>NC_071507.1:44833833-45138166 GCF_027887155.1 Malaclemys terrapin pileata | reverse complement strand
GGTTGCTTTACCAAGTGTGAGGTCCGTCTAATGAGATAAATCAATTAGCAGCAGGATATCAAGGGAGGAAAAATAACTTTTGAAGTGGTAAGAGAGTGGCCCATTACAGACAACTGACAAGAAGGTGCATGTAACAGTAGGGAGAAATTAGTATTGGGGAAATTAAGTTTAGGTTTTGTAATGACCCAACCACTCCCAGTCTTTATTCAGGCTTAATCTAATGGTATCAAGTTTGCAAATTAATTCCAGTTCTGCAGCTTCACATTGGAGTCTGTTTTTGAAGTTTTTTGTTGAAGAATTGCCACTTTTAGGTCTGTTATTAACCCTGGGCAGGGCATGAGAAGGGACTAATTGATGCAACTTGCTTATGCTGTGCGAGCTTGCAGTTTTAGGGAAGGGTAAAAATAAGTGTAAGGGAGACAGGACTCACCTGGAACAATTCATCTAACAAGAATTCTTTCACAGGTTTTTGAAAGAGAACATTCTTTCCACTGATTAACCATTGTCATGTGAATTTTTCCTGCAGAAGTTTTTACACTGCAGTCTATCCAAGTAACACAACCAAGGCAGAATACATTTTTGTAGTCGATGAGGTGTCTCCATGCTAGGAAGTGGGTGGGATTTGGATACACTCTGCTAGATGCTCAACACTCAAATACAGTCACGGACAAATAATGTTTTTCTTCTAGGATTGTAAGTCCCCAAGGGCAAAGACTGTATTCTTGGACAACAGGGGATGGATCACTCGATAACTGCCTGTTCATTCCCTCTGAAGCACCTGGCATTGGTCACTGTCAGAAGACAGGATATTGGGGTAGATGGACCATTGGTCTGACCAGTATAGCCGTTCTTATGTTCTTTGTTTCTTCTCTGTACAATGCCTAGCACAAAGGGCCCTGTTCCGAGACTGGGTTCTTAGGTGGTACCATAATACAAACAAATACTAGGTTTGCGCCACAGCCATACACACTTGATAATATCCACACCTAACTTTTCTGGTTGATGGAAAAATTAAACTTACCATTTTGTTTCATTTTATCAATTAAAATGGCATTTTACCCAGGAGCTGTACCATGGAACATTCTCTAGGTCCGATTCACCATACACCTCTCTGCACCAGCATGGCTCTCTCACTCCACTGGGGGATCCAACCCAAAGGATAGGAGGTGGAGGGACCATGACTGCTGCCCTCCCACAGGAGGCTCTTTAACTCATGTCAGGTACTCCACAATGGTTCTGATGGCACAGTCTCCGGAGAAGATACATACAATCAATGCTCTACTTGGACACCAAGCCATGCAGTGTCCCAGCCAGCACCGCCCATTTTTGGTGTCCTCTTCAGATTCCTAAGTCACCTAGCACAAAGGAAACTGCAGCCAGTTTCTATCACTGCCACCTCCACCTCTGATTGATCTTGTGCCACTGAGGCGTCTAACAGACCCTATGCTCTCCGTGCTTTGCAGCTACCACATTTCCCTTAACACAAATTACTGCACACCTTAAGCCAGACTCTGTTCTTGGTAACCCCACTATAGATCTGGAATAACTCCATTGAAGACAACTGAATCATTCTAGATTGATACAGGCATAACATTAGAATTCGATCCTTTGTTTCTTCTCATTTTTATTGTTAAGAGAAGACTAGAAGGTGACGAGACGTTAAGATAACATACCAGAAAAGAAGTGAAATGTTAGCCACAATGTTAAGTGAGGAAAAAGGCTTTTAAAAGTTCCCTCAATTATGTCAATATCGCTTTTTTGTTAATCTTTTCACCTTTCATCTAAAATCAAATGTCACATCCTTTCAAAAATTTGATCATGTCCTCTATTGCGGAGTGTCCTATCGTTGCCTTCTACCTACCTACCATACTTATATGACACTTATTACCACAGTATCTGAGCGCCTCACAATCTTTAATATATGTATCCTCCCAACACCCCTGCATTGTATGGAAGTACTCTTAGCCCCATTCTACAGATGAAAACCTAAGCAGAAACACTATATGACTTGTCCACAGGGTCACACAGCACATTTGTGGCAGAACAGGAAACTGAACGTATATTTCCCAAACATCAAATGAGGGTCCTAACCACAAGACCATTCTTCCTCATTGCTGAGGGATGGACTCAATAACCTAACAGGTCTTTTTTTATTAGCCGAGCTTGAGAAAGCTGTGTGATCAACTAGATGACATTTCTAACACTGCATCCGATCAATGCCAACATTTCAGAGAACGTTCAAGCAATCAACTATCAGAACATTACTGATTTTGGGCAAAGATTGGAAACTAAAAGGGAGAAAATTGGAAGACTAGGTTTACACTGCAATTGAAAGCCCGCAGCTGGGCAGTGCCAGCTGACTCAGGCTCACAAGGCTCGGGCTGTGGGGCTGTTTAATCGCAGTGTAGATATCTGAGCTTGGGCTGGAGCCTGGGTTCTAGGACCCTGCAAAGTGGAAGGGTCACAGAGCTCAGGCTACAGTTGGCGCCAGATTGTCTACACCACAATTAATCAGCCTCTTAGCCTGAGTCAGCATGGTCCATTCCCAGGTGTCTAATTGCAGTGTAGACATACCCTGTCATCTGTATAGCACAGCCGCAGCTTTAGACACCTCTTGATTGTCTACAGAATAAACAACCGGTTGATGGTACCCATTAATGCCTTCCAGCATAACAATACCCCTGCTCATCCTCCCAATAGATTTGAACACACTGAATGACTTATCTCCCAGATGAATAATAATAAAAGGGGAAAAGGAAGAATGGGGGGGGACATAGAAGGAATGGGGGGAATCAAGGCACACAAAAAGCCATGGTAGGGGGGAGGCACAACGGGGGGCCCTGGTATAGGAGAGGGGTGGAGAGTAGCATTACAGGGAGTACTTGAAATTGAGGGGGATGGAAACGTGGCACACAGGGAGTTTGTGGGGTGCAATGGAGGGATGCAAGGAGCCCCTGTGGTATGCAATAAGTTTGGTTGACAGAAGCTGTGAGACGTGTGACCCCCCTCCACCCCGCCAGTCTATAACTACTGTGATTCCATTGTAGCATAAAGAGCTCTTCTTGGATTTGAGTAGATGGTCACCTTAGCATTAATGCTTTTATGAAGTGATCCATGTGAATGACACAAGTTATCTTTGTAATTAATTTCTGCTTTTCTTTATCTCAGAGTAGGAAATCTCTTTAAAACTGCCAGTGATGAAGCAGGAACTTTCTCTTCTTGCCTCTCTAACTTGTACGACTTCATATCTGGGGGGAAAAAAAATACCCTGAATTGTTTTCCTCCTTGAATAAGCATACTCTGCCTGTTCATGCCAGGAATGCATTCCTAGCAACTCCACCTCTTTTAGAGGGAGTTATGCAATGCTAAAGAGTACAGCAGAGTTAACCCTTTATAACCTTATAAGATCTGATGTGGTCACATCTCAAAGTAAACAAGGGTGAGTGTGATTGGTACTTGGGTGCTGGAACAATTTGCGTAGTGGGGGTGCAGAGAGGCACTGAACCAAACTGTAAACCCTGTATATGGTGGAAACCACTCCAAGCCAGAGGGTGGAGCAGCACCCCCAGTGCCAGCACCTATGGCAGTACTTGGATGGAGGGCCTCTAAGGAACACTTGGGGCTTGTCTACATGGGGAAATTGATCAGAATAGCTATTGCAGAATAAGCTATTCCACAACAGCTCACCGTGTGTTCTGGTGGGCATATTTTATTCCCAATTAATCAGTGTGCTCACAAAGTGCACTAATTATTCCAGAATCAAGTGATCTGCTCCGGAATGGAGTGGCCACAGGGAGATCTGTTCTGGAATAATGATTGTGGAATAGCTTGTTCTGAAATAGCTATTCTGGTCAATTTCCTCATATAGACAAGACCTTTGGTGCTGCAGAAGTGGGGGTGGCAATTCTGAAGTCTGGCATACTATATTCTCTCAAATTAAAGTGTAGCACTATGGTCCATTGTGTTGCTGGAGGTACCATTAACCATTTTTCGATAAGACACAATATCAAGATCCTGGACTGTTGTATATCCTCTTGTCCTATTGCAAAGAAGAGAGGGCTGTAATCCCCAGGGGCCTGGCCAAATGATAATTTTGAGTAATTACATTCTGCCTGTTTAAATTTCCCTTGTGGTTTCAATTGGATAACATATGCTTCAGTGCTAAACCCTTTCCACATTCCACTTCAGGGTGGCTACATTCAACCGTAATGAAGTGTTCCTGCCATAGACTTCGTATTTCAGTTAGTTATATTTGTCAATTGCTTTCAGATCCTTCCGAGTGAATGGTGCTACATAAATAAGAGTTCCTGATTAATTAATGAATGTGCAAAAAACATCATAGAACAGCAACGAAATGGTGTTTGAATGAAGAATAGTTTCAGGTGTTTGTTTTCACATTTCTTTCATACTGCAAGGACACAGGCAAAATCTTCTCTGTAAATGAATATGCCTTTAGAACATCAATCACCTACCAACCATCTATAGAGTTAAAGTGCAGCAGCTCTTCATCAGAGTGTGTTATAAGAAAGAGCCTTAGAAGGAAGCAATTAAATTATTAATAATAAATACACTTTTAATATATTGCAACCGGTGTGCATGTAACTTGACAAACAGTCAAGACCCCGGCCCCAAAGAATCTACAATCTATAACATATAAACCAATAATTATCAGTAACAGAACAAAGGACTACAGGTTAGGAAAATTAATAAAAAAATATATACACACAAAGGAGAAGTTGCACAAATCCAAGCCAGCTGTTACACAAGCAAAATCTGCAAGGCTGGGTGCCAAAGTTAGAAACCTGACTCAGAGGCCTGGGCACGCACAACTATTATTACATTCCACAGGAACTGTGGGTGCTCAGCCCCTTGGGAGGTGGGGGAAGAAATCGGGCCACTTATTCAGGTGCCTAACTTTAGCATCCAAGTTTGAAAGACTTGATCTTTGTAGCAACAACTGATTTAGATGTATTTAGGTGATTTATAGATTTGGATGCCAATTTTAGACACCCAAGTTGGAAAATTTTGGCCATGTTGTATGCAAGTCAATAATACCATGTGGATTAATGAAGTGCTATGAACAGTCTAAGCAATAAATTTTCTGAAGAATCAAGCAGTTGGATCAAGTATAAGAATGACCAAAAAAACAGTACAAATGGTGCTAGCTGCTGAGGTGTTGCATAATCTCAGCTGACGCAATCAAAAGTGAATTACAAATCATATAGACAAAATTTCTGAACAGTATCTATGCTGCTGAATTCAAAGCTAGACCAAAAAATCATCACCAAATTTCTTGAAAAGTTCAGTGCATATTCAATTGTCCATTAAAAGGCTGAAATTTTGTCAAGTGTCTCTCAGACATTATAAACCACCAGAGCTTTCCTGCTTAAGAGTACAGCAACTAAAATTGTTGTGAAAAGATGACAAATGTGTGTCACATAATTTCATGTAACCAACAATTATTAAAATCTCTGTACTGGTATCACTAGTGTGGTCTCATTTCTGAACCCACGCACTGCCAATTCCATAACTCTCCATGACGCCTCTGTTCCTATTCCTCCTCCTGTCCCTTTGTCTCATGAATACCGTCTATGCCTGGAGTGTCAGTCCTGATCCTAGATTCCATTCCTTGTCTTTTAAATCCCTCCTGAAAACCCAACTTCTTCCATAATCCCAGTTAGAGCTGACACAGGATAGCGAGTACTGTGGTACAACAATAGAAGTCTGGGATATAAGCCTAAAAATGAACCTGTACAAAAATTACTCAGATCTCTAAAATGTATTCATCCAAATGGAAACGGGAACAACAACAACAAAAAACCCACAAGTGTGCTTACAACATACTTTTAGCACATGCCATTTTATCAGCCCAAACACAAAGCATCTACGAGACTTTCTGAAAAATCTTTGCCATTTTATCAGCCCAAACAGTAGTTTAACATCTGGAAAGAATAGGCTAATTTCACTCCTGATCACGTGAGCAACCCCCCAAAAAAGTAACTGGGTCTAAGGGAAGAACCTGGTACCAGCTATTCATTTGACTGACAGATTCCAATCCTGCTCTGAAGTCATTCTCTCATTTGTGCTCAGATTTCTACACAGAAAATACAGCAGAGCCTTTACCATTCAGAGTTGTGTAAAAGAAAAAAAGTGCTCATATGTTTTGTTTTTAAATACAACATTTTTGGAGGATACCAAATTACAGGAATTATCCTCTCAAGTAAACAGGAATGTAGGAATGAGAGATTAGTCACGCAGTAACTGGAGTTCTTTGAGATGCATGTCCCTATGGATGCTCCACTTCAGGTGCACATGCACCCATGTGCCTTTCATCAGAAAGGCATCACATGTGTGTTCTAGTTCTCCCCATACCCTGTACTGAGGACAGATACAGCTGCCTTCAGTTCCTTCTCTAGCCAAGAGACAAGACTTGGGAGCAGAGGGGAAGGAGGGTGGGTAATGGAGTGCCCATAGGGGGACACACATCACAAACAACTCCAATTACTGCATAAGGTGAGTAACCTCTCCTCCTTCTTTGAGTAATGTCCTATAGATGGCTCCATTTCAGGTGACTCCCGAGCAATAACCCCTGATGGAGATGATAGATTCAGAGTCAGATCTAGCACTGAAGACTACATTGCCAACATCATCAGCTCTAGAAGCATAAACCAGAGTATAATGTTTGGGAAAAGTACGTATTGAGGTCCAGGTTGCAGTTCTGCAAATTTCAATAACTGGGAAATCCTTCAATATGGCCACAGAAGTAGACTGGGACTTTGGAGAATGGGCTATGATCATAGAAGGAGGCTGAACATTGGCAATGTCATAACAAGAGATAATACATCCAGAGATCCACTTTGAGAATCTTTGGGATGAAATTGCAGAACCTCTGGATCTGTCAGCAATTGACACAAAGAGTCTATGAGACTTTCTGAAAAAAATCTTTGCTTAAATCTAAATAGAAGGTCAGTGTTGCTCGGACATCCAATAAACGTAAGGCAGCTTCCTCTATGGTCTGGTGTGGCTTTGGAAAGAAAACCAGGAGGTGAATAACCTGATTCATATGGAATTCAGAAGGAACTTTCGGTAGAAATCTAGGCTGGGGTCATAATGAAACTTTGTACCTGAAGAACATTGTGAAGGGAGGGTTTGCCATCAGAGTCCCCATTTCTCCAACCCTTTGGGCAGAAGTGATGGCCACCAGGAAGGCTGTCTTCATAGAAAGGTGGAGTAATGAACAGATAGCCAGTGTTTCAAAGGAGCGCTTCATATCACAGTTAAGGACCAAGTTCAAATCTCATACTAGGGTGGAAGGAGAACAGGAGTACTTGTGGCACCTTAGAGACTAACAAATTTATTAGAGCATAAGCTTTCGTGGACTACAGCCCACTTATGCTCTAATAAATTTGTTAGTCTCTAAGGTGCCACAAGTACTCCTGTTCTTTTTGCGGATACAGACTAACACGGCTGCTACTCCGAATACTAGGGTGGGTTCCTTAATCTGTGGAAAAAGATTCATACATCCTTGGAGGAATCTTGCTGTCATGGGGTAAGCAAAAATTGAAAAACGCTCTACAGATGAATGAGTGGTTGTGGTAGCCACCAAGTGAATCTTGACAGATCTCATAGCAAGAACTGACTTTTCTAATTCCAACAGGTAGTTGAGAAGAGTGAAAACAGGAAAAGTCTGTCATCACAGACCCTAATGGTGAAATCTCTTGCATTTCTGAGAGTAAGTATTTTGTGCAGAAGTCTTCCAGCTGTTTAACAATACCCTTTTCTTGCTTGGTTCAGTAGATCTATGGTAGGATGAGTACTGAGCTGGATGAAATCTCTGTGCTGTGTACAACCTGCTAAATGTTCTCTTATTTTCAGGAATATTAATGCCAAGGGACCTGAGTGTGGCCCTAGAATCTTTTAAAGTGTGAAAGGATTCATCCATGGACTCAGAGAAGAGCTTAAGCCCATCAAAAGGAGGGTCTTCTACAGTATTTTGTATCTCCCTAGGAAAGCCGGACAGTCACAGCCAAGATGCTCTACACATAACAGCAGTTGAGATGGAGTGGGCCACTGTGGGAAGCTTGTAGAGAGATTCCTGCTAACAGCGGACTTCGTCAATGATGGTTTGAACTGTTCTCGATGTTCCATTTGGAGGTGATGAATAAAATTGTAGAATGTGTCATAAATGATGTAGGTATATTTTGCCATCAAGACTTGATAATTAGTGATTCAGAACGGCAGAGTTGCTTGTATCCAAATCGGTTCAGATGCTTTTGGTCCATGACAGAGAGTATGAATTTCATCTGGTGTTATCTGCCACACTCACTGACTGCCTCTACAACCAAAGAATTTGACTGAGGGTGGAAGAATGTATTTTTCATTGGTATATGAAATATTTTTTTGTCTGCCTGTTTGCAAGTAGGCAGTGCAGTGGCTGGAATTTGTCAGATGGTTTTGGCAGGATTAAGTATCACTTCATTCACTGGTAGAGCTACTCTGCCAGAAGCTGATATACGTAAAATGTTCAAAAGCCTATGTTGAGAGTCCTGGACCTCTACTAGCACAATCTGTAATGATTTAGCAATATATTTCATCATCAGCTCCTGAAACTGCTTAAAGTCATCAGCAACAGAAGGTGGAGGTGGCATTACAAGTCTTGTCTGGTGAGGATGATGAAATCTTAGTTTGCGGTGTCACCTCCTTGTCCGCTGTAGCTTACTGGTCTGCAAAAGACTCCTCCTGAGGCTGCTGAGGAGTAAGTGATGAGACAGGGAGTGTCTCCCTCAATGATCCCCATGGGAGGAACTGGGAGGCTTTGAGAATTGCAGGCAGTATACAGCCTACGGGTCCCAGCAGGGCCACTGAGGCTGATCATAAGGCAAAGGAAACAGTATTCAATGCTGGTCATGCCAATAAGGAAGAACATGAGATGGTCTGTACCTTGAGATTTCCCTCTGAGGATAGAAATATGGGGGAATGTCTCTTGTAGAATAGTCAGCGGAACCCTATATGAAGATCTGGACTTGCTGCATCAGTTATGAATGCAAAAAAATTGTATGAGCCCCAGCATCTAATTTCTTGAGCCCTGGCACCTCTTTAATTACAAATTAAGCACTGTCTGAAGTTAAATGCAACTGCCTGTCCATTGTGATGGGTACCAGAAAGCTAGAAGGTTCCGGTGAAAGATACCATCTTGGTGACCCAGTAGATCCTGGTACTGACAATCATTGGGTACCCACTAATGAGCAGGATTCTGGCTTGTCTGACATGACCGAGTCTCTAGAATATCTAAATCCTTGTGGTACCAGGTATAAATGAGCCAAAGTCAGTTGAGGCTCCACAGGAATCTGTGTCGATACTAAAGAGCCTGCCTGCTTTGGTGGTCCCATTTTGGAAGATGGGACAAGTATCGAAGGCAGTGATTGTAGAGATACAGGCCTCCATACCAAGGATGTAGATAGCCTCTGTTGTACTGGTGCCAATGTCTGGGATATTTCTTCAGTGAGGAGTCTGAAAATGGTACAGGCATCCGTGAAGTAGAATGTTTGGTGACTTTGCTAGGTCTATCATGCTTCAGTGGTACCCGAGCTGGATCCAGTACCAAAGTACAACTGGTACCAGTGTTTCAAAGAGCTTCTGGTACTTTTCTTAGGAGCTTGTCAATACCTTTTGCAGTCTTCTCTGTCACGGATCTCAGTGACTGAGAAGCAGAGGTCAAAAGGGCACTAAGAGGCTGATGTACTGGGGGTGGATGGGGGTTCCCTGAGGCTGGTCACAGAGTCTGGCTCCACCATCAGGAGCCTAAACTTGATTTCTCTGTTCTTCTTCAATCAGCTTTTAAAAGAGGTACAGTTCTTGCACTCTGCAGAGTGTCCATCACTGACTTGGATGGATTCTCTGCAGGAGAGGCAACATTTGAATCCTGGGAATCCTGGCAAAAAACAACCCTTGACGAACTCCCCTCGGAGGGTGGGGAGGGGTTATCACATGGAAACCCCCCTGTGAAATCACTACCAGATTAAGTAAAGTGAACTCAAACTAAACAAAACCTACTAGTTAAAATTAAAACAGTAATGCTAAACTAGAGGCTTAGCACAATGTGGGCACATTAGATGCTCCGTCTCAGGCCGAGGGTGGTACAGACGGAACTGAGGGAAGCTCGCCCACGCAGCTATCCTCAGTATGGGGCACAAGGAAGACTAGAGCACATGTGCAGGCTGAACAGGCACTCTTCAGAAAATCTCCAATCACAGGTGCAGTCTCACCTGAAGCGGAACACCCATAGGGACACTACTCAAAGAAGAAGGGCTAGATTTACAATTACAGATTTCTAAAATGCACCAGGCCACATATACCTCTAAAATTACAACAAAAAAAAGTCAAATTATTTGTTCAAAGAACCAAAGTCACAATATGTTATGCTCAATGTAAAGCCTAAAAAAAGGGGGTAACCATTCCAGCAATATATGGTTTTTAAAGAGACTAAACAAAAACACACACACTCCATGTACTAAATAATCTGATGTAAACAAACTTGTGCATGATAAGGGGAAAAGATTCTTATCTGTCTTTTAGAGACTAAGGGATCAATTCTGCTTTCATTGACTGCAGTGATTCAGGATTAGGCCCCTGAGTATTTATGGTATTAGTAATAAAGCTTCAACTGTCTTCAGGATACCCACAGTAAAAGACCACCTCCCAATGTGTCAGAGTGCCCTAATTAATTGAATAGGCAAGCTTATTTAAATGGGAGGACAGGAAAGTTGGGAATGCTTACCAACAGCTGAATTTGAGCATAGAGGCAGTACTGCAAACATTAAACCTAATTTAAGTTAGATAAGTTGCTATTTAGTGCAAACTCACAACATGAACTTTCGAACTTGGGTAGAGTGGCAAACTCTCAACCTGGTCTCAACAAAATGTGAATTGTACCAATCGCTGAAAAAAAAATCTTTCAAGTCCCATCAGAGAAAGTGTATATTGTGTATGCATGCATGAAGAAAGTGAATCTGTTATCTTTAATTGAATAAAAGCCTTGATGTAAATCATGCCGCTAACAGTTTATGAATAACTGCATTTGTTTCAAATCACATAACAGAACACCACCTCCTTTGCAATACTGAGTAGCAGTCGGAAGTGAGATAATGGTACAGTTCTTTTTGTATGATAGGATTATTTTCCAGTTGCACTGTGTAGGCTTAAAAACTCCAGCCTGAAACAGCCAAAATATTTAGAAGGAAGATTTATGGCTGAAATGAGGGGGATCTTTCTTTGAAGTGACTGACTTCTTTGACTGGTGTCTCAGAATTACAAAGCTTCAAAAGGACCCTTTCACATTTTTCCTTCATCTCCACTGCATATCATTATATTGCTAAACAATGTTTGAAAGTAATTAAATGGACATCAGTAGGGATGAATGCAACATAAGAATGCAGATGTTATTGAAAACAGATGTCCATTACTGTAATAATGTTAAACAGAGAAAGTGGTATGATTTCCTTTACAACTGCATAAACAAACAATAGCAATTCTTCAGTGCTAGAGCATTTTTCATCAAAAGATCTTAAAACACTTTACAAACATTAATGAATTTAGACTCAAAATGCCCATGAGATATGTTGTTGTTATCCTCATCTACAGATGAGGCAACTGTATAAGTTGTAATTACGTACTGTTTCCTAATGTAATAGTGTCCTTCTCAATTCTGATTTATTATGGCTGATCAGAAGAACTTGCCCATTCCAATTCCGCAGGTTGTTTATATTTTACTTCCTCTAACATATATTATTCAACTTTAATTATTATCAAGAGAACAGTTTTGCAGTAAAGGCCAGAAAAAATAATCTGAAATACAAACTGTAAATTGAAAAAACATTGTACACAAAACTATTGAAAATCAATTGAAAAAAGTGTGACATATTATTTACTGCTGAGTGTAACATGTTATAAGGGTATGTAATAAGCCCTCTACAACCACTGTCCAAAGGAGTAATTGGCATGATATTTGGCATTTGAATATGGTGCTATCCTGAAGCACCACCTCAAAGAAAGCTTTCATCTTTTAATGTGATTAAAGTTTATCGTCTCACAGAACGTGGCTAGTAGACCTATTGTCATTGCTTACATTTTTCTATTAACTGTCCTTGCTATTCAAACAACTGCCTTCAAAACATTCCATGGAAAAACATTTTACATAATTTTTTTACATAAATAAAGTCATGGGAAAGCTAGAAATCCTATTTTAAAATATGGAGCTTGTTTCACCAGTTACTCCAATTTTATACCAGTATATAACTGTACATAAGGATGATGATGAGGAGGAGTCTATAACTGGCATGAAACTGGAGCAATGCAATAATGAATTAGCTCTACGTATTTTCTTATCTGCAGACAACATATTTGAATATTAAAACTGTAGAAAAAGAACAGGTAATTTAATTTTCCCCATTTTATTGTTCATTTGCATTTTTTGCACATTAGTTAGCTTAAATAATTCAAACAGAGAAGTCAGTCTCGATTTCTGGTTCTGACAGTAGCACTAAAGATGCTGCAAAGCTGAAGGTTGGTCCCAGTCTGGAGCACCCTCCTACACACCAAACCACTCATTCCCAGCCCCACCCCAGAGCCCGCACCTCTAGCCAGAGCCCTCACCCCCACACCCCAACCCAGAGCCCCCTCCCGCACTATGAATTCCTCATTTCTGGCCCCACCCCAGAGCCCACACTCCCAGCCAGAGCCCTCACCCCCTCCTGCACCCCAACCCCAATTTTGTGAGCATTCA
The DNA here is from genome assembly GCF_027887155.1 of Malaclemys terrapin pileata. Classification (NCBI taxonomy): domain Eukaryota; kingdom Metazoa; phylum Chordata; order Testudines; family Emydidae; genus Malaclemys; species Malaclemys terrapin. Next base: position 45,125,385 of record NC_071507.1, on the reverse strand, counting down.
TGGCCCGCCATACAATTTCCATACCCAGATGTGGCCCTCGGGCCAAAAAGTTTTCCCACTGCTGACATAAGTGCACTCTTAGTAGTCTAAGAAACAAATGAGTAAGTTGAATCCAATGAATACCACGAGAAGAAACAAAAGTGAAGTGCGGAAACACCATGTGATAGTGCTCTTCCTGTAATTCTGTTCTGAGCTAGTCAGCTGGAAGCAGAGCATTCTTTGACCTGAAGCCTGATATGTAGATTCCTTTGTAAATTAACAAGGATGAGGGCAACAGAATACATTAGTGTCTTAAAGAAGCTAAATGATTTAGTGTAGCAAGCCCACAATCTACAAATTAGAGGGTAAGAAGCCTTATATCTGTATCTACTGAAGAAAAAAAAAGAAATCAAAAGGAAACCAGCTTCCATGACAACTATTTCTCCTATAAAAAGTAGACAATGGTGCATAACCAATAGACAAGACCTCAATCACCAAGTTCAATCCTAGATACACAACTCCACTGAAGTCATTGTGGTGTTGTGTGACCCCCAACAGCTTTGAAATGTGTTGATCAGTATCTGTAACCATATATCTAATTATAGCATTTGGACAACTACTGGTAAATGGCTTTTGGCTGAATTAGAAACCAAATAGTGGACAGAGCAATAAATTATAGTGACTTGTATTACACCTGATCATTTACCACAGCAGGATGTTGGTAATAAGAAAATAATAGTCATATCATCACAAAACAGAACACATATTTGATATTACTTTTCCTATTATATTGGCATAATAATTATCATGCATCAGAGAAGCATAGCAAATAAAAATGTATTGTTCTATATTTGTCTTCTAGTGACATCTACACTGTGGTAAGCAATTTCCATCACTCACAGGAAGATGCAGTCCCTGCCCCATAGAGTACAATTTATTTCTGATTAAAACAGTTTCACTAGAATTTCAATTCTGAACCCCTGTCACGAACGGTTGCTCTTCCCATTTTCTGTAATAAGGTTTTGACAGCTAAATCTTAACAGAATTATTTGCTTTTTATTAAAAAATATCCTTTTTGTTTTTAAAAAGGTTTAAGGTGAACTAATGCACTCCAAAAAAGTGAAGACCCTATAACGTGATTACTTGTGACACTGATCTAAAAGGCTAAACCAATAAGTAATGGGGAAATGGTCGTTTTAGAGTAAGGAATGAAATAAACAGCTTCCCCAGAGACTACAGGCACATCTCAAACCTGCACTCTCCCAGAATTCCTGAGTTCACTCTTGAATGGAAGAGAGAATCTGATAATAGGCCACAAGAAGAGGGGAGACGTAATGGCCAATGACATGGAGCCGGATTGCCTATTTTACCCTCACCTCCTAGCTCACATTGGGCCTACATCCAATCTGACCACAAGGGAGAGAAGAAGCAGCGACTAAGCCAACGATGTTGCAGATACCACAAGTAAAGATCAGTGCCTCTTCCTCCTGGCATCTGAAAAGTTATTTAGCTGAAAGGGAATGTTATAAACTTTAGCCATAATTCAGGTGACTACCCCTCAGAGGCTAAATTTCAGTACAGCCCTAGTAATATAATCAATATGAAGGTTGTTTCAGAACACGCTACCTAAAGTATGTACCGCAGTACCAGTCTACTCTTTAAGAAGCCAACAGATTGAAGAGCTATACCACAAACAACTGTCTGGTTTCCTGGGGGATATTTTATTTAATCATTGAGGTGCCTTGTGGTCCAGTGGAAGCATAAAATGCTGCCACAGGAGGGGATTGGCAGGTGACAGAATTCAGATCCGGTGGAATCTCAGTGGTGGCAGCATACTTAGCCTCATGTTTGTAAAAGAAGGAACACACTATTTTTCTCCAATAATTTCTCCCTTTGGTGGGCATAATGGAGTACGTTAGACTAGTTCCCGAGAGTACAGTCAGTGTCTAAGACTAAACAAAGCATCAGTATACAATGGTGGGGAAAACAGAAGAATCCTTCTGAAGGACCATCCCCAAAAACATGCTGAGTTTTTTAGAGTCATGTTGAAAGTGGCAACATATTAGTATGTCAAACTCAGGAAGTCCCTGGAACGATCACTACTCTGTTAGCATGCCCTGGAATGTTTACAAACAAGTATGTAGAAGCTGGTGAAGAATATGACATTTGCTTAACAGACTCTTCCCAGGGCTTTTTGTCTTCATCACGCACAAACACAAAAAAGCTTGTGGAAGATTTTTGCATCCTTACATGATTTCTTGGCTTTATTATTATTATTATTGGCACTCATTAGTATTACAATGACAGGTTTCAGAGTAGAAGCCGTGTTAGTCTGTATCCTCAAAAAGAACAGGAGTACTTGTGGCACCTTAGAGACTAACAAATTTATTAGAGCATAAGCTTTCGTGGGCTACAACATCCGAAGAAGTGGGTTGTAGCCCACGAAAGCTTATGCTCTAATAAATTTGTTAGTCTCTAAGGTGCCACAAGTACTCCTGTTCTTTTTTAGTACTAAAATCTTACACCTGTTATCAGTGTATTACTCAGAAATATGAAATTGACAGAAAAGTAATGAAGTTGATCATCATGAATGGAAACCGTTGGGCGGGGAGAGGGGGAATCTAAATCTATTAGAACTCTGGAACTTTATTGTCTGCAGGCTTTTAAACATGAAAAGATCATCTCAAAAACAAAAAACAAAATTCAAGCTTAGGAGACTGTTTCACATAAAAGCTGTATCTGGAGAAATAGTAAAAAAAATCTGTCCGGCAGTTTGACAGAGAAATATAAGGAGAAGAGAAGGTGGTCATGGGTGATCAGATGACTCTTATGGTTCTAACATATAAGTGGTACAACTATTTTAGGTAATTATAATCAACAGGCAAGGCATTTTCTGGGGAAAATAATAATAAGATGAAGAATACTTTGCAAATATACAGCAACTTTGTCCAAAAGTTCTCAAAGTGTTCCACTGGCATTAATTAAATCTTACGCCCCCTGTGTAATAAAGGAGTTTGCTATACACAAGTAAACAAACTGAGGAACAGAAAAGGCAACTGACCACCCCTAAGATCAGACACTGCATTAGTGGATCAGAGTAGCAGCCGTGTTAGTCTGTATCCGCGAAAAGAACAGGAGTACTTGTGGCACCTTAGAGACTAACAAATTTATTAGAGCAATCTAGAAAGAGAATCGAAGAGTCTTGACTCTAATTCCTTGCTCTAATCATTAGAAAATACTCCAATTAACATCCTGCTTGGGGAAGCTGATGGTCAAACTTATAACTGGAGACCATTCATCCCCAAGATTTCTGTAAGCTCCTAAGGCTAGGGAACCTTATTTCCTTCCTTTCTTGCTTGCTTCCCATTCTGAACAGATTGTCAGGACCATCAAATGTTGTCTAATTCATATCATCTGTTTCATATGTGACAGACACAGGAGTACCGACAGCAGGACTGAATGACTAGTCTCCCACCAACACCAACAATAGGGTGCACACATCACGAAAAACTCTAATCCACTTGAGCTGCGGTCACCTATGGCCCCTATAAGTCTCCTTCACCACGTTGTCCCTTTGCTCCTCAAAATTTCACCAAGCTTGGTGAAAGTAAACGATCATCTAGACTAACATATGCAATATTGCCAACTTAAACCATTCAAATCATGGGTCAGTCCCCAACAAAGTCACAAGACTGATTTAAAAATCATGAGATTTTTAAATAAAATTATTAATAATAATAATAATAATAATAATGTTTCTTTTTATTTACTCTAAAGTGCACTCAGGTCACATTTTCAAGCTTTTCTCCATAAGCTTGAGGACCAGAAACTTACTTAAAAAGAGAAAGAAAAGTGAGATTTGCATATGATCACTTGTTTCCAGGAGTCTTCCAGGACTTAAAGTAAAACACCTAATACCATGAGACTAACAATAAAATTTCAAGAGTTGGCAACAATATGGAAAAGGCCAAATACATCTCATTTTTTTGGCTGTGCCTTGTCTATCTAGCAGCTTGCTAGAAAATAAAAGGAACAATTCACAAACCTCAACAAAAATATAGAGATAGAATCATAGAATATCAGGGTTGGAAGGGCCCTCAGGAGTCATCTAGTCCAACCCCCTGCTCAAAGCAGGACCAATCCCCAGGCAGATTTTTGCCCCAGATCCCTAAATGGCCCCCTCAAGGATTAAACTCACAACCCTGGGTTTAGCAGGCCAATGCTCAAACCACTGAGCTATCCCTCCCCCCTTTCCTACTGTTACTTTTCCAATTGCTGTAGTTGCCACTGGGGTGTCACACGATTGTGAATGGAAGGGGAGATGGTATGTGCTACTGGAAGGGGAGATAGTTCATGCTATTGTGAACAGAAGGAAGGTGAAGGGAGGTGTCCATGAGACAATCTCTGTATTAAGATTGGTCCACTTGATGAACAAGGATGGAGGGAGCAATCTGATAGGAATAATGAAATTATTTTAAATTACATGAGAACCAAACTGCTTTACAGCTGTATACAAATAGAACCACTGAAATACAGCCAGTTCCCATATCAAGAGTGATAGACAAAATACAGTACAACAGAATAGGGAGGGAAAGTTAATCTACAAACAATAGTGCAAGCCTCTAATTTTAGGCATGTTTTTTCTACAAAACAATGAGTGAAATATTCCATGTAACATTTTATTCTTCTGCAAATCAAGTGTACAGCATGCAGACTTCCTGTAGTTGAATGCACTTTTCTTTTCCATATGCAATTTAAACTGCCAAGATTAAACAGAGAAAAATATTATATGTATCCATGGATATCTAAATTTAGAAATACAAACAGTTCTCCTGCTGCAGCTGAAAAAGAGATGGTAGGAAATCAGTACTTACTAAGAATCATACAGAAGGAGCTGTCATGGTATATGTTGTGAATAGGGCACTGGAGGTATTAAAAGACTAAGAACTAGCAGCACTAGGGCAAGTACACATGCTGGGGAGAAAAGGGTCATTTACACTTTGCAGTTAAAATGAACTGGAAATGGTAAATGTCAGCATGCTGGCAGCAACAGAAAGATGCCAAATAAATGAGTAAATAGATTGAAAGGTCTGCACTTAGGCCCATACAAAGAAAAAAAGTGGGCTTCTACACACAACCCCAGTCCTGGCACTAATTTAATTAAATAAGGACAACCCCTGAACGTGGCCTCAGTTACACCAGTATCAAGCTGTTTATATTGGTACAGTATGCTGGCCAGCTCAGAAGGACTTCAGTGCAGAAAGCATCCTTCAGTACATAAAGAGGCATTGCTCTGATGTCCTGCTGAGCCAGGCAGCCCTTGGAGAAGCCAGCTACCTATCCTCTCTTTGAGGAAAGCCAAGATGCTCTTAGAACAGGGGTGGGCAAACTTTTGGCCCGAGGGCCACATCTGGGTATGTAAATTGCACGGTGGTCCATGAATGCTCACGAAACTGGGGTTGGGGTGCAGGAGGGGGTGATGGCTCTGGGGTTGGGCCATAAATAAAGAGTTCAGGGTGTGGGAGGGGGCTCTGGGCTGGGGCAGGGGGTTGGGGCATGGTATGCAGTCAGAGGTGCAGGTTCTGGGTGGCGCTTACCTCAAGCAGCTCTTGGAAGCAGCGGCATGTCCCCCCTCTGGCTTCTATGCAGAGGTGTGGCCAGGAGGCTCTGTGCGCTGCCCCGACCGCAGGCGCTGCCCCTGCAATTCCCATTAGCTGCAGTCCCCTGGCAATGGGAGCTACGGGGAGGTGTTTGGGGCGGGGGCAGTGCATGGAACCCCCTGGCTACCTCTAAATGTAGGAGCCAGAGAGGGGGCATGCTGCTGCTTCCGGGAGCCTCAGCATGCACACGACCTCACTCCGCAGCTGGAGTGCAAGAGCAGGGCAAGCCCCAGACTTCACTCCCCAGCGAGAGCTTGAGGGACAGATTAAACAGGCTGGAGGATCGGATGTGGCCCCCCAGGCCGTAGTTTGCCCATCCCTGCCTTAAAGGCTTTCCACACATTTTCATGTTTCATCCCACGAGTATAAGCACTGAGACTGGCATGCCTCTAACTGCATGACAGTGACTCTAAAGCATGCAAGTAGTTAAACACTGTTTTGTCCAGTAGTCATGTTTATATGGACAGAATCTGGCCAGATTTTTTAGTAAACTTGTTTGAGGATCTGTTCATACCCAGGACCTGAAGGAGAGAACAATATATATTGTGCTGGGTGTAATAATACCTTTCCTTACTAGTGCTACCAACAAAAAGGAAATGAAATCCAGTATCTAAATTATACCTCGAACTTACTAGGAGGAGGAGATATATAGACCAAAACCCTCACAAGTCCTTATTTCAAATTTGTAGCCTTTCTTCTCAGGTAAGGATTTCACTTGTAATGCTCAAGACAGAAAACTCACATAAGAACCCAGCTGGCTCTGCAGCATTACAACAGCCAACAAAGCTGAGCAGGCAATTCAGAATACCAGCCTTCAGACAGGTAAAGGTTAAACATGCCCAAACACCATGGGCCAGCTAATGCACAAACAGCGAGTGTTCCAGGTCCTCTATGGAGGTGTTAGAGAAGGATGAAGATACTACAGAGCAACAAGGCAGAGAAATTCAGAATCCAGCATTCTAAGGGACAGGCTGGTAGGTAAGCTGACTGGTGCAAGTGCTACATGCTCTTCCCCTTCCCAAAACAAGGTGGTGATGTGACGAAACTGATGAGACTTGGGCAGTGAAAGCTCCTGTTCTTAAGGATTTCAGTTCCATTTGTAAAGAAACTAGCTGCAAGCAAAAGGATGGCAGGCTGAATGGCAGGTAGCCAAGAACTTTCTGCAATCAAGAAGTTTCTTGATAATGAATGGCACTGAAAGAGTCTTCTATGGGGAGCACACATTCTGTGGGTATAATTACAAGTACAGAAAGCTTCTTGAGACAGTAGTATTTTCAAATATTTTTAAAGATAAACATATATGAACTACCTAATTCTTCTAAATGTAAAACAAATCATACATCACTTCAAATTTCCACTTCAGTTTTATGCAAGCTTATGAATGTAATAACAGCCCTCAAACAAAATATTTATGCTCACTTGAGTATGTAGTGCTTCTGCATAACTAGGGCCCAGCAGACAAATAAGAAAGGTACCCAAGAGGAAATGCAGAACAACAATATGCAAAGAGGCTCTGGAGTAGAAAGTCAGACTAGGAAACAGTTTTATAAATGTAATATCCACGTTGGAAAACAGATGCTAGAACTAAGGGGTGAGGAAATGAACTTTAATTAGCCTAGATAGTTGTAGGGCTCCTTCAGGAGCTCCCAGCATTCATTGCAGGCACAACTCCATCACTGGTATATATGGTTTCTCAAAGGTGCTTTGAATAGCATTATAGTGTGCCTTGTGAGCAGTTCAGGCACTGGGCCAGTTTCAATTATGAACACACACCATAATTCAGAGGTACCATCAGGTTGTGTTGTGCAATTTATAAAGCATTGTTACATTATTTTTAAAAATAATTAACTTAATATTTGAAGCAAGAATTGCCATCTCACCTTAGGAAGTGATTTTTTGTTGTTGTTTCTCATGTCTTTGATCACATGTCCAGGATCAGCAGGAAAAGTTTACTGCTCCTGAAAGCTTTTGCACTAGTGAGCCAAACCATCTCTTATCCTGCAAAGTCATATGGACTTTTAAAAGCATTATCATTCTGATGTTGCTTCCCATCCTACACTTCAATTTCACATGATTCTTAACAGCTCATAAATTTTAACCATTGCAGATTAGTTCATATCAGTGATTCCAGATCTTCAACACTAGTTTTTAATTTTTTGCAACATTCAACACAAAGCGACATGGGAAAAAGCAAAATAGTAATCAGATCACCATGATCTTAAAAGATCCCACTATCAAGACTTTCCATGGCCATAAACAAATAATTCCTCTCACTGAAAAGCTAAGGTTAGCTTCCCAAATGAATCAAATATGCATTTCGGACCCTGATGCTTGCAAGCTATTGGACCACAGGAGCATTTGATCCTCTGGTTTAACAGTCCTCCTGTTGGCACTGGTCCAGGAATGAATGCAGCAAGTCCCAGATCTCAGAACAGTGCTACTTTTATTCCCTGCCCTTACAGAGCAAATGCAATAGAAATGTCCTATTGGAACTGTCCCATTGTATGAGATGCATGTTTTCTTAATTACGTTATGAATGTTCAGCCAACTGAGCAATCTGACAATCTTAATGTTAATAAAACGCATTATTAAACATCAAATTTTAAACTTGGATTACCCATTAATGATGGCGCAATTAAAAATTGGCCTGATGCTAAACAAAACAAAAACCAAAAGACCTATGAAAACCCAGGAATATTGTATTTTTATTAACAAAAAATAATTTTAAGAATTGGAGTAGTCTTAAAAAGTTTACAATACTATTGTGATCTTACTGGGCTGTAGAACTAGCTGCTAAACAATAATGAATTTCACTTACAGAATGACAATTGCATTAAAAATGCAAAAAAAACTTTAAATTAGGTGTTTAATCATCATAAGGAGAGCTGTCCTTAGGCACAAAGCTTTTCCTTGGGATGCCTAAATTCTATATGGACCTTGCAAATCAGGAGACTCTGGGCCAATCAAAGAGGAACAGTACTGACTGAACACACATTACTTAAAGACCCCAAATCCTTGTAGCCAAAGGGTAAAAGGTCAGTGAATAAAAGCTATAATGCCAAACCTAGAGAGCTAAGACCCAGGTCATAAGCATACGTTCAAGAACTGACGGACATTGTATCTGAAATGTGATCTGGTCTCTGATACAACTCAGTAGTTTAGAAAGTGGAGAAATCATATCCTATTAAAAAACAGGAAATTGACTTTAGCAATAAATCTAAAGCTCCGGCCGCTGCTATTTCTTATCTTGGATGAGCAGTTGTTAGTGTGTAAGAGACCAGATAGCTTTTTTTCTTTTCTTTTTAAAACAAAAAAGTTAAATTCACTCTAGAACTGCAACTTCTACTTGGTGATATAACTGACCCTGTATCAGCCAGCCATAGCCTTTGGACATGTGGAGCCCTAAGATCTTCTTTTTGTCATGGCAGGGTATCCTGTTATATTTCTGATGGTTTATTGCTGCCTGCAGGCAAAAATGTGTCACTGAGAAAGTTAAGTCAGTGCACTGAGGTTGAGGAGTCCCAAGGAATCTAATCAGGGACTTTGATAGTACTTGTGTATTCCTTTTGTGTGATCTCTGCATCCAAATGATACCTATAACTCCTCTGATGACATTTCTCCCAGTCTATGAAAATGACTGAAGATCTGGTCAAAGATTATGACATTTCTTTAAACTGTCTGAGGATTTGTTTGTTTTTAGCACAGAGGTGTAAGTGACTCTTCAGTCTTATTTCCTGCCCAATCTAACCATTAGTCAGCAATGTCTTTGCATTTGTTTGTTATTCTGATGATGTCATAGGAGCTCCTTTGCAGACGTTCTTCATGCACAGAATACAATTTTATGTTGGATCCATTTTTAAAAACACTCAGTCTGGGTCAATGTAGGCAAGAAAGAAACTGACTACAACTGTTTTTGTTCAATGGACAAATGTTCACCAGAAGAGCCCCGAGGGAAGTCTCCAAACCATTTATTCCATGCCTTTGTTTAAAGATATACTTGATATTTCTCAGTTGGGTATTCAGTTTTTGTATGAAATATTTACAAAAACAAAAATACAAAGGTCTGATGGCAGCATCCAGGAGAAAGTAAGTACTTCCAACCCCAATGGTTTATATTCAGCCCTGATGCAAGCAGGTCATTTCAATGGAGTTGCAAACACTTGCACCAGTATTGAATATCAAACATCTATTTGGCACAAATTTTGGGCCCAATACTCTCCTCAGTGGCTACCAATGGAAGGCAAGAGGAAAGGGAGCTCTGTCTCATTAGCATCCTGTGCTCTTCACCCCTCTGCATAAGAGCCCGAAATCAACTCCACATCCCCTTTGGAAGAGTGTTTCAACTCATGGAGTTCCCTACAATTTCCACTCCTTTATGTAGGTTATTCTGGCTGAGGAGACAAGGAGGCTCTTTATTTGAAATTATGTTCTTAGATAGCTGAAACCACTGTGGAATCTGAGTTACTATAAACAATTAATGAAATAGAAAACAGCTACACCAAAGCTCAAGTTCTTCTCTCTCTACTTTGGGCAAATGCATTCTTTCTACCTCCATGATATCAGTGTTCTAACTGAGGAAACTGCTGCATCCACAACTGTTGTGTGAACCTTTCACTCCAAGTGCCTCATTTTGAGTTAAGACTAGTATCTATTCTTGATAATAGTTTCTGAAAAGCATATGATGCCTTGTCCATACTTACAGATAAAGCCATGCCAGTTTAAAAAAAACCTTTGTTTTTATAAACCGTTTCCTTGCATTGTCTTTTCTGTAGTACAGATAGTACCCTATAAAAGTTTGCAAAGTGACTGGGGATACTTCCGGAGGAAAGTTGCTATATACAAAGCAGATCATCATCATCATCATCATCTCAAGCCACCACAATGCCTTTCAATTCAATTGTTAAAAGACAGAGTTACAGCCATGGAATTCCTTCATGCTTGAGGGCTAACTCTTACCAACATCAACCCATCTATCATGTGTTGTTTTATGTCTGCTTAGTTTTTCTTCTCTTTCCAAAAAGAGAATGCACTTCAGAAATGTTATGGACCACCAGATTTGTTTCATTCAAACATTTTATGGAGATTAAGAGATTACAGTCCAAGTGTTTTTATTCTTCTGCATGCAAGGTTCTCTCTCTTTCAATCAAATTAAGTAGTACTGCAAGGTATGATGTTAATACCGGAGGGGAAATGATATATAACCCCACCCCACCACCACCACACACACACACCAGTTGGCTTGCTTGTGGTTGCTTTTACAGCCTGGAATCCGTTTCAATCTATGCTTGTTTAAAAAATGCAAGCCTACATTGTTCATTTACTAAAAGCCCTGTGCAGTAAGTGTCCAGAATATTAGAACTAATACTTGTGTAACTTCTTCCAAAAATTACAAAAATGTTTACAAAATACATAAACGATAGTAGTAGTATGCAGGATTCATTATTAGTCACTGCAGAATTCCATATCCTAACCAATTTCATAGTTTTGATAAACCATATATAAGTATTCTAAGAGATGAGTAAAATTTTAGATTTATACCACAATCTGGGAGTGACTAATTACTAGTGAATCCAGCACAAAACTTGCTATGTGTATTGTCACAGAACTTTTTGTATCCAAAATACCATTGCCATTAACACTGCTTCAGATAATGTCCAAAATAGTAAGTCTCTGGGCTTTTACTAAAACAATTTAAAAAAAAAAAACAGGAAATGCAGGACCACAGTATGCAAAGAGGCTCTGGAGTAGAAAGTCAGACTAGGAAACAGTTTTATAAATGTAATATCCATGTTGGAAAACTGATGCCAGAACTAAGGGGTGAGGAAATGAACTTTAATTAGCCTAGAAAGTTGTCGAGCTCCTTCATGAGCTCCCAGCATTCATCACTGGCACAACTCCATCACTGGTATATATGGATTCTCAGAGGTGCTTTGAATAGCGTTATAGTGTGCCTTGTGAGCGGTTCAGGCACTGGGCCAATTTCAATTATGAACACACACTATAATTCAGAGGTACCTTCAGGTTGTCTTCTGCTCCTAAATCCATATTTAGGCGCCTAATACCATATTTAAATGCCTAAGGAAGTAGCCTGATTCTCAAAAGTGGTACACATACACACACACATCAGTTTGTGGGTGGTGTTGAGTGCTCAGCACTTTTGAAAATCAGAGCACTTATTCAGGTAACTAAATATGGATTTAGGAGCCTAACTTTAGAAACTGCTTAGTGCCCCAGTCCTCCAGCCCTTTGCTCACATGAGCAAACAGTAGCAGGATTAGGTCCACAAACTATTTTGAAATGATTCGTTACCTACAAGAATTTTCTATGGATTATTAAAAATTTTAATTGACTGGGATGTGTCATTCTGCTCTCTCTCTCTCTCTCAAAAGCAAATATGAGAAAATTAAGCTTTGGAATGCAAAACAATTTTAGTCTGGATAATGTAGCTACTATTCCCTCCCAAAATTTATCCTCTCTTCAGTTTTCTATTCATATAGCATTTCTCCATTTAGCTGGTTCCAGAGACACTAAGCCAAAGCTGCTTCGACTTCCACCTTACACATTCCCACTGAGACAAGTGCAATGGGATTGTTCAGTGCAGAATATAACTCTGTTTGACTGATGTTGGTAACTCACCGTCATAGTCCCCATAGTACCTGGACTCTGTCTCTTGTGTTGGGGAGAGAGCTTTTTTTCTTTTTCTAATCAAATCATAGAATATCAGGGTTGGAAGGGACCTCAGGAGGTCATCTAGTCCAACCCCCTGCTCAAAGCAGGTCCAATCCCCAGATTTTTGCCCCAGATCTCTAAATGGCCCCCTCAAGGATTGAACTTACAACCCTGGGCTTCGCAAACCAATGTTCAAACCACTGAGCTATCTCTTCCCCCCAGCCATGAAAAGTTGCTTTAGGGAAGGATTTGGGATTGTAGCTCAAGACACAGAGAATAATGTCCAGAAATTAATAAATAATTTAGAAGTATTTTTGTTTAAGAAGTTTACAGTTGAGACCCTGATATCAACAATGCAAACAATAGTAGCTGAAGGTATTCAGAATTAATGTGCACCCCTATGTTCCCTTTAAACCAATGTCAATTCCAATACACCAGGAAGTACACAGATACTTGCTCTGTAAATCATGAGAGAGAAAGAAAAAAAATCAGTATACTCTCCCAAACACAATATTTTTAAAATAAGAATGTAATTTTCATTTCTAAATGTATTAAACCAAACTGCTTGGTGCAGTACAAGAAAGAGTTAAAGCATTATTAGCACTTGAGATATTGGAGGGAACAGAGGAGATGAAGGAAGGACAGAAAGGATAATGTCACAGCCACCAAAGCACAGAAAAGGGTTTTTGCACTTAAGATAGCAAGGGAAGGTTAGATCCATCTTTCATCAGTCATTATATACATTCAGAGCCTGGCCTGTCTGATGAAACTGCCAACAAGAGTGTCAACTATGATGATAAAGTGTTCACAAAATTACTAGGAATAGGAATGGGCCACTGAACCACCACCAAGCAATGCTTTTGTTAACTACTAATCTAGTCTTAATTTGCACTTCTGCAGCATTGGTTCAAAATTCTGTGCTGAATAACTAATCTCTTGAATCATACAATTCGCCTCAGGGTCTGATTTTTCTAATCATACGGCATATAGGTATACAAACCTTTTTATTTACAAAATTTGCATTTCTTTTCATAGATTTGGGGGAGGGATTTAAGACAAAAAAATCAGAATTCTCCACATTCACCTTGATCAAAAATACATTCTGAAGATTTATAACAAGATTTTGCACATTGCAGTTGATAGAGAAAATACCATCAGGTATGATGTGCTAAACTACATACATATTTCTTGCTGCTAAAAGCATGGAAACTTAGTATTAGTATGAAAAGAGGACACTTTTATAGCAAGGAAAAGACATGTCAGTAAGTTTGGTTAATTGGTATTAGTGTATACCTTAACTCGTTGAATATGTCTAACCACCTTATATTTTGATGTTTGCAGGTTGGTCTGAAGTTTTAAACTGGATGATGCATACTAAATAAATAAAAGTCTCCTAACTTTCAAAGGTGCTGAGAACTTCTGAGTATCACGCCTCTTATTTAGATACTAAATATGGATTTAGGAACCTAACTTTAGGCATCCAGGTTTGGCAATTTTGACTCACTTAGAGCTACACTAGTTTGAAAGTGTAGGGGAAAAACAAAAAAAAACCCAAAGATAATGTAAAAGCAGGAAAGATTTGCTAGCAACAAACATTGTTGCTCAACAGGTGAGCAAATATTAATGATTAATTATACTTTGTAACACAGCCTGTTTAGTGCTAATGTTTGTAAGTGATAGGCATTTAAGATTTAAAATTATTTACAGCCTGCAAGAGTTAGGTATTGCAAATTCTCGATCCATGTATTCCATGGCCAGAAAGAATCATTGTAATCATCTAGTCTGTCCTCCTTTATAGTATAGGCCATAGAACTCTCCCCTCCCTCCCCCCGCAAATTTCTAGAGCATAGCTTTTATAAAAGCATCCAATCTTGATTTAAAAATTACCAGTGATGGAGAGTCCACCTTGATATTTGGTAAGTTGTTCCAATTATTAATGACTCTCACTAGTATAAATTTACACCTTATTTCCAGTCTGAAAGTATCTAGCTTCAACTTCAAGCCACCGGATCATGTTGTACCTTTCTCAGCTAGATTGAAGAGTCCATTATTAAATATATGTTCCCCACATAGGTACCTATAGACCAGGGGTTCTCAAACTGGCGGTCGTGACCCCTTAGGGGGTCATGAGGTTATTATGTGGGGGTCACGAGCTGTCAGGCTCCACTCCCAAACCCCTCTTCACCTCCAGCATTTATAATAGTACCGTATTAAATATTTATAAAATGTGTTTTTAATTTATATGGGGGAGTAGCACTCGGAGGCTAACTATGTGAAAGGGGTCACCAATACAAGCGTTTGAGAACCACTGCTATAGACTGTGATAAATCACCCTTTAATCTTCTGTTTGATAAGTGAAGCAGATTATGATCCTTGAGTCTATCCATTTAAGGGAAGTTTTCTAATCCTTTAAATCATTCTCGTGGCTCTTCTCTGAATCCTCTCCAATTTTTCAACATCCTTCCTTAAGTGTGAACACCAGAACTGGACACAGTATCCCAGCACTGGTCACACCAGTGCCAGACAGAGGTAAAATAATCTCTCTGTTCTACTTGAGATTCCCCAATTGGTTTTAGTGAATCAGTAACTATAGTAATCAGTTAGCCACCCCCTTCTCATTCTTAGCAGATGATTCACCAGAGATAAAGTGTTAAATCTGGCATGTTGCTCAGGTTAACCCTCTGGCTACTGACATTTCTTCCCTCCTCCCCTTCCAACATCGGAAACAAATGATCACAGTAAGGTAGAGTCTGCAGGTGTCTATCGTAGCCTGGTAGGGTTAATCCTCAGACTCCGTGCCATAGTCATTTTGATTACAGTGTTGTTGTAGTGTATTGGTCCCAGGTAATATATAAATAAATATATATTGAAACCAAATTATGTTGGTGGAAGGTACAAGATACCAAGCTATACAGAGCTCATCTTCTTTGTGAGTAGCTCGAAAGCTTGTACCTTCCACCAACAGATATTGGTCCAATAAAAGATATTGCCTCACCTACCTTGTCTCTTTCTAATCATTTTGAGTCTTTCAACAGGCATATCTTTTCATATGTAACTGAGTCACTAGCGGTCTTGTCTCATAAAAGAAAATAATTTGGGGGAAGAAATTAAATGTGTATATCATTTGACAATCCTCTTTTCACACGATCTTCCTCTTGGCAATTCTTCACCCATCAGTCATGGCATAGCAGGTGCCATCTTCATTTTTCTGGTGAATTCAGTGATGCCAGTTGTTTTAAGCAATTTGTTGCACTCCTTTCTTTTAAACTGTAACAAGTTCCAAAAGAAAGAAAAAGTAACTTGCTCTTACAACTAATTGCTTTCCACAGGTATCCAATATATTCAGCAATCATATACCACCTGTTTAGTGAGTCCCAGCATCCCCCACCTGTCAGAATCTCCTTCAGTACTCCCTGGTATCAGATGAGATTGTTTTGATCTGCAAGCAGGTCCAGATGGTGTCGCAATGTTGCCCCATTTTTTCCTTCTAGACAGGTTGTCACTGCTGCACTTATTTTCCAGCAAAGAGGGTTGGGCAAATGATCCTTTCAGAGTAAGTGATTAAGCACTGTAGATCAGCAGTCAAATTACTGACTCAATCAAATCATCGTTATTGGAAATGGAATACCCAAGAATGTTCCCAATATCTAAATGCACCAAGAGCGACTGATGGGATATGTGCTGTAGGTGCCTGATGGAGCATTGTACTTTCACAAAGCAACCAGGCTGGTAGCCACCAATCATTGAGTTCATTCAGAATAATTTAAATTGCTGATGCTTAACCACAAGTTAGCCTACTAACTTAGCTCACCTGGATACCTGTGTTCTGGAATTAATTTGGGATTCCTACCCCCCAGCACTGACAGAGTGGCATAGGCTAGCTCAGCTTTCACCACAGTGATAATAGCAACAGAAGGGTGTGCTGATGATACCTATATGAAATGAAGAGCGAGGGAAGGAGGCCTCGGGGTTAAAGCAGAATATAAACTGACCATAATCCTTTACTCCACCTTAACTGGTCTCTCAAATGACTGGCTCCATGGGGTTTCTATTACTGGAAAGGGAAAGCCAATCAAGCTAAAATGCCCAGAAAACTCCATGTCACTGACCCCTTTGCTGCAAAATTTTCAAAAACAAACAAACACCAACAACAAAGACTAGTAATGCACAAAACTAAGTAAAAGCAACAAATCAAGTTACTGAGTAGGGTAAGTAATTTGCTGTCTTCTGAAGAAATCAATAAGATAGACTAGCTGCTCAGAAAAAGAGAGAAGTTACAGTAATAATTTTTCATGTAACAAGCTAACTCCCATTGACATTAGTCCATAATGTACAGCAATGTCATCATTAACACAGTACACAGACTTACCAGAATCCTCACCTCTCCTACTCCCTACTCTGCCCGTACAACAATTTGAAGCAGCTATCCTGGAACTAGAGGGAAAAAATCACTTAATGGCAACAATGCATTTTTATATTTATATATATATTAATTATACTTGTAACTCCAGAAATAATTTACAGCAAGGTAGACTGAACCACTACTTTGTAGGCCAAATACAATACTTGATAATGAATTACAAGACTGTCCTCAATGTCCCATTTCAACAACAATAAAAATAATAATCTCTGTAAAATACATACAACTGATATTATATGTGCCAGAATATATTGTACTTGTATTCCTCTAAAAATCGATGGTTTAATATGGCCATGTTGATTTTCCAACCAGCATCCACATTCTTAGCAGATTAGCACTGTAACAAAATGCATACTGGTACATGATGTGGTATGCATAGTTTAGATGAAATGTCAGTACAGGTAGTTTAGAATAGACAGTCCATATAGCTATCAGAAACTGTAAATACTTCCTCAGTTTGCAGTGACTAAGGCAGTTTCAAAATAAAGTAGGAAAGTGTCTCTATTTGGATAAGTTGAAATTCTTTTAAAGAAAAACAGGCACGGAATGTAATTTCAGAAGAAACAACAACTTAGTACCTTTCATACCAAGATCTTAAAGTGCTTTACAAAACGTGGGTAAGCAGTGTTAATCCCACAATATAAATGGCAAAACTGAGACCCACACAGAAAGTTCAAATGAGTTGCCCAATATCACATAGCAAGTTAGTGACTTTCAGAAACAGAATCCAGGCCACGATTAGTCTCAAATCTCAACATCCTATAACCATCATACATGCAGCCTAAGCAACTTTTACATCTTTAACCGTGCTCTCGGGATTATGATCAGAAAACACCTCCTAACATTAAAAAAAAAAAAAAAAGGGGGGGGGGGGCTCTGTTACAGTTAAGAAGATTATTTTGTCCACACTGAAAGCTATAGTCAGTCAACTTATTCTACTATAAAAGTAGAATAAATTGTACAGAAAAGTATTCTATTGAAAAAGTGAAGGTCTCACTATGCTCAGCTCAATCAGCCTCCATTGTATAAGTTCACCAGTTCCCCAATGGCCTGGTATAACACTGGGCTCAAATCACTGAATAATGAGGATCTCTCTTTCAGGAGGAAACTCTCAAAAATTAAAACCCAATCAATCAAGTTTGTAAAATCACTTACTCTTCAAAAATTGTCAAGCCTGAATGTTAAATCTGAGAAATTAACTTTGTTTCTTTCAACCCATAATTACCTCCTTATAGAAGCTAAAAGCGTTTTAAATTTTGCCTCTACAAGGGAACGTCTGAAAGGACAATTTGCTGGAGGAATGAGGCTGACTCCCGCATCAACAAAAATCCCACTTTATACTTGAACGTGTAATTAAATATATTAAATATTATCCAAAAACACAAATTGGACAAAATGTTGGAAACAGTTCCCAGTACAGGGGACACCAGATATTAATCCCCTTAAAAAGGGATGAGAGAAAATATAATACATGCTTGGAAGGGGGACTTATCTTTTTTCAATAGATAAATTAATAACTATCTTTTCAGGAAAGGTATATTTTCCACTTGTCAAGTGTTAAAATATATTAGTCTCCAAGCACAGCTACATATTTCAAATATCTTAAAATGCTATGCAATAAATTATATCATTTGTTTTCCAAATCTACAATAGCATTTATTTATTCAGAGTAAAACTTTACAATTACATGAAAATATCCAATAAAATATGTTTTGAACTGAAAGAGAAATTCAGTCTATTGTAAAACACTAGAATTAAAGGGACACTGTCAACCTGACAAATCACACTTCTGTCTGAAAATATTTTACATACCCTTGTCACAATTAACAACAAAGGTGACTATACTTGAAAGAGATCAGAGAAAAGATTTTTTTCCCGTTTATTTTGTCATTTGACAGCCTTGTCTATAGTCAATTTCACTGTTTCCCCCGTCCTACCAATTTTCAGAGGAAATCAGAGAACTGCTTGAGAGGTACCACTTCCTTCCTAAGGACAGATCCAATAATGGACTCTCCCATGTTCACCCCACAAACTGTTGAATGTGTACCACCACACAGAGAAGCAGGCTCTCAAACAAACACCATGCCCAAACCCCATTCCACCCACAGAGGAGGGCTCGATACAGCTTACCTGCCCATCGCCTATTCCATATAGTGGCATCTGGTGAGGCTTCTCTCTATAGCTCCTTGAACCTCCAGCTTCTGAGCAGCTAGTGCAGAAACACCCCAGGCACGTGAGGCTACCAGCTCTAAAGATTCCTGGAAATAGCAGCAGTGGTCAGTTCAAGCTCCTTTTGCTGGAGAGCTCCTGTCGTCCTTCCCCTCCTTTGGGCAGCTGCTGGTGACTGGGGATCCTATGGCCTCCCTCTTCCTTTTGCTCTTCACCATGGACTCCTCTTAGGAGGTTCTGGGCCCTTCTTACTTCTTCTGATGAGGTTGTATATGCCATTGCTATTCCATGTGACAGGCCTAAAAGGCTCCATGTGCAGCCACAAGTCTGACACTTATTTAGGACTGGCTCTGTCTATACATTCACGCAGTTTCCCTTGTTGGTCATGTGTGCTTTTAAACAAAGCAACAAGGGAGAAACATTTTTAAAATAGGTGAGTGTGACGGTAAAACCAAAATACAGTATTTGGCAGGAGGATTCAAGGGCAAGCTTGGGCTACATCTACACTACCGGGGGGGGGGAGGAGGAGGGAACGATTTCAGATACGCAAATTCAGCTACGTGAATAGTAGCTACGCGAATAGTGTAGCTGAATTCGACATATCTGATCCGACTTACCCCACTGTGAGGACGGAGGCAAATCGACCGCCGCGGCTCCCCCGTCAACGGCGCTTACCTGGGCTGGTGGAGTACATGCGTCGATTCGGGGATCGATTATCGCATCCCGACAAGACGCGATAAATCGATCCCCGAGAGATCGATTTCACTGCTCTACAGCCAAAATGCTTCTGAAATAAATGTAGTCAAACTTTACTAATTCTGGGTCACTAAGGAACAAAAATGATGCTTAAAATTGTTGATTGGCTCTAGTTTTCAAGATATGCTATTGGGTCAGTATATATGACCCTTGACTTGGGAATGGCGGAGGATAAGTGAGTTATAAAGGGAAAGCATCTCAATTTAAACCAGAAATGACTAAAATACATCTTTGACTGGATCTATGAATAAATCTATGACTAGATTTGGACAGTACTTGCTTTTTAGGCAAAACAATGAATGATGCAATCTGAAGCTGGTATTGCGTCATACATGATATGAATTGCATCATGTTATTCCTAGAAGCCACGGATGATGCAATCATAACGAAGCTTACATCACTCTGCTGAACAAATTGCCCTATATCAGCTCTAGAAATCATACAGTGTCGTGCTCTCTTATTTGTCAGTGTTTGATTTTGCAAAGGGACACATTTCTGTTTAGCCAAAGTGAGCAGAGATGCCTCGTACTTGTGTGAACAGTGCAGATAACTTCTGCTATGTTTGTGGTGAAGTGACTTTTGCATCACAAAAGCGCAGTATAACCACTATGGTTAAGAAAACCTCCGGACTACAGCAGTGGAATCTCCTGGCAGGTGATGTTAGGGTTTCCATGGTCCGTGACTGTCAAAAGGATCTTGTCCCATTCTTCTTCATGGAAGGTGATCTTGTAGCCTGCAACATCATCAATGGTGTGATGGCAGCCCTCAACATCGTTCACGATCCAGATGAGTGGAGACTGTTCATTGATTCATCGAAGACGAGTCTTAAAGCTGTTTTACTGCATAATGGCAATGTTTTGCCATCAATTCCAGTTGGTCATGCAGTCCATATGAAGGAAACCTATGACAACATGAAACAAGTTTTGAGGTGCATAAACTATGACCAACATCAGTGGCAGCTTTGTGGCGATTTGAAGGTTGTTGCTCTCTTGCTTGGTCTGCAGACTGGATACACAAAGTACTGCTGTTTTCTCTGCGAATGGGACAGTCGTGCAAGAGATTCCCACTACATCAAGAAAGATTGGCCACTCCGACAGTCATTGGAGCCTGGGAGGAAAAGTGTTCAGCATCCACCACTTGTTGAATCAAGGAAGATTTTGTTACCACCCTTACATATCAAGCTGGGTCTGATGAAGAACTTTGTCAAGGCCATTGACAAAACACAAGCAGCTTTCAAGTACCTCCGTGGAAAATTTCCAAGGTTAAGTGAAGCTAAGATAAAGGAAGGTGTCTTTGTTGGTCCTCAGATTCGTGAACTTCTTCGAGATGATGCATTTGACCATGCACTGCGTGGCAAGGAAAAGACGGCATGGAAAGCCTTCCAGTTAGTGGCAATAAATTTTCTCGCAAACAACAAGGCAGACAACTACAGGTTGTTGGTGGAAAACCTCCTCAAGGCATACAAAAGCCTTGGTTGCAACATGTCACTAAAGATACATTTTTTGCACTCTCATCTAGATTTTTTTCCACCGAACTGCGGAGCAGTGAGCGATGAGCACGGCGAGCGATTTCACCAGGACATTGCAACAATGGAGAAACGCTATCAGGGCAAATGGAGCCCATCAATGCTTGCAGACTATAGCTGGACAGTGACAAGAGATGCTCCATTTAATGAATACAAGAGACAAGCCAAGAAGCGCCAAGTAGACACTGAATAGGACTAAACTATGTACATAATAGTTTTTTGCCTTTTGTTTCATAATACATTTTATTTATATAACCCTTTTGCTGATTTTTAAAGTGTTACATAAACAGGACAGGTGAAATATTATCATGTAAAGCAACCATAAACACATGAAAAGACCTAGGTTTACAATTTATGATTAAAACTCTACTATCTACACAATACACATAAGACATAAAATGTAAAAACTTAAATATCTTAGAAACGGTAGCCAATCAGTTGTTTGAATTGTCATATTTGAATTCAGCACATCAAAATACATAATAAATAGCACATTTTATCTCTGAAGCAGACGACTTCTCAAAAATTGTAGACTAGTGTTTTCTACCGCCGATCCGGGCGGGTAGTGAAGACCAGCCCTCACTCCCTGAAACTACTTTTGGCTCATTTTAAAAACTGACTAGGTTTTAAGTTGGTAGGGTTCCTTTAAAGTCCTGACTTGCTTCAGTAAACTCCAACGTGAAAATTGCAATTCAAGTTATTGTGAGCCTCCAAATAGTACAGGCCAATAGGAAAAATAATGACTTTGCTATGGACCAAAACTTGGCCTCATCTGAAAAGCCAGCATAAACTGGCAAGGTAGGCAACAGTTCCTTCCTACAGGTTGTAGTGCACCAGAGGAGACATTACATCCTCTTGAAGCATGAAAAAGTTTTTTATGTCCTACTAATATCGGGAAAGATACTATTAGTACTGAGTTCTTCAAAAGGCATTCTGGTAGACCACTTATTTGGTGGTTCAACTCTTCAACGGGATATGCCAGAAAATGCATTGGACCCTCCCCATGCCTGATACCAACAAAAGTGTGTGCTGCATCTCACTTTTGGCAGCTCAGTCTTCAAAAAAGGAGCTCACCAAGGGGATGTTGAACTAAGGACCTGCCTAGACTAACAAAAATTTGCATTGAAATAACCA
This sequence comes from Malaclemys terrapin pileata, assembly GCF_027887155.1. Lineage (NCBI taxonomy): Eukaryota > Metazoa > Chordata > Testudines > Emydidae > Malaclemys > Malaclemys terrapin. The sequence goes on along the minus strand of NC_071507.1, from coordinate 45,103,073 downwards.
CATAGATGTAGTTACACTTATGCAAATCCTAAGGGTATGTCTTCACTACCGTCCAGATCGGCGGGCAGAGATTGATCCAGCGGGGATCAATTTATCGCGTCTAGTCTAGATGTGATAAATTGATCCCCGAGCATTCTCCCGTCAACTCCGGTACTCCAGTTCAGTGAGAGGCGCAGGTAGAGTCGACGGGGGAGCGGCAGCAGTCGCCTCACCGTAGTGAAGGCACCCTGTTAAATAGATCTAAGTACATCGACTTCAGCTACGTTATTCACGTAACTGAAGTTGTGTAACTTAGATCGATCCTCCCCTCCCCCAGTGTAGATGAGGCCTAAGTGTAGATCCACTGTACTGGTGCAAGCATAGGTTTGCACCAACCAGTGAAGTTTATCTACGCTGGGCGGTTGCATCAGTGAAATGTCTTGGAATAGCTATAGCAGTACCAAAAATAAAATAAAATCAACAGTAAGGACAGGGCCTTAGAAACTTGCAATGGTGCCCGCTTTAGGCAACTATACTACCTTTCCCTATCAAGTGTCATTTGTATTTGTATGTCCACATCTGTGGAGACAGATGTGATCCCCTGTAATGAAACATATGGTCTTAAACTGGCATTGTTTGCAAACAGGAGGAGAGATTCTTCTGGCAAGAGAGATTGAACATGAAGCGTTCTGCAGGCTGCCCCTCTTGACCCATCTTCGGTTGGATCCTCTGCTGTGCTGAAACTAGTAGGCTACTTTGTGAGTGGGCACAATGCCAATCTAACAGATGGGCAGGAGTGAAGTCATGCCAAAGAACCAGAATGTGCATCTAATTTGATAATTATGATCTGAATTCTCCTCCAGAAATATTCAAATGGCAGTCTATGCTGAATTTCCATGCTGAAATGTAAGAGAATATGATTATATGACTTCAGCTCAGGAGTTGGTTAATTTAAAAAAAGAAAACAAATCAGTTCGTCAGCCACAGAGGGAAAACTGTGGGCTCCTGTCATTCAGGATTAATGTTCTTCAACAAGAGGGAAGACAAGCATTAAGATTAAACCTTTATCCCCAAACAGTTATCCATGAGGGTCACCTGCAGATCTTGGCCAAAAGTGTTCTGTGGCCTTGCTGGAATAATTTATGCTGAATAGAGATAAAAATGAGGAACCGATGGCCATTTTACAAAGCATTAAACACAGCTTTCCTGTCCACAAGAAGTAAAAAGCTACTGGCTAGTCGTAAGTACAGAGTATGTACAGCTCAGTGGAAACAAAAAACACCAAATATAAAAATGTGTGGATATACTTTGAACTGACGACAATTACGGTCTTGGTTTTGATTTACTGTAGTATAGAACTGTCTACTTTAAAAAAAAAAGTCATGGTGGGGGAGTAAAATTGGGATTGAATTGTAATTCCTTTTCCTATATTCGAACAATGTATACATTTTCATACTTTAATGCAGTGGTTCTCCAACTGTTATTTGTAGACTTCTGTAGGGGCAGGATCTTCTCATGGACCATTTCCTCACCATCAAACCTAACCCTTTCCGTCTGGTTTTCCAAAATGTTTCATTCTGCAGATCACAATCACCAAAAGCTAAGTAAACCACAACTTGACAATCCACAACTTTAATGCATCCCCCTCTTCCCTTCATTTTTTCTTCCAAAGCATTTATTTTAAAGATCCTCCTCTTCTTATAAGAGAGCCAGTGGTGAAGGATTTACAGCTTTTTAAAACAAAAATATTAAGAGTAATATCACTATGAATCTGAGGATTTAGAGAGGTTTGTTTTGTGTAAAGAAAAAATAAATTCCCAATTCATCTTTAATCCTTATTATAAAGCACTAGGTTCTAATATTTGAGAGATTTAAATGTAAGCATTGAGGCACACTGGTGGTGGTACTCATGTTGTCAATACTTGGAAACTATTTTTCCAGGTCTAGTGGCATTGTAAGGATTTTTCAGTCCTGAGCAGGGAACTTAGCCACATTTCTTCCATTAAATTAAAATTAATGAATGATGTGTGGCTAAATTCCCTGCACTGCTTTGAAAACCTCAACCAGGCATTTATCATTGAAAGACCTTGTCTATGAAACCTGCTCTCTCTGATTGTCAAACTCTGGCAGACTATCTTGTAGGTAGAATGCAAATCTTTCTGCTGTGTAAATTACCACTGAGGCAGGAATGTGTAGATGCAAAATATAACTTGGGCAACTCAATTCAATCAGCCAGTTAGGATGATTCAAAAGTTTGTTTGTTTTTAAATTGCTACTATGGTTATAGACTTGATTTAAAAAAAAAAAACTAGAAGATTTCAACCAGTCATTTACTAAACATTTCCTTTTTAGGTCTACATGAATTAAATGATGATACACCGGACCCTCGCTAGAACGCGGGATTTGGGATCCATGCCAAGTACCGCGTTATAGCATGGACCGCATTAAAATGAAATTACTGTATACAGTAAATATCACATCCATAAAGTATAGAAAACCTTAGAAAATAAACTCCTACTTGAAGGAAACAATAAACAAGAAAAAAAGTGTTGCTTTATTGGAGATTTAAAGTAGACATTACAATAAACAGGTCTAGTTTTTCTTTAAAAAGTTGGTGAGTTGCTTTTGCTTCTTGCTGCTGTGCTGCTTCCACTTAGCAAACTGCAAAAGACTACGTAGCTGCATAATTTTTATAGGTTCAACGTCTTGCATCTCAAACCACCTCAAAGCAGTCTCTAAGCCGGCTACGGTCGCAGTTGACGTTGGAATGACATCCACTTCATCTTCCTCTTCTTCTTCCACGGCAAAAGCCAATTCTTCAGCTTCTGGAATGTTGTTTGGTTATACTGCCTGAAGAATTTGGTCATCAGTTAGACTTTCAGTAACAGGACAAAATTCTTCTGCTTCATCGTCGCCTCTTATCCAGGACTCGATATTTTGTGGCAGAACAGTTACCCCGAGCCTGGACAGTTGCTGGCACAGCTCCTGCATCCACTCCATGTCTGTTCTTCCAACTTTCTCCTCTGTAAATCCCTTGAAGTCGAATTCCTCGTCAGACCATGATCTGCTTTCTTCATTTTCTTTCAGGAGCAGGTGGCCAAACGACTCTCTCAGTCCCACCATCCAACAGTGGTTTATCGTTTCAGAGCGTAATAAATTCCAGGAATCACCGCCAATGTAAAAAGTATTTTATAGTCAACTTCTTCAGAAAATCAGTGACAGACAACTCGCTTTCTATCATTTGTCGTACCAAGTTCCGTCGACAGTGCTGCTTAAAAATGGCGATAACACCTTGATCAAGTGGCTGGATTCTGGAAGTCGTGTTTTTAGGTAAGTATTCAACCCGCATTTTACCGTCACAGGTTCTGAGTCTTTTGGCTGGAGGATGCGCTGGACAGTTGTCTAGCAAAAGAACGGCCTTTTCTTCTAAGCGTTTTGCCCACAAATGCTTTCACACAGAAGGGACCGATTCGGTGAAGAACCATTGTTCAAAAATCTCTCGTCATCCAGGAATTTTTGGAGTTCTTGTACGAAAACGGCAGGCAATTCACATTTACGTGATGAAAGCACCGAGGCATGCGAGACTTTCCAATGCACAATGGTTTTAATTTATGCTTGCCTGTTGCATTCACACAAAACAATAAAGTAAGACGATCTTTGCCTGTTTATATCCTTCTTTCTTAAAACCCTGTTCATCAGAACAGATGAATGTATCGGGCAACATTTTATAATAAATTCCTGTTTCGTCTGCATTGTAAACCTGTTCCTCCGAGTAACCCTCTGCCTGTAAAGTTTCCCTCGGCTTCGCAGGGTACGATTGCGCGGCTTCGGCGTCAGCAGAGCGTTCTTCTCCCGAAACTGCAATCTGAGAGATTCCGTGTCTTTTCTGAAATCGCCATAGCCAACTCGAACTCGCCTTAAAATTACTGAATTCACAATTAAGTTCCTGGTTGAATTTTTCCGCTTGCATGACAATAAGCGGACCAGAGATCGGAATGCCTTTCTGCTGTTCTTGCACAAACCACGTGTATTCCGCAGAATCAAGATCAGCATCATTCGCTAAACGGGCTCTTTTTCTTTGAAGGCCATGCTCTTCATCCAGGTTATGAATGTAAGTTCCGAGCTTGTCAGCATTCTTTAGTTATCCACGAAAGGTGGACTCATTAATGCCAATATCGCGGCTAACGTTTGCCTGGGTTTCGCCATTTCTAAGTCATTCGATAGCATCCAATTTCTCCTGCACCGAGTAAGCCTTCCTTTTACCAAACGTTTTTGACATCTTTCTAAAGATAAATACCTGTAAATTTTTATCACATTACATTTGTATGGCGTTCTACGACTACAGCAATCGTCTTAGGGCTTGTTTACACTACTGCATGGGGTCGATCTAAGATACGCAACTTCAGCTACAGTACGTGAATAGCTGATGCTCTCCCTTTGACTGCGCTTGCGCTCCCCATTCTGGTGGAGTACTAGAGTCGACAGGAGAGCATTCAGCGGTCCATTTATCGCGTCTATACTCAAAAAAATTGTACTGTACAATACTTAAAATTGGGATCCATGGCTGCGACCGCGTTATATCCAAATTCGTGTTATATAGACGCGCGTTCTAGCAAGGGTCCGGTGTACTTAGGGCTGGTCTTCTCTAGTGGAGACCCGCTAAATCGACAGCAGAGCGCTCTCCGGTCAACCCCGGTACTCCAGCTCTCAGAGCAAGGGAAGTCGACCGGAGAGCGTCTCCCGTCGACGCAGCGCAGTGAAGACACCAGGGTAAGTTGACCTAAGCTACGTCGACTCCAGTTAAGTTATTCACGTAGCTGGAGTAGCATAATTTAGGTCGACTTACCCCCACAGTGAAGACAAGCCCTTAGTAACTAGGAAAGGAGAAGAATCACAATGTAAAGAAAATTACTGCTGTGGAAATAAAAATAATTTGCATCATGAAGGCTTTATATCAAGGGGCAACTTACCCAGTTAAAGTCAACACAGACTTGAGTGAATAGGGTGTGAAACCTTCTCCTAGCTCTCCTGTTTGACACTGCCATAGACTTCATTATAAGAAAGCATAGCAGACACAGTGCTTTGACTTTTAGCAGGTTAGCAGCTTGAGTTGAACTCAAGATCCTAAACCAAGTTGTTGTGGCGTCACTGCTACTTTAAACTGGATTAGCTAATTTGAGTTAAGAACTTTTTTTTTCCTGCAGTGTAGATAAACCCCAAATGACAGCTCAACCAACAAGCAGGCCAAGACCAAACGATTGTCCAGCATGGCAGGCAAGCTATTAGGCAGCTGGAAGAACTTGTAAAAGGAAATAGTATTTAGAGAGGGAAAACTTATGGGACTTAACAATATAGAAGACATGCAAAGAGCGGCCCATGATAGACAGGGATAGTGCCACCTTGTTCGTGCCTTAGGCAATGTCTGATAGCATCAGAAGGCTTCAGAAATAACTCTGGGCTTCTAGAGGTCAGAGACCTCGCATTCTTATCTACTGTTCATGACCACATCTGAAACTTGTCCCTTCTCTTCAACTATCTTCAACCTAGCCAATTTCACACTAACAGCATCTCATCTGAAAACGCTGAAGTGTTATAAAAGAAAAAAAGTATGTCTAAGCCCCCCCATCCTTTTAAAGCATGGTGCCTTCAAAAAACAATCAATTGAACCAAACCAACCAAACAAAACCTTATGCCCACTATATAAGGTACCTGCATATTCCAAACTTCTTACCTGGATGTGAATCACAAACAAACTATGCATCTCAAATACCGGACAACCAGTTCAGGCATGTTTTGCAACCGAAGGCTGGCCTGCTATACTTAGGCACTATACCTGCAAGATGCTCAGAGCTCTCAACCTCCACTTTATTCAATTGAATTAGGAGGTGTGAGTGGAGTGAGCGGAAAGGCATTCTATAGGAGGCACTCAGCAAACAGCAGGATCAGGTCCTTGCAAGTGAATTTGGGGTCAGAGCGCCTAAATGGGCATTACAGCTGAACAACTCGTTTAGCTCTGTCAGTTGCACAAGCCACTGAACAGAGAGGAATAGTCTCATGTTTTCCTAGCCTGAGGGTTATCACCACAGTGGCTACTGCCATTAAAAAACAAGCCTGGGGCAATTTCACAGAGGTAGAAAGGTGAAGGTCTGTTTGTAAAAAGGGGGGGGGAGGAATTTATATCCTAAAGTATCAAAAGAAAAAAAAATCAAAAGGTTAAGTAAAACCCGTAGAATCACTTCATTAATTACAAAGAAGAGTAAATCACTTTTTTATTTTATCTTAAACATGATAAAAAATAATTAGTGAAACAATTATAGATTTGTCCTTAAAATAATCTCCAGGTTTTCTCACGCGTTTCGAGAGCTAAACAGTACTTCCTTTGTCATAAAGTACAGTGCTGATCCGCCAAACCTTTGCCATATGAGCTGCCTAATTGGCTTCAATGGGACTAGCTGCAGGAGTAAGAACTATCAGCATGTTTAAGGCTTTTTGGAATTGGGACCTATGTCAGCAGACTGCGCTTCTTGCTGAGACGCTGCCGTACCAAGGCAACTAATCATGACACACATCTCATTCATTCATGGTCACGGAGATATTGGATGCGTCAAATAGGAAAAATAGATTGACAGTTCAATTGTTAGATATTTTAGTACATAGTCACTGTATTACAATGTAATATATTACATCTATTAACACAATATTACTTAGCCTTTACATAGCATTAGAAAGAGTCCGCATTTTGAACTGTATCTGTATCTCCTGCACCAGGTGCTGTACCCACTCTATTTAATTATGTTGCTCTACAACTGTCTCATTCAAATAGTCATTGTCTAAATAATACAACTCTCAAATGTACATCTTTCAAACTGTGTTCACTCTCAGCTCACACTCTTACTGGTCACTCATTTAGGACTGGACAAAAATACAGCGGGCTGCAGCCCCACAGTGGCAGGAAAAGGACAGAATAATCAGTTTTTCAGGCTTACCAGGCATGAAAGCCAGGTATTTGGTTTGATTTATTATTATTATCATCATCTCCACCACCACCACCTTTGGCCCTTAGAGTGTGTCCTTGTAATTTCTCACTACATGTCAACCAACACATCTGTGTTTAAATAAGCTCTGTACACCAACTACTACCACAGATGTTTGACAATGTCCTTTGCCCACACTTCCACCAATTTCACACAGCGTTGTAATTTATTCCTACAGGTTTTTTTTTTTTTTTAAACAAAGATCAAAGGGCAAGGAAACTCAGAGGTATTGCTATCAAGTGCATTTTTGACACTCTGCCTTTAAACGTGGTGTGCATGTTAGTGGGGCATATATGTTATAAAATCCAATGTGATAATTTTAATTAACATTTCAAGGTTACACACACAGAGAAAAAATGATTATTTCATTATCTGATGTGTTTACGATCCCAAGCAGAGGAAATAGAACTGTGAAGATATATTTTCTGGGCAAGTCTAGACACTACTTTTTCAAGGCAGAACCCTACAATGAGTGTGTCAATAGGCAACATGACACTGCTATCACAAACAATATTACTGCCTACAGTCTGTAACAAAATGTTTTAGTCTGCAGGCTTATGAAAAAACATAGAAAAGAACAAAGGCTTGTGTTGCAAGTAAATATGGTTGGCTACATAAACTGAAGGCACAAAAATAAATAAAACAGCTGCTAGATGAGAAGCTTCCTCCTACCGCACAAAATAGTTGCTAATTTTTTTTTAATTAAAAAAAAGGTAAGTAGTTGCCAACATTGACAAGCTGTTCTCTTACCGAAGCAGAAGAAGAGAAGGTATCAAATATACAAAATAAAGCCCTGATCCTGCAATGAGCTCTGCACACAGACGATCCCGTGACCAAACAAAGCTCCACTGACTTCGCTGGCTCCATGCAGGCACAGGTCTCCTCCTGCATGGAGTTCATTGCAGGACTGACGCTTCAAACAACCCAGCACTGTTGAGACAGTTAGCATTCTGGGTTTCGGTGGATATATGAAATATACTGGTAATATTGTCAATCCTACATGTTCAACAATCAAGAGAGGAGTAATAAATAAAGTTTATTTGCCTTTTGGTTTTTGAGCCACTAGGAGGCATGCAGGTGACATTTCCAAGTTTTTCTCTTCAGCCATGAGGTCCAGAGACTTAGCTTTCGTATTAAACAAAAAACAAACAAAAGAAGGATTCTCATATAATTATTCATCTCCAGGAGGTGAGGCTTTAAGTACGGCCCTGTCTACACTACACAGTTTTGTCGGCAAAAGGTAGCTTTTGTTGACAAAACAGTGGAGATGCACACACTACAATGCTCCTCCCACCGACAAAACTCTCCTGCTTTGCCAACAAAATCAAATCACTTCGACAAGAGGCATAGAGCTTTTGGTGGCAAAGTCAGATCGACAAAGTGTCAGTGTAGACACTGCATTCGTTACATCACCATAACTGGCCTCCAGGAGGTATCCCACAATATCCACCATGACCGCTGGGCTCACAGCTTTGAACTCTGTTGTCCTGCATCCAACTACACAGACATGCGCCCATCCCCTTTCAAAGCCCCAGGAAGTTTTGAAATTGCTCAGCATGGAGAGCTCACATAGCTACTGCTCAGTTGCGCATGCCAGCTCCCAGCAGCAAACACACTCCTGCATGGACTACAGGGGAGGGGGTGGATCTCCTTGGTTTGTGGGGAGAGGAGAATGTGGGAGAACTCGGAGGGAGTCACGGAATCAAAACATTAACGCGGAATCCAGCTCTTCCCAGCACTAGGACCATAGTGGCAAGCAGGCAGGGTAGGCTGCTGCTCTGGGCAGGGGAGGGGGGAGAAGCAGGGCCAAGGAGAGAGGCAGGGGCTGATTTGGGGTGTCCCTCTCCCCCGGCTGGTGTATCAGTCTCTGCTGAGCTGGAGGTGGGGGGGGAAAGGGGAACAGGGGGACACCAACTATCTGTGCACCAGCTTCAGCCTCAGGATTGGTTGCTTCCGGCTGCTGCCTGAACTTAGAGAGACAGCACGCTGATACACTCAGTCTCCCCCAAGGCACACACTTCCCCGTCTCTCTCTCTCTCTCTCTCTCTCTCACACACACACACACACACACACACACACACCACAAAAACATATTAACACAAGAAGCCAGCAAAAGTATGCATGTTCAGCTGTGTCAGTCTGGTCACATTACTGAGTGCTACTTTAAAAAGTGATTTAAAATGTACACCAACACACATTACTTTGGCTCAGGGCTTGTCTACACTGGCAAGTTTTTTCGATGAAACTAATGTCACCAAGGGGGGAGGAGGAGGGAAATTGACAAAAGCAAAGTCGCCAAAGTGTGTCTACATTTGCTCCCTCTGTTGACAGATCCTGTCCACATTCGGGGCACCATTGTCGATAGCGAGAGAAATGGACTGTGAGTATGTATCCCACAGTGCCTGGCAACACCATCCGTCGCTAGGTGTTGTGGGAATGCGGAAACACGGCGCATCCTGGGATGTGCAAAATGTACCGTCATGCACCGCTTTGTGTCCCACCCCTCCAAAGGTTTCTGGCTTCCTTTTGCGCCGTTTTCCCAACTATCATTCTTTTGTAGTGCACACCAGGATCTGCAGTGAGAGAGGATAGATCCTGCACTTCTCTCCTATGTGCTGTTAGCTGTCGTGAGGACATCGCACATGGCAGCACAGTTACTCGCAGAATTACTTGCAAAGTTTGCAGAGGATGAACCGCAGGCACCCGAGTGTGATATGGACAGCAGCAATTTATCAATGTTTTGTGCATTCACAAAGGAGCTGCACATGGTATACCGTTGCTTTTGACCTAGAGAAACAAGCACTGATTGGTGGGATTGCATTGTCATGCAGGTGTGGGATGACAACCAATGGGTACAGAACTTTAGAATGCATAAAGCAACCTTCATGGAGTTATGTGATGAGCTGTCCCCTGACCTGCGGTGCAAGGACACCAGATTGAGAGCTGCCCTTTCAGTTGCAATCCCTGTGTGGAAGCTAGCAAATCCAGACTGCTACCAGTCAGTTGCAAATCATTTCGGAGTAGGAAAGTTCACTGTTGGGGCTGTATTACTCTAAGTGTGTAGGGCAATAAATCGCATCCTGTTGCATAGGACCATGACTCTGGGAAATGTGCATGAAATAATAGATGGCTTTGCAGAGATGGGTTTCCCTAACTGTGGCGGGGAAATTGATGGCACACACATTCCAATTTGGACCACCTTGCCTCTGAATACATCAATAGGAAGGGATACTTCACGATGTTGCAGGCGCTTGTGGATCACCGGAGGCATTTCACGGACGTCAATCCAGGCTAGTCTGGAAAGGTGCATGATGCATGCATCTTCAGGAACAGAGGCCTGTACAGAAAGCTGAAGGCGAGGACTTTCTTTCCAGACCACAAGTTCACAGTGGGGGATGTGGAAATGCCCATAGTCAGGGGCGGCTCCAGGCACTAGCACTCCAAGCGCGTGCCTGGGGCGGTAAGCTGCGGGGGGGGGGAGGGGGGTGCCAAGCTGCAGGGGGGCGCCTGCCAGTCCCTGGGAGGGCGGCAGTCAGGCTGCCTTCAGCGGCATGCCTGTGGGAAGTCTGCCGGTCCCGCAGTTTCAGCAGCAATTGGGCGGCGGGTATGCCGAAAACGTGGGACCGGTGGACCTCTCGCAGGCATGCCGCCGAATCCGTGTTACCAGTGGACCGCCCGCAGATGCGCCGCCGAAGGCTGCCTGACTGCCGTGCTTGGGGCGGCAAAATACATAGAGCCGCCCCTGCCCATAGTAATCCTGGGAGACCTGGCTTACCCCTTACAGCCCTGGCTCATGAAACCTTACACAGGGAACCCGGACAGCAGCAAGAAGCGTCTTAATAACAGGCTGAGCAGGTGCCACATGGTAGTCGAATATGCCTTTGGCCATTTGAAAGCTTGCTAGAGATGTTTAAATGGCAGGCTAGACCTTACCGAGGATAATATTCCCGTGGTCGTAGCCACGTGCTGCACTTTGCATAATCTGTGTGAATCTAAGGGTGAAATGTTTGCTCAGGTGTGGAGCACTGAGGCAGAGCGTTTGGCTGCACAGTTTGAACAGCCAGATGCTAGGGCTGTCAGAGGAGCCCAGAGGGCTGCTATTAACATCGGAGAGGCTTTGAGGAACCACTTTGACAATGATGGGCAGTAACACGTCTGCTTTGGAGTTGCTTCCCTGGTGCATCCATGCACAATTTTGGGGCCCAAGATCCGTGCAACACAATGCTTTAGAAGCCTGTTCCCAAGAGTGAAGTGATTGCTATACACTTTTGTAGAACACAGAATAAAAGGGCTGTACCATTAAATACCTTAGCTCTAATTATTGTTAAAAGGGGGTAAAACCTCACAACTGTGTATAGCTCCAGCTATCATTGTGCAAGCTGTGAGAGGGGGTGGAGTGATGGGGAAACTCAAAAGTGCTGTGAAGTGAAAAGGAATGTGTGGGCATAGAGGGGGGTGGGGTTGGCAAAGAATTGTGCATCTGCATGTGTTGCAGTGGAGGTTGACCATGGAGCTGCTCGGTCTGCAGCTGAATCAAAGGCTTGAACATCTTTGTCTGATTCTCCATAACTTTTATCATCCGCTCTGTCGCTTGCCTAGCAAAAGCAGCATTCTCTTTTCTGTCCTGCCTTTCGGCTTCCCAGCACTCTTTCCATTCCCTGGTGTGTCTCTCATTGCGCTGCAGCACCTCCCAGAACATGTCTTCTTTGCTGCGCCTAGGGTTTTTTCTTATCTGCCAAAGCCGGTCCGCGGGGTGCGTGGTGTGTTCTTCAAGGTCTGTGCTGAACAGAAGAGGGATTGTTACATTCCAGCGAATGACTGAAACATTTTAGTAAAAAGGGCCTTTTGCTAGTAGAAATCACTTTCTCTCTGAGATTCTAGGCAGGCACACAGCTCCGCGAGCACCCCAATAATGGGGAGTGTCAGGAGTGGGGGGGAAGGTGGTTGTGCAAAGGTCACGGCTTGCAGGGCAGCTTTGCAGGGAACTCATTCTAAAATTATTCCCTACTTTTTCACAGGTAGCCAGCCTGCTGGCTGACATCTTGCTGCTACGGGTGACCAGAGAAACCAGGGCACAACTGCTGAATGTTTGCGGCTTTCACCCCAGTCTATATGCAGCTCAGCTATGTGCCGCTTTGGTCCCAGCTCCAGTGATTGCTAAATGGCATGGGACAGTTTCCTACAATGGGGGAAACTAACAAGGCTGCAATCCCTTGGACTCTGTGGCAGAGGATTAACAAAGTACCTCTTTGAAACTTTCCAGAGCTCTCTGGAGGATTCCCTGCAGGTCTCGATGTCCGTCGACACCCTGCTTGGCCACGCAGATTAGCTACACAGGGCAATGTCCAGCTCACAGAAAACGTTACCTGCCTCCCACTTTTCGATTCCCTACACAAGTCACAGCCACTTACCTGGCACCTCATCTGCTTCCTGCTCCCCATTGAGCACTTCTAGAGTGGATAAAAGTTCCTGGCTGCCTGCCCCACCGGGAGACCCCGCTCGGAGCTCCACATCCTCTTCTAGCTCGAATTCTTCATCCAGAATTTCAGCCTGAGGGCTACCCCCTCTTTCAGCTGCATGTGAAGTATCCACAGGGCTATCAGAGGTGGGGTCACCGCCGAGGATAGCATTCAGCTCCTTATAGGAGCAGCAGGTCTTAGGTGCACTACCAGAGCGATGGCAGTGGTCTCCAAAGTGGGGTGCGCAAGAGGATCCTTGGGGGTGCGTGGCAGGAGGAGCACCTTTTTTTTTTTTTTTTTTTGCTTTGGCAGTTCGGGCGGGAGTCCGAGCAGCTTTTTTTTTTTTTTTTTGCTTCTGGGCAGGAGCTTCGGTGCGGCAGGGGGTGCGTGCTCAAAAATTTTTTACTGATAGGGGTGTGCGATCAAAAAAGTTTGGAGACCACTGCCTTATGGTACGCCTGCCTGAGCTCCTTTATATTTGCTCTGCACTGCTGCATGTCTCGATCATAGCCCTTTTTACACAAGCCTCTAGAAATTTGTCCATATGTGTCCCAATTCCTATGGGTCACTCACAGCCGCGTCTGAACAAATTCCTCTCCCCATATACTGATCAGATCCAACAACTCAGCGGTGGTCCAAGCGGGAGCACGTTTGGTGTGATAGCCAGCCATGCTCACCTGGGAAGCTCCTCTGGGAAGTCAGCAAGCAGGAAATGAGATTTAAAATTCCCGGGCACGGGCGGGTTGGCTGCAGGGTAGCGGAGTTCAAACCGCTGACCAGAGCGGCAGCATGGGAATTGTGGGATACTTTCTGGAGGCCAATAAAATAAAATAAAATAAAAACCATAGCATCTACATTGCATGTTTGTCAACAATAAAGGGAGGCGAAAAGACAAAAGTCTCTTGCAGGGATGGAAGTTTTTTGTCGCCAAAAGTAGGTGTTTTTTCCCCCGAAAAAAGTCACATTGCAGTGTAAAAACAACAAGGAGTCCGGTGGCACCTTAAAGACTAACAGATTTATTTGGGCATAAGCTTTCGTAGGTAAAAAACGTCCCTTCTTCAGATGCAGTGAGGTTTTTTATCCACAAAAGCTTGTGCCCAAATAAATCTGTTAGTCTTTAAGGTGCCACCGGACTCCTTGTTTTTGTGGATACAGACTAACACGGCTATCTCCTGATACATTGCAGTGTGTATGCTATCGCTGTTTTGTCACCAAAAGCCAGTTTTTGGCGACAAAACTTGCCAGTGTAGACAAGCCCTCAGTGTTAATATGCTCCTTCAAGACATCTCCCAGCCGAATAGCCCCCTGTTGGGCTCCTCTTATAGCCTTGTGTTCATAACGCACAGCACAATGCTGAACAGCAGCGCAGGATCCATGTTACCGGGGCAGTTGAAAAACGGCTGGCAATCTAACAGAATGTCCATGGAACGATGGGATTGAGAAACCATCACGTGACACTGTACCTGCCCCCATGAGGCATTTCAAACCCTTCCCAAAGTGCACTGCAGCCAGTTGCACTCTGGGATAGCTACCCACAGTGCACTGCTCTCTGTGCCAATGCAAGAGCTGCTAGTGTGGATGCACTCTACCGACACAGGGAGCATAGTGTGGACATGCAACAGTGGTTTAATTACAGCAGTGGCTGTATGTTGGCATAACTTGCGTCGACAAAACTGTAGTGTAGACAAGGCTTACAAACAAATAACACACAACTTGCAATAAAATTATAGGTTTCAGAGTAGCAGCCGTGTTAGTCTGTATCCGCAAAAAGAAGAAGTACTCCTGTTCTTCTTTTTGCTAATAAAATTATAGGAGTTATCAACAATATAATGGTCCCAATTCTCCACTTCTTTGCATCTTGAGCAGCTATTTATACTTGCTGAAAGTAAGTATATTTAAGAATATTAACTTTGTCTTGATCACCACAGTAATTCCGGGCAATCCTGTTTATGCATTTCTGCTACCGTCCAGTGGACGGCAAGTTAATAAGAAAACCTCCTCCAAGGCATGCTTGCTACACCTGGAATGGATTGCTATTGAGAACCTGAGGTGGGCAAAAAGAGCAAGCAAACTGCCCGCGTGTGAGCAGTGCTATTCCCACAGGTAAGTGGCTTTGGGCAGACCTGACTCTTGTGAACAAAGTAGACCACACAGGTCACTTAAGCAGTGAAGTGCACTGCAGGACAGTGATTAAAAGACTCTTTGTACAGTAAGTGATACTGTGTGATCGATTTCTGTCCACAACAGCACTACACCAGCGGAGTTAAGAACTTTACTCAAAGCAAGTCTAATCCAAAACAGAGATGTGGTCACCTGTGCACCACTGGGAGCATTTCTATGGAACTGTTCAAGGCATGCTAAGCAGTCCAAATGGTAGTCGCATACCAAACTTCTAAGTGTAACCAAAAGTACAAAATTATGTTACTAAAAAGATTGCTTGATTCACCAAGAAACTGGACTACCTATAAATATGTACTTTAAGTGTCTCCTGCTAAGTTTTATACTGTTATTATAAGTGGTTATTCCAGTCTCTTATTAAATATGAATCTCCCTCACTGCTATAGATTTGCATATGGTAAGAATTATCAAAGCTTGTGAACACAGATGTCATATAAAATCTGTTTTATATTCTCAACACCACCACCAAGTGGGAGACCTATTCAGTTACAAAAATTAGAAGCCTGTTAGGTTCCCTACTCCATCTTTCTTCCAGTATGGAATTACTGGTGCTTTGTCCAGTCTTGTTATTAGTGTTGTGGGTAATGGAATTCCCTCTGACATTCTTGAGAAATTATTCCACAGCCTAATAGAGCTGATATCAGGAAGTTTTGCCTGATAGAAATTTAGGTTGCCTCTCTTAATATCCATGAAACACCTTTTATTTTCTATTCTTTTTCATCACTAGGTCTCTGCCAACATTACAGTTTCACAGGTTTCTCCCTTCTGCCGAATGTGTTTCAGACTATTTTCCCTAGACATATTAGTGTACCTCTTTTCTAAACTGAATCGTGTTTTGTTATTTCCTTTATAGCACAACTAACAAGTCCTGCATATGGTAAACCCAGAAGCTTGGTACTACATCTGCTAAAGTAAAGACTATACTCTAAACAGTCACTCTGCTTCTAAAAAAGGCTTCCCCATGCTCAGTGAATTCAAAATCATGCTCTACAATATTGAAAAAAAAATCTATTGCTCGATCTCTCGTATCTATCTTCTTCCTGCAATTGAACTTGACACAAGAAGACTCTCCAAACTCATCCATGAATGAAGTTATTATCCCTGATTTCATAAAATCTTCCCTCACTCACACTATTTGTTTCATCCTTGGAATATTCCAGGATAATTAATGACTTCCTTTACTGTTACTGTTATATCCTTCATACTGGTATCTGGAAGGTAGCATATCATTCTGACGGACTGCAAAACACCACATGGAGATGTTGAGAAGTACATTCACTTCCATCCCCTTTATAGCTACATTTTTTCATTGGAAAGATTAGATTTCCAATAGGCTTGGAAGGATTAGATTTTTATCAGTAAATGTTGGTAAACATTAACGTAGACACACACAAATCAAGGAAAAATATTTGCTTATTTGACAATAAGCAAAATTTACAGACAGGCAAAGTAAAAAAGATGCTGCTTGAGAACTTATTAGAATTTGATTTAAGGATATTTACTTAGTAAATTGTCATTATCATATGTCAAAATATAGGTTTTAATTATTATAAAACTAACTTTTTGATTCTCAACGGCTACTGCCATTAAATAATTGTCTGACCCCCTTATAATTTCCTGCAACTGTGAACATTTAAATTGATAACAAAATGCTTAAAACACATAATTT
Organism: Malaclemys terrapin pileata; assembly: GCF_027887155.1. Taxonomy (NCBI): domain Eukaryota; kingdom Metazoa; phylum Chordata; order Testudines; family Emydidae; genus Malaclemys; species Malaclemys terrapin. The sequence goes on along the minus strand of NC_071507.1, from coordinate 45,086,754 downwards.
TGTGCAACTGTGAAAATTTAAATAGATAAAAATTTAAGAATGCATAAAAATAAACATTGATATCTGTTGAAATTATTTAAAAAAATAAAAATTGAATTCTGCCAACCTAAATATAAATGAGGCTACTTAGGAGCAAAGAACAACCAAAGCTAAGTGGCATGTAATAATATGCACTGTTCCTTGAAGTTAGCTTTTGCAGTTAAATCTGTAATATAAAAGGGACTTACATGACATTTGCTCCATTGGCCTGAATACACAGTCTCACTAGACATGAATATTTACTTCAAATATATTTTATATTAAAAGAATTGAAAGAGAAATTTCACAGCAATTCCCAGAGACTTAATGACAGTTATTGAGTATACTAAACATTCAGGCATGACCAGAGGACTAAGCTATGTGTTAACAAACTTCTATTGTATCGCAAGCTTAAAATCCAAAATTAGCATTTGTAAATCATGCCAGGAAATCCTATATTCACATTAACAGAGGTTAACATTACTGACTCAAACAACAAAGAAGTGCAAATTGCCTCAAACTCATGCCCACCCCTTGTCAGATATTTTCACAGATTAATTACTACCTGGGTGACAATCTAGAAAGCCAACTCAGACTTTCCAGAAACCTATACAAACCACATTTATAACCTCTGTGGATAAAATTATTTGTATGTCGGAGGTAACATCATACCCATCACTGGACAAAAAGTTTAGAAAGTTGCAGAAATATAGCTCATCTACGTTACTTGTTTATTTCATCAGCAGTGCAGCATTACAAACTCACAACTTTATGTTACAAAAATATGGAGTTGTACTGTAATAATAGTAACTTAAATATTTTTTTAGTTATGTCAGTGACATAAGAGATAATAGAAGGAACTACAGCAAAGCAGAACATGGTTGGTAGGAAGAAGAAAGAATAGTAAGAAGTTACAGGCCAGATCCTCTGAGGCCTTGGCTACACTGGCGCTGTACAGCGCTGCAACTTGCTGCGCTCAGGGGTGTGAAAACGCCCTCCTCCCCCGAGCGCAGCAAGTGCAGCGCTATAAAGCGCCAGTGTAATCAGCGCCTGCAGCGCTGCACGCTCGCTCGCAGCGCTGCAAGCTACTCCCCTCAGAGAGGTGGAGTACTTACAGCGCTGTGAGAGAGCTCTCGCAGCACTGGCGGCACGACTACACTCGCGCTTCACAGCGCTGCGACAGCAGCACTGTGAATTGCCAAGTGTAGCCAAGGCCTCAGATGTTGAGTGCCTCCTGAGGGCTGCAAAGCAGCCACAGCTCCAAATGACTTCAGAGGAATTTGAGGGAGGTCAGGACTCCTTAAAATGTGCTCATCCCTTCACAAGACCAGGCATTATGACAGTAAATAATTTCTCTCATAAGCCATGTTCCCCCAAAATCATTTAATTTGAAATCAAAATATATTGCAGTAAAAATACGCAACTCTAAATGTACATTTAATAGTTTTATCATTAAATTACTTCTCCAACCAATAAACCTTCACGAAACTAGCCAGCTAATCACTAATGAGAAGAGTAGACAAGGACAATTTATTCAAACAAACCTATAAAACTAAAATACACGTGCCAGCTTTTACCCTGCCTGCTTGTTGTATTCGTTCCTATACTCTTCCTTTTTCTCTCTCCCCCACCCCCCTTTGGGATAAGGACTGTGCATGTCTTTATATTTGTACAGTGCCCGGTACCTGCTGACTGCTACTGCAATATAAAAATAATTCAAAATAAGAAAAATAGAAGGAAATCTGAACATAGAGTACATGGCAAAATAAGACTCTTTTCCTTACAATAACTCTTCTTTCAACATGCCTCTCAAGAAAATGCTGCAATACAATAATATTACATGTAAAATATATCCACAAGAGATAAAATGCAGTGTCTAGGATAGATGTTATACTTTAAGAGTAGTTTATATTTCCTAAATTTCATAACGAAACTGCATAAAACCAGTTTTTGAAACCCAACCATCAGCAAAGAACGAACACACTTGGTATGCTGGTGTTACACACTACATTATCTGGATAATACTCTCTTGTAATATTTTAGTTTTCACTTTTATGGCTGAGACACTACTTTAAGCACAAATGAATTTTCTAAGTGTCACTGAACTATGGAGAGGAAAGGGATTAAACTGCATGCATCTGCAAGAAATAAGTTTTGAGATAATCATTCCACCACTTCTTTTCTTTGTTCTCGGCGTGCCAGAGGCAAGCATAACTACTGCAAAGCAACAGCAGTCACTAGCATATGTAGAGAGGCTACAGTGCTGTGGTCTGGCTTTACCTTGATGTTGCACATTCACACAGCTATCGCAAATCAGTTGTTGCAAACAAAGGGTCCAATGTGGCAAGTAACAGGAGCTACAATAAGTTAATTACAAGAGTTCTTATGGGTTGGAGTGGACCAACTGGCCAGGAGGTTTTCTTAGATAGCTTAAACCTTCAACATACTGGTCAGAGGGTAGGAAGTCACCAAACTGCTGACCCAACTCTGTGGCTCTAACCCAGTAGCTGGGAAACTCAACTAATGAAAGATGCCTGCCAAGAGAAAGATCCAGGAGGGTCATAAATGAAGCATGTTCAGAACCCCTCTAGCTAACTTCCAACCAACCTCAGAGTTCATCAGGGATTTTTATCTATACTGAACAATCAGGTAGTTTTCCCACAAAGAGTGGAGTTTGCTTTCCTCATCTACATTAGGGTGTGATTTTCAAAAGCACTCAACACTGGCCTACCTCTACTCTCAATGGCAGAGTGTTACCATTGACTGCAGTGGGAACAGAATTAAGCCAACCGTTAGTGCTTTTGAAAGTCCCAGCTCTAATGTTTAGCAGTTTATTCTGTGTCACAGTAAACAATGAGGCCAAAGCTTGTGGCAATGTAGGTGAAGTAAGTGCTGTCTCACCAGCCCCAGAAGTGAGCCTTACCCATTGGTTGGGGGTTTAATGCAGGCTTCTCCAGTAGGGTTGCCCAGTCTTGTGAGGGGAAGTTCTAAGGGGAGAGAACATACAGTAGGCACTAAGAAACTCGAGCAGGGAACTGGCTACTAGTAGCCGAATCTCAGACTGCCAAACCCCCATGATCAGGCCTGTCCAAACAGCTAGCTTTATCATCCTCATCAATAAAAGGCTGCAGCCAACTTTATCTACAAGTCAATGTGTGTCTTTTCTCAAAAGACGAAGTCCTGTGATAAGAGCTAATCTAAGAAACCTGAAGAATGTAAACTATTTTTTCTTGGTAAGAAAAAACACACAAGCACAAAGCTAGAAGGATTACTGTTGACCTCACCCTCTCTGCCTGATTTATCCTGGGTTATGGCCTGCTCCCGTGCCCATTGAAGCCAATATGCCTTGGATAAGGTCCATAGTTTTTAAAAGGATGTCATCCTAAAAGGAGGACAAGCACCCTTCAGATTTGTACAGGAATGCTGGTGTCTCCCAAACTCAGGAAACTAGAAACTAAGGCAAATATTGTAGATATTCATCTTAATAAATACCTGGGGCTTCATCCTCACCGCCAACATGAAGTCAGCAAACAAACTTCACTTTTATTTTGTGAATAATGTTAAAATAAGGGAATTGGAAGGAAAGCCTGGGAGAGTCCCCTCTTCCATGATACTGAGAAAGCATTTATTCAGTGGACTCAGCAGGGCACAGTTTAGCAGCAGATCCTCTTAGTTCCATTTGGCTCTGGGGACCTTTGCAGAGTTTGTGAATGTGGCTAGATAGGATACACTTTATGATAGGTAAGTTCTCAAACAGAATCCTTTCTCTGGCAGCATGAACAGGCAGCACTGTTCATGTTACCTCAATCTGTAAGAACCCTTATCCCTTCTCTTTTGCAGAATTAGCACACTCCACAGTTTGGACAGATACAGGAACTTTGACAAATCTTTGCAAATATTAGCCAAGTCCTTTATTCTGAAGCACTGAACAGATCTCTTGGTAAGTCTTCATATAAGTGTCTAACACATTATACTCCTGATTTACTGGTATTATAAGCAGTTATGTACTATTGACCCAATCTGTCTGCAGAAACAGCTGCAACTCCTATTGATTTAAAAAGGGTATTTCTGCCCTCAGATAAAGGGATGGATTTGGCACTTCCTGTTTTCCTTTTGAGTACACCAATACAGTTTTCAAATATTTCTTATTCTTGTACTTTTTTTAAAAGTTACAATATGCACAGAAAAAATTATTCTTAATAATGTAACAAATTAGAAGTGAGGAGACGTAATAATTAAACTGTTTCTGTTCACTTTCACATCTGACATAGATGCAGAATTTTAAAAAGTCTGTAGTTGTATTAAAATTTCAGAGATAATTCAGCAGAGTAAGAAGTGTTCTCTATTGCTATAACTATTGAATTATTTTTCTGAAAAACCCACACTCACTAAATTACACCACGGTCTGCTCCTTACATTCAGAGAATGGCTCACATGTTTCTAACATTTAGAATGTTTCTCACATTTACCACTGTCACCCAGATGTAAACAATTATCCCAATCCTCTTTTTCAAGAGAGAATTCAGGAATATTATGCATATGTTAAATACATGAGTAGTTTACAATAAGTTTTATAGAATTTTTTTTTAAATGAACAAATTATACCAAGTAGATAACATGATTTCAGTGACAGGTGCCAATGGTAATTGCCCCCATGGTATTTTAAATAGAACCTAACTGCCAGCTCTTCTCCCCTCTCTGCTAATCCTCACCACAGCCCAGTGTGCCCTCCATAATACATAAAACATAATACAATATTATCTTACATCATCGTTATGTTTATTTCAGGACCACAAATGGAAGTCCCAAAATAGGCTTTCCTTTCCAGCATTGGTATAGCTATATTAAGTCCTCTCATTACGGGTTCATTATTTTTTAACTAAAAACCATCATCACACAGAAACACAGCAATTGTCATACTGTGTCAAACCAGCCGTCCACCTAGGTATCCTGTCTATGACAGTGGTTTATATACTATGCGCTTCAGAAGATGGTACAGGCAATCTCACAGTGGACAATTATGGAATAACCCCTAAGGGAAGTTTCTTCCTACACCAGGTCAGAGAGTGGTTGACATACAGTATATATAAAATCCTTTTATAAAAAAAAAAAAAATCCTACTTGGCCTCAATGATATCGTGTGGCATTGAGTTCCGATGATTAATTGTGCATTGTGTTAAAAAAAAAAAAACTTTTCATCGGTTTTAAATTTCTTCCTTTTTACATTCATTGGCTGTACCCCTAATCATGCATTATAAGAAAGGGTAAATAAGAGAACCTGGTTTACCTTCTCTATTCTACTTATTATTTTATATCCGTATCATGTCCCCTCTTATTCGTTTTCCCCCTAAAACAGTCCCAATGTTTTCAACTGATCTTCATATGGAAGTCTCTTAATTACTTCCCTTTCTAATTCTACTATACCTTTTTTGAGATAGAGTGACCAGTATTCTGAGTAGAATGTGGCCACTGATTTAAATATGTTAAATTCTATCCTAGTCTTTATACATCCCTATTTTATTTCCTTTTCTGTTCACTGCAACACATTAAGTAGATGTAGAAAGTTCACTGAACCCATCAAAACCCAAGTCTTTTATTCCTAGTGGATATAATAAATTTAAAACCCAGTAACATGTATGAGCAGTTCAACTATTCCTTCCAACTTGTATAATCTTGCCTTTAATGGATGAAATTCAACGTTGATATCGTGCTGCCCTTTCATCTGGCTTTGTTAGGTCCTCTTGGTCTTCTCTAGTCTTGACTAACCCAAATAATTTTGCATCAGCAGTAAATTTTGGCACCTTGCTGTTCAGCCTCTTTATTAGATCACTAACAACATTAAACAACAAAAAGAACAGGAGTACTTGTGGCACCTTAGAGACTAACTAATTTATTATCTAAATTTATTCGGATGCATCCGAAGAAGTGGGCTGTAGTCCACGAAAGTTTATGGTCTAATAAATTTGTTAGTCTCCAAGGTGCCAAAAGTACTCCTGTTCTTTTTGCGGATACAGACTAACACGGCTGCTACTCTGAAACCTAACATTAAACAACAGTTCTCCAGAGTTCTTTTTTGCTCAGAGTCTAATTCAATTAGACTATTATCATAATTCTATTACTACTACAAAAACCTAACTAATGGTGGGCACCAATCTTGGCACCCCCTAGGCACTAGAGTAATAAACATAATAAATAATAATAGAAATATATATGTTGGTTTATTTTTCACAAAAATTGTAAGAGAAGAAAGCAGCCTGGGCAGTCTGTTAACTTTTCAAAGTTTGGGTTTTACTCCTCACATTAGCAGAGCACCAGGAAAGTCCCTTAAAGAATGTCAAATTGGGATTAAATTACTCAAGGTTTCTGTTAATTCTCGAATACCAAAGGTTTGACATTTCAAATACCATGCTGACTCCCTTAAGAGGAATGTCTTTCATATGGATCTGTTTTAAGATTACTATTTCATTAAATTCCTAACTATCAAACAAAGTATTTTTCAATAGCTGCTTGAAAATAACCACAATTTTTCAAAACCAGGCTAGCAGAAGTAGGAAAAACAGTGGAGGATGAACACTTGAGCCAGAGGAGCTTTAAAATTCTTGTCCTTAAGCAATCTCTCAGTTACTTTAAGCAGTGATTAGAGATGGATGTGGTCTTGAACAGGAGGAGATGCCACAATACAAAGCCCAAGCATAGGAAAGAAACTTATAAATGTAGATGCAATCTACAAAATCCAAAAGGGTCAATCCCCATGAAGGGGTTGGAAGGCAAACCACTGTGCACACACAGTTATGTCACACTAATCTTACCAATGTTGCTAATTCACTAGAGTAGATCTAATTTCATTACAATATCATCATGTCATTGTCATTGCAAGTAAAGACAACTATAATAACCAGGATCCTGCAGTCCTTCCTCTCACAAAACTCCCCTTGAACTCAATGAGAATGATTTTTAAAATGACCAATGTTATAGTAGATTATCCAGTACAAATCCAACATATCAGATAAAGTCAATGGAGACTGTATTATGATTTCAAAAGAAAAATGTGCCATTTGCACTATCTTAAAGGAAATGTATCAATAAAACTATATTAAGACATAACACTGTAAAGCCCAAGGAAATTCCGAGTCATAGTTCCATGTTGTCCTTTACTACTCACTGGAATCACTTATCAGAAGGTCCAGCACCCTATGACAATATAGTTTCACTGAGAAGCAAATATTTATTTTGCCATATGGGTGAAACATACAAAGAAGAGAGAAAATACACACACAAACTGAATGCATACTGCCTATTTGCTCTTCTGGCTAAAACACAGGCTTGGTAATCAGGAGATCTTGATTCCCATGTTCATTTCAGAAATCTGTAAAATTCTAAGAGTATTGCACCATTGCCAAAAATACCAGTGACTCATGACTTAATAAAATGGAACAGAACTATTCAAGTGCAATAACTCTAGGGTAACAGTAGTAGCTCACCAATGGAGTGACTAAACGAGGTGAATAGGCATTTGTTTATCTATTCTAGGTTGATTTCAATGTATGTTTCCATTTTTCTTCCGGTCCTTTTCTATTTCCATCTCTTCAGTTTAAACCAGGGGTTCTCAAACTGGGGGTCGGGACGCGTCAGGGGGTCACAAGGTTCTTACATGTGGGGTCACGAGCTGTCAGCCTCTACCCCAAGCCCCGCTTTGCCTCCAGCATTTATAATGGTGTTAAATATATAAAAAGTGTTTTTAATTTATAAGCAGGTGGCACTCAGAGGCTTGCTATGTGAAACTGATCACCAGTACAAAAATTTGAGAAGCCCTGGTTTAAACAAAATTTTGATATATTATTTATTGTAATTATTTTCTTTAAGCTTTTTATTAATTATTTTAATCTCTAAATTGTTTTTCTTGTTTTTTTAAGAGGTGGAAAAACAATTGAAAACTTTTCACAAAAAAGTTTAAATTTCAGGGTTTTTTTTCATTTCAAAGTGTTTGAAATGGAGCGATTTTTTATCTTTTTGAATTTCACAGAATTTGTTTTCACCACAAAACTTTACAATTCTTTTTGCTTATCACTCAATTTATAATAAATTGTAACAAACATAATCAAGAGATTTATTTTTTTTAAAAAAGAGGTGGAAATAGAACAGAAACCATACTAAAAAGAGGCGAATGCATTTGAAGACCTTCTAGTGTAGTTAAATACAATTTTCAATAAAGGAAAAATGTATATAAATTTCCTTAACAACTTTGATAAAAAAAATTGTAAAACAAAGAAAAAGTCCATGAATAATATTGTCGGTGAAGAGGCCATTTTTTTATTACAGATCTTTTTATTTGAAAAACTTCCATATGCTTTAATGATTTCTTCTTGTGGTTTTATTATTTTTGTTCTTGTTTTCTGTGCTTTTCCCACCATTAGTGTTAGTAATTATTATTAAATCTGAAGTGGTCTCCATTGCACTAGGCAATTGTTTAAACAAAAAAAAAACAAAACAAAAAAAGAGAGGGAGGGAGAGAGAGAGAAGATAATCCTTGCCCCAAAGAACAATCTAAAAAAAAAAAAAAGACTATCAATAGCCAGACAGAAAATAACCAAACAATAGGTATGCAACACCTCAGAAATACAAACTTGCTACACTCCCCCCCACAACCCTATCTCCCAGTATTTAGTTTCCCAGAACCAAACCCACCCTTCCTCCCCTCTGTGCACATGCCAACCACCAGCCCTAAGTGCCCTCCTTTCAGCCTGCCCACCTCATAAAACAGCTGCAGGCTCAGGCTGGGAAAAAACACTCACAAACTGGCTCAAAGCGTGTGAAGGACTGCTCCTGGGTAGTCTCTACACTCACTCTTTACTCTTTCACTGGGCTTTCCCTCACCTGAATCACCCCACACTCACTCTCTCCCAGCTCTTCCATCCACTTTTGTTAAGTCAGCCAGACCGATGCACATTTGCTATTATCCTTCACCTTCCCTGGATCACCATCCCTCCCAAATTCTTTCCTCCCTCCTATTCCACAACATCTGCAACCACAATCTCTTCAGTCCTTCCCACCTAAGGTGACCAGATGTCCTGATATCAGGGCTTTGTCTTAAATAGGCAACTATACCACCCATCCCCTCTGTAAAAAAAAAAAGTGATCCAATTTTTCACAGTTGCTATCTGGCCAACCTATTCCCACCTGTCTTCTGGAGTGCCCTCTTCTCACTGTTTTCCTTCATTTGGGGCCAGGAGTCTTCCTCCTCAAAGCATCCACTTGGGAGTCCACACTCCTGGAGTTCCAGAACTTTCCTCATTCTCCAGGGGTCTCTAGGCAGGCCACAAGATGCTTCAAGGGGTTGGGAAACCATTGGTGAAAAATCACTTGTGGCATAACTCAGTGCTGTTCGGGGGGGTAGGGGGGGAAGGTGTGTGTGAGAGGGATTCATCTCAAACTTCCCTGCGGTTCTGCTGCATCCTATAGCTAATGGAGTATAGAGATGAGGAGTGTTGGCACATTGGTCTCCTTAACAGGCTTCAATTAGTTGGTTCAGTAGGAGCAAAGCAGGAGAATAGTCTAGTTGGGAGGAGAAAGAAATACCTGCAGGAGGGAATCCATCTGGGAGGAGAGGGAGCTGGTATGGTTGGTAATCAGGGTGATCACCCTGGGTTCTAACTTGTAGGGGTGCCAAATCAGCATATGGGGGGGACCTCCTTCAACCTTTTTCTTTTTTGGGCTCAGTTACTTGGTGGGAATAAGGGGCAAAAACACTTTTTATTTAGGTTGGCAAGACACCTATGGCTGGCCCTTGGAACTGGCTTCATTTCTGCCGCCCCACCCTGTTCCATGGGGGGGGGGGAAAATTAGACATGAGCGTAGGACTAAGAGGTCAGGGCACAATCCTGTGCTCTAGAATTAACTTTGGGCTTCTCTTCCTGACTCTGCCACACACTAGGATGTAACCTTGGGCAAGTCACTTAATATCTGTACCTCGGTTTCCCAATCTATAAACTAAGGACAATAATATTTGCCTACCTCATGAGGCTCTGTGACACTTAACTCAACAGTATTTGTAAAATGCTTTGAGATCCCTAAATAGAAAGTATTATAAAAATAAAAATTATTTATTACAATATCTTACAAAAGAGTCTTTTAGAACTTAATGGAGATTAAATCAATAGGGTTCTATGGAAATTACTCTGAACCACCTGTTTAATAAAGAATTATCTTAAATATCCCACAGATTTTAATACAAAACTACATGCTTTTCTATAAAATTCCCTCAAAGTCTACAGATGGTCAATAGTTTTCTCACCGGAGAAATGGTCTTTAGAGCTTGTTTCAAGAACAATAAAAAACTGCCTTTATGAAACTTTCTGTTGACATCAATGTTTTCAGGCACAAGAGGATTAAATCAAGATTGCTATAGTATCCCTACACTATAACAATCTCTATTTTGGTAATTGTGCTTGATAAGTACACACAATCATACTATTTACATCCTAATTATTATGGCAAAAACTTATGCACATACTTCATATTTACATAAAGTTAACCACATGGGTAAGTCTTTGAAGAACTGGGACCTATAATTAAAATACTGAGTATGAAAGCCTAATGAAAAACTTTCTAAGACATATTAAATAACTGCATTCTTACAAGAGTTATTTATATCAACAACCTAACTACAACTTTGGCAAGTCAGTTCTGTTGTACCAATGAAGGAGCCTGATTTATTAATTTTTTTAAGTGTGCCTTTCATGCTACAGAGTCAAATAATATACTTGTGCTTTAGCACTATGTAATCAATTCCAGACCCAAAGTAAGGACAAATAAGATGAAAAAATATCTGTGGTCCTTTGACTACACTGGTATCAGACAGTTTTCAAAAGCACCTCTGACCCTTCTTCGGGATGAAACTTTCTCCATGGTTGGTTTAGCCATTTTTTAGAAGTTTGAGCAAATTTGAGTAAAATCAAACAAACAAACAAAAAAAAACCCTAATTCATGGAAGACTGTTCCATATTTAAGCAACAACAACTGAGGCACAAGGCATCTGCAGGCATTTAATGACCAGCTGAGAAGTACATGAATAGCCATTAACAACAGTGGCTAATTAATCCTCAAGGAACACCATTGCATTATAATAGCTGTAACAACTGGGATGCAAACATTTGAAAGTCACAGATTTTAAATGTTCTCTTTTTCAGACACATTGTATTTACAAAGCAGCACTAAGGGCTCCATCCTGCCATCTTCATCCATGCAGGCCCTGATCCTGAGGTCAGAACTGCACAGACAGACCTCTTGTAATTATACAGAGCCATCGGACCTTTACATGGGCACAAGGGTTTTCCCATACAGATGTGATGGCAGGCTTGTGGACCCAGGAGTTATCCCATGGATTTAAAGGACTATCATTTGAATAAGGACTTTGGGACTGGGCCCAAATCAGCAGTTTGCATGGCTCAAAAACTTCTATATCATGCCCACTGGGTTTGGATTTAGGCCCCAATCCTGCAAGAAACTCTGCTCAGGCAAACGCCCTGTGTCTGTGCAGAGACCCACTGAAATCAAGGGAGGTCCATCTTCACAGTCATTTACAGATCACTGCCCAAATCCCATTCTATGCATATATAAAAACTACATTAACCTCTTATATTTTAAACCAATGACCAATGTAGATATGAGCAACAGCCTTCCTAAAAGGGCAATAGCAAACCCTGGAGTCTGTATGTCATTATGATATTTGATACAGGCAATTTCAAATAAATGGTCAGAAGAGACCAGACAACGGTGATAACCTCCAGCAAGTGTCTCCTAAAAATGTAGTTGTCTTCTTCAATCTCTCCCACGGTCACAAGGTGGACAGGTGGCTTCAAGAGCTCCTGCTTAAGGGAGCCATTTTATAGACTGAAGTCACAAGCACTAAAGAATTCAGCATACAGTAAGTGTATTAGTTTTCACACATTTTAATAGCAAATGTCTATGCAGAAACAGAGTAAAAACAATCCAATCAACTGTGAATACTGCCCTTGATTTCGGGCCATATACCACAATCTCAGGAACAATCTCTGAGTGATCATTCACTGTTATTGTCCAGTTTACCAGTAACTATTTGTTTCTATAAAGTTAAAGTTATAAGCCACTATAGATAGAGAGGTGCTTATACTGAAACTGCTTTTGCAACCAAAACTACAGAGTTCACTGTAATGCCCACACATGCAGACACAAAATACCTACTGTATGTCCCCAAATGGATTTTAATAAGGGAGATTACTTTTGAATCTTTTAAGATTCATGGACTTTGGCACATTAGAAACGAGAAGAGATGTCACAATGCTCACATAGTCTTGTAATATTGTAATTTCTGCCCAACTTGTTATAGCATTTGCTATAGAGGAATGGCCCGTGTAGACTTGACTTGTAACTAACAAAGAACAAGGTAAATCCATCCGGTGGGATGAGGTAGGGGAGAGGAGGATCCTGAAAGCTAAACAGAGTCATGCTGCAGTGTAAATAAGAAAGCAGAAAGCTTAGCTTGTCCCCATCTGTTTACAAATACATATTTATACTGAATCTATAAAGCATATATTGTTTAGACATTTGCTTCAGTATATTTCTGGATTAGGACTTTTATAATTATATTTACATAAAGTGACCGTGTTTTATTATAATTCACGGATTAGCATTCATTTGTAGCAGCATAATCACGTTTAGTTGGGATAAATATACACATACAGTAATGGGTCCATAATTGTGTTACAGCGGATGATAAATTATAATGGATGGGAACAGATTTTTATACGCACACATACGCCATACATTATGTCAAGACTGTTTTGAAAAAGTCACTACCGCTCGGGCGCTGCGATCAGCGGTACAAGCAACTACAAGGTCTAAATTAAAACAAACCGGACAAACTTCAGCAAACTCTGCTGCTGCTGCTTACCTACGTTTACATGTCGAGGCCGCTTCTCTTCTTGGGCAGTGGCAATGGGAATAGGCTCGGTAGCTCAGGCTTCGTTCAAAATCCCCCAGGAGGGTTTCCCAGTGGAGAAGGAGGTTTCCGTCTTGACCAGGAGAGGGATCCCAACTGGTGAGGAGGGGACAAAGTAGGAACCGGCGCTGCTGGGAAGACCTGATTGCTCCCCGGGGCGAGGGGAAATCAGGGTGGTGCCTGATTTGGGGGCTCCCGGAGGAGAGGGAGGGAAACTAAACCCCCGCCCCCACCCAATAATCTTGTCCCCGCTGCGGCGGGGAAAGTTTGAAGGAGTTTGGGGAGGCGGAGGCAGGACGCTGCGGCCGGCAGGGGAGTTTGCAGGCGGGGAAGGGAGCCGTGGGCTCCCGCTGCAGCCCGCGGGGGTGGGGGAAGGAGAGAGGGAGGGGATTGTTGTCCCGAGAGAGCGAATGGGGCCGGAGGCGGCGGCTGCAGAGCGAGTGCGTGTCGGAGTCGGTGCGGAGCGTGGGGCTGGAGCGCGGAGTCACAGCCCTGGAATCCCAGGAATGCGGAGCGGCCGCTGCTACTGCAGGGCCTGGAGACGTCGGGGACTTGACATGGGCTTTGTTGTTGTTGTTTTGTTTTCTTTGCAAAAGAGGAGGAACGAACCCAGTCCGCGGGAGGAAGGGGAGGGGCGATCCCGCCTGCTGCAACTCTGCCAAGGTCGGGACAGAGCCGCGGGACGGGTTTTTCGCTGATTTCCCCTCGGAGCCCCCTGTCTGCGCTAGTCCCGCCGCGCCCTTTTGCCTGCGCTACCTTTGCAACCCAGTTCCTCCTCCCGAGCTCTTCCAGCCCGTGTAGACAGGCCCAAAGAGAGGGGGCAGGGAGCGAGGGGCACCCGGGGGCTGGGAGAACAGGGAGAGTCTGAGTCCACAGGGAAGGGAAGGGTTTGGTTTGGGGGGTGGGGAGCGGGAATGTTTGAGGGGGAGGAAAGGGCTGAGTCAGTCCTAGGGTGTGTGTTCGGTCTGCGGGGGCTGAGGCAGCCCAGGGGAGTCTTTTGGAGGCCAGCTTCTGTGCCCCGCCTCCCCGTTTCAGCCCCACTTCCTCTGCTCTGCCCCCCACACTTGTCCAGTTGCAGGGCGCTGGGGAATCCAGCTGCTGCCAGTTCTCCCAACTCCTTGCCAACTATATGCTCGGATCCTCCAGGGGGAGCAGATGGAACGCACCCTGGCTACCTGCGACGCTGGCACCACTGTAATTGGAGGAGAAACAGCAGAAGAAACCCTGCAGCCCCCCAGATGTGCGATGGGGTATCACAGATGGGAATGTCATGCCAGAAGCATAACAATTGGTGACTCAGGAAGGGCCTGTCTAGTGGCTGCACTAAGGTTGGCTGAGGAACATGGTTGGGTAGGGTTACCATACGTCCGGATTTTCCCGGACATGTCCGGCTTTTGGGGGCTCAAATCCCCGTCCGGGGGGAAATCCCCCAAAGCCGGGCATGTCCGGGAAAATCGGGAGGCTCGGCCGGGGCCTCTTTGTGCGGGGCCGGGGGCATGGTGCCCGGCCGGGAGCTGGGCCGGGGTCGCAGTGCCGGGCCGGTCTGGGCCCGCGGGGCCGGGAGCCGGGCCCGCGGGGCCGGGGAGCCGGGGGCCGGGAGCCGGGGCCGGGGAGCCGGGGAGCCGGGGGCCGGGAGCCGGGCCCGCGAGCCGGGGGCCGGGAGCCTGGCCGGGCCCGCGGGGCCGGGAGCCCGCGGGGCCGGGAGCCGGGGGCCCGCGGGGCTGGGAGCCGGGGGCCCGCGGGGCTGGGAGCCGGGGGCCGGGGTCGGGGAGCCGGGAGCCAGGCCCGCGGGGCCGGGAGCCGGGTCGGGGAGCCGGGAGCCGGGCCCGCGGGGCTGGGAGCCGGGAGCCGGGGTCGGGGAGCCGGGAACCGGGCCCGGGGAGCTGGGAGCCGGGCCGGGGTCGGGGAGCCGGGAACCGGGCCCTGGGAGCCGGGCCGGGGTCGGGGAGCCGGGAGCCGGGCCCGCGGAGCTGGGAGCCGGGGGGTGCGCCGGGGGTGGTCGGCCAGGGCCCGAGCCGACCCAGGCTGGAGCCGCCGGGGGCCAGCCTGGGCCGCGCCTCCTCCCCTCCCCCCACTGCCCCTTACCTGCTTCAGGCTTCAAGCAGGGGAGGGGGCGGAGACTTTGGGAAGGGGCGGAGTTGGGGCGGGGGACGTGGGCGGGGCTGGGGGCGGGGGCGGGGCCCCCGGGAGTGTCCTCCATTAGGAGGCACAAAATATGGTAACCCTATGGTTGGGTCACATTGTAAAGCCAGGCTGCAGCTTCTGCCAAGATGATGAATCAGTTATAGAATCATAGAATATCAGAGTTGGAAGGGACCTCAAGAGATCATCTAGTCCAACTCCCTGCTCAAAGCAGGACCAATTCCCAGCTAAATCATCCCAGCCAGGGCTTTGTCAAGCCAGGCCTTAAAAACCTCCAAGGAAGGAGACTCCACCACCTCCCTAGTTCTACTCTGCAATGTAAATATTGTCATCTCAGTGATTTTCTACTGAGCAGGTTTGATAGGAAAAAAGCCATTTCACTTAACTCGCATTCTTCTGAACTCAACCAATCTTGTTGTCAAGATGGATTTCTTTCCTTCTTCCACCAATGTATGTAATAAGGGTTCCGGCGCTGGCTGGTGTTAAGAATATGTAGACCCTACAAACAATTCCCCAGATATTTATAGAGTTTTACACGTGTTGGGTATTTAAATAATATATCATTAAAATAAATTCACAAAATTTTTACTCTTAAAAAGAGCTCTTGTTTGCCTAAAAATCAACACTGAAAATCAGGAGGAAATTACCTAAACCCAGATTTTGAACCCTTATATTAAACCACTTTTAGCTCTTGAATTCACCTTTCTATGCTTGATTTCAGGCCATGGGAGATTGTTTAGGAGGGTAGTTTGAGTAAAATCTGTTTATCCATTTTTGAGTTAGCAGAGCAGGGGAGAATCAAATGGAGGGTAGGAGCAACCCTAGAATAGGGCACAGAATTCCTCTTGGTGTCAGTTAGAGACGTGCACAGAATATGCTCCTAAAACTGTAAAATTCCCTACACTGGAGTTAGAGAGCCTAATAGCAGTCATTTCTAAAAAATGGGTGAAAATTGGAGGTTTGTTTGTTTGTTTTACATTTATGTAACACATTTTCATATTCGTACATACTTTTCTCCTCATTGAAGGGCCTGGTCCTGCAATACTCATTCAGTACATGAGTAGTCAGTGGGCATTACTCGCATCAGTAAAGGTAATAGGATCAAGCCCTTAAAAGAGAGAGAAATAGCACAGTTCCTCAATTTAGATACATAATTGTGCTTAAGTACCGTATGTGGAGTCACAAGTCTGTGCCTTACCCCTGGCATTGTAAAATGTAATTACACGTTGCAGAGAAAGTCCTATTTATCTGAAACGCTCTAACAAAGGTGCTGTGAGGCTTAGTGAAGTAAGTAAATAGTATCCACATCTTACAGATGGTTATGCTGAGAAGCGTCACTGACAGTAAACTCCCATCTTTTCATGTATTTATACCTGCTCCTGTATTTTCCATTCCATGCATCTGATGAAGTGGGTTCTAGGCCATGATAGTCTCTAAGGTGCCACAAGAAATCCTCATTATTTTTTATGGTAAATTGTTGCATTCAAAGGTTTTTCTTGTTCCAGGTCACACACTGAGACAGATATGGAGCTGTGAATAGCACCCAACTGCAGAACTACAAAGACACATTCAGTCACAGTATAGCAGTAGGTAGCATACCATGAGCAGAGTAGCTACAGCTGGTAGCAAAGCAGGAGAACACAGAGGAGTTTAGAGCTTCCTTACTCCAGATCCGTAAGATTCTTTTTTATTTTTCCCACCTCATAAGTAGAAAAACACAGAGGATGGGGTGGGAAAGTGGGCATGAAACTCCTGAAGTTTCTGCTGGATTCTCTCCACAACTTTGAGGTCCTATCAAGCAGGCAGAAGACTTCACTTCTAAACACCGTGGAGGCTGGCATTCATAGGCGTATCTTAATGCCTCACCACAGGGTGTTAGCCACCTCTGCGGTTTTGTTGGGCCCCAGGTACTGCTCCTGGCCCCTTTTTCCTCCTATAGACCTCACTGCACCTGTACAGAGCTCTTCCTTTCAAGGAGTTTTAAGTGCAAGCATATGGTAATGTTGCAAGCAGCACTAACACAGTGGCAAATACTGGCTCAAATTTCTGCTAGTTTTGAATGGGAGCTGAATCCCAGCTCCTGCCTCTCCTGTCCCAGCACAGTCTCTGAAATATTGAAGAGTCCAAGAGAAGATAAAAATATGCCCCAAAACACAGCAGCTTACAGAGCTGACCCTTTTACAAAGCTCTGCCTGCGATGGCAAGCTGTAGCACAAAGAGAAAACCTGCCCAAATAAGTAAAAGCTGTTGAACCAAGGCGTGGTGAAAAGCATTGCCTATTGTGTGACTTAATACAAATATTAATACCTGTATTTGGCTCCTAGATACTATGGAGAGAGGTGCTTTAAGAAATACACAATTTGTTAATACAGAGAAGCTTCTGAGCAGAGGTATGTCACTTTGGTACCACTCTCACCTTCAGCATGTGTAGGACCCATTGTATTCTTGTTGCCATTCCTTTGTTCTCCAAAACAGAGTGGAAAGGAGCATACAGCCCTGCGGATTAAGAAAACATGTTACCAGCTTCCTAGACACCATGATTAAATATAACACTTGCTAGAAAGGTGTTCCCATCATTTAAAATATTATTACAGATGGGACTTAGTGGTTTTATATGGTGGTTTATGGAGTTTCTCTCTCTAATATCCCATCTGCCCTGGAAAAAGTGTTTTTTTGTTTGGGGATCCTTTTGCAGCAGAGTAGTCCTAACAAAGTTAATATACAGTTTGGATTTGCAGCGCAGACAGGACTGAATCATGTTTTAAGTCTGTTCCTAAACCATGCTAAAGTCTGGCACTAAGCAGAGCTGTAACATGGCTCAAAAAGATAGTGAAAACATAATCCAGTACCATCCATAATGAACGAATAGTGTGTCAACTATATCAGAGGATTATTGTTTTTTATCTGGGTCCCTGCACAGTAAAATGTACAGTGTCTATGGGACTTGGATATAGTTTACAATGAGATTTGAAATAGTTCTAGCGCCTAGTAACACCTGTGTTTAAACACTTCCAAAATCTTTATCCTGGGCTAAAGCAATTTTTAAAATCTTGTTATAACACAGAAAATGTTCAGTCCTTGTTTGTTGGTAAAACCATGTCATAACCTGTTTTCAACAAAACTCCCTTTAAACTGTGCTTAAGCAACATCTGGCGGTTTGCTCTGAGAACAGTAGATGAGGTTTAATTAGCTTTACAACCATCTACATTACAATCAAATCAAAGGACACAGTTGCAACACAGTTCCAATGTGTAGTGTAAATATGACCTTAACTGTGTTCCCTAACTATTCTAAAACCTGGGACATGTGCTGGGTATCCTGACTTGGCTGTAATTGTCATGAAGACAAAAGCTTAGGCAGTATACTGGGAGAAGCTTCTTAGTCCTAAAATCATATTTGTACTTTGTAAATTGGTACTTTCATTTTTTTTAAGCTTACCATAATTAAGACAAGTTTACTTGTCTAGTGCCCTATGTGCTCGTTAATGATTGCATTTAATAGTCCTTTTCAAAAATCTTCTCTTTGAAAAGGAATTTGGATTACACAATTATGGAAAACAAACCTGTTGCCATCAAGCATGAGCTAACACGTTATATTACTCTATAGCTTACAGTGACTAAGCCAGCACCCAGTTTTGTGGACCAGAAAAAGTTTCCAATGATCATCCATACACATAAATTATGGAACATTGAACATTCTAGTTTGCTTAATGTTACAGTCTATTTCTACAGGTTTGGGGAATAACTGAAAATGTCTGCCTTTTTTTAATCCTTGAATAAAAGTTTGGAAAATCAAAAAAGTTTTAGCACTTGAGACTGATTATAGTGGTGAACTCTAGCTTCCACAGTTACGGTTGTGTCACCACTTCTATTATAAACCCCATTTTTCATGCTCTTATAGAAATTGTATAAAAATTTGTTTCCGGGTGAACATTAATTTGACACAGAGACTTAGGACAGAAGCAAATATTTTTCCTAAGGAGTTTTGGGGTGTTTTTTTATTTTGTTTTGTTTTAACATCAGTTAGGATATTCTAGCACAATTAGCAGTTTATTATTGTAATTTTTTAGTTTATATAATCCAAAATTGGCATTCATTAAAACAAAAAAGCTCATGGTTTTTAGTGAATTTACTGCTCCTGAAATTACTGGTTTGACAACCCTGGAGATCCAAATCCATAATGTATCCATATAACAAGGCAACAGTAGTGCAAACCTAAATAAAAGTGACATGATTTTCAGAGGTGCTGAGCACCCTGCATCTCATAAGGGCACATTTCAGCAAAGAACATTTAAGCATGTGCTTACGTTCCATGGAAGTTAATGAGACAAGCACATGCCTAAAGGTAAGCATAAAGATGGACTACTGAACAAGGGTCTTAGTCTAAGGGAATTTCAGGTGCTCAGCACTTCTGAAAATCAGTCTCTTATTTAGGCACCTAAATATGTATTTAGGTACCTAACTTTGGGTACCCTCATTTGAAAATATTGATCTATAACCACCCTCTGAGCCATCCAGTCCCTGAAAATAGCAAAGAACTGGTACCAAGAGACCTGAGTTTATTCTTGGTGCTGTCAAAGACTTTGACACCTACACCTTGCTTATCTGTAAAATGGATATAATCCCCACCTAGTTTACAATATTGTTGTAAGGCTTAATTCAGTCAAGGTTTTAAGGCTCTTTAAAATCAGCAGATGGAAGGCATTATATAGTAATATAAATATCAGCTTTGTCTTCATATATGTTTGTAGAGCACCTAGTATAAGGGAGTCCTGATTCACACTGGATTTTATGGCAACTACAATAATATAAATATTAAATAATTATACGTTTTCTTTTCATTAGAGATTAGTTCAGAATATGATGATAAGGTTTTCCTGGTATATAATAAAGCCATTTTAGAATGTTGAGAGACTGAGATTTAAAAATTGGCTATTATATGTGCGTCACTTCTTTAATTTTCACAAAATGTTAAATATTGTAAGTATGTGACCAATTCGCCTTCATACCATTCAGAGTCATTGCGATCTATCTGGTCAGTGATTCATGAACTAAGAGTGATTTAATCAATAGTCTGTAATGGACATCAGGCCAAAAAATGCATTTCTAAATAGCCCCTATAATTTAGAGTTTTAATTCATAGAGACATGATTCCAATAAATACAAGTGACAAGTGTATTGAATAAGTGATATCATTTCTCAAAATGGTGAAGTGTGATTTAGGGAACTGGTAGTGGGATTTAAACCCTTTTACCTCATGAATAATGATTTGAATCTGACCCAAATTGTTGTTAGTGACTGAAAGTTGTTACTGTCTGATGGCTCTTTTTATCTGGGGCCTATGTGAAATTAGTTAATGGCCTGAGTCCATTCTCAATGGACAGATTACAGTTGGCCAGTTTGCTGGCAGTCTTAGCAGAAAGGCCAGTTAAGACTCAGCGGATTTTCAGTCTGACTCACTCTCAGAGTCCTAGATGTGGTCTGATAAAGAACAGCACTAAGGCACATTAATGGAGCTGTGCAAGGAACTTTGCAACTGCCTACAGTAGATAGGTTATTTCAGTTTACAGCTGTGAAGAATCGGGCATCTTTCATGATCATTACATTGATTTTAAAAATTGCATAGCAACATCCAGATCAAACCAATAACTTTTACAGATATACTAGTATATCTGTAAAATAAATACACTATATATTTAGAGTTCGGGCTGAACTTCTGACTTGATCTCATCCTAAACAAGCTTGTCCTACCAGTGTTACATACTATATCGGGGTGGTCAAACAGACTGGCCCGCCAATCCACATCCGACAATCTTCAGAAGTTCACAAGCCGGGGCACACCTGCCGGGGGCTGAGGCTCAGGGCTTCAGCCTCAAGCCCCAGGCAGTGTGTCCCACAGGGTTGAAGCCCTGAGACTCCCCTCCTTGCTGGGCACAAGCCCATACTCCAGCACCCTGCTGCTAGGCCGGGGTCCTGAGCTCCCCCTCCAGTTTAATAGGCAGAGAACAGGGGAGGGCCTTGGGGGGCTCCGCGAGCCGCACTTTAACGGTAAAAGAGCCGCATGTGGCTCGTGAGCCACAGTTTGGCCACCCCGTACTATACCATAACTTACGCAATGGCTGGATAGGCTATAGCAGTGGTTCTCAACCTTTTGTACTGCTGACCCCTTTCACACAACAAGTCTCTGAGTGCAACCCCCCCTATAAATTAAAAACACTTTTTTATGTATTTAACACCATTATAAATGCTGGATGCAAAGCGGGGCTTGGGGTGGAGGCTGACCGCTCGCAACCCCCCATATAATAACCTTGTGACCCCCTGAGGGGTCCCGACCCCCAGTTTGAGAACAAATTAAGGTGAATGTTAAAGTGTAGTGTTTATAGCTAGAGTTATGCCTTGTGTGACAGAGTGACAATATACTGTAATATCCTGAATAAACCTGATGGAATCAAGATAAACTTTATTGAATTAGGGTTAATAACTTTGGCTTACATTATATTAAAAATGCAATTGTGGATGTGTTATTGTGGCATTGTATTTATCTTCTCCAGTAGGGAGAAGGATGCTAATGTAATTCCTCCCTTATCAGCCACGCCCCTGGAAAGGTCCACATATACTAGTTCAAATTGTATTCTTCAGGAACTAACAGAAAGAATTGTTGGATAAATAGCCTGGCTCAGGGCCTTCTTCCTTGTCCAGCAAATGAACAGGACCCCTGATCCATGGAGGGCCCCATTCCTTAGGGTAGGGTTGGAAGGATTGAACGGACTGAGTACTTGTTCTCAGCTGAAGCTGTGATGAACTTGTGACCACAAAGAAAATTCCTTGGGTGCAGTGTTGAAGGACTACTCCTGCTACAGCCCCTGTTAGAGCTGGGGTGATGTCTGGTGAGCTTATTAGCAAGTGTGTAGGGTTTTTAATTGTATTTAATATGTTTTCTCTGTAGTGCTTTTACCCTAATAATAAAATTAGTCTTGCATAAAAAGAGCTGTGTGGTGCCTTATAACTGTAGCAATTACATCTGTTAACCACCTCTGAGGAGAAAGCGAGCAGGTGTCCTTGGGCAACCTGTCTGTGATGGGAGTAATACAGTGAAGCCAAGGAACTGTGCAGCCTGGAAGTACCCCAGTCAGAAGGGAGAGAGATGTGGATCTCCACCCAGGAAAGGCAATGGCTGGGGAGCAGGAAGCCTAGAAGTGGGTGCCTTTGCCAGACCACTTAGGGGAAATACAGGTGCAGTTGCCCTGAAATGTGACATCTTGTAGTGCACTTGTAAATTTTTGAACCACTCTTCCTGTGTTCATAGTTCAGTTGCTAGTTTGTTGTTGGAGCTGAGCTCCTTATGGATTGTCAGATGATGTACATGCTATTCGTTCTCATGGAGATTTTTCTTTCTTTTTTGTGTAGCTTTTCACTTAAACTAAAAGTCATTCATACCAAATGTCTCTATTTGCTCTTTGACTGGAGTCCCACACAAAGGAAACAGAATCTGCTTACCTTTACACCTGTCACCACATTGACTTTTGTGTGCTTGCAGACGTGTAAGTGGGCCCTAACAGATTCTTAAATACAGTATCTTTTTTTTTTTATACTAAAATTCCAACTTTATGTGCAGCTCAGGCATTGGTAATTTACAGCCCTACAAAAGAACTGAAGACTTAGCTGTATCATTTCATAATGTAACTGTCATAATTATTTATAATTTCCTTCTCATACTAAATCCATGAGCATTATGCTAACTGAGGTAGTCATAGCCTTGCTCCACTGGACAGCATAAATAGAATATCTTTGTGGGTTTGCTCTTATTGCAATCACAGCATTTCTGTGGCCATGTAACTTGCCAAACTCCCCTTCTGACTGACTGGGTATTTTTAAAAAACATTGCTGTTAGAATCATTATTACTTTCTTTCCAGAGCATAGGGAATCATCTAGTGGCAGCACTAGAAAATGTTCATGATTTAGTTCATGTTACTAACATTTAAAGTATTGAGTTGCATTTATGTAGACCAGGGGTAGGCAACCTATGGCACGGGTGCCGAAGGCGGCACGCGAGGTGATTTTCAGTGGCACTTACACAGCCTGGGTCCTGGCCACTGGTCCGGGGGGCTCTGCATTTTATTTAATTTTAAATGAAGCTTCTTAAACATTTTAAAAACCTTATTTACTTTACATACAACAATAGTTTAGTTATATATTATAGACTTATAGAAAGAGATCTTCTAAGAACGTTAAAGTGTATTACTGGCACGCAAAACCTTAAATTAGAGTGAATGAATGAAGACTCGGCACACTACTTCTGAAAGGTTGCCGACCCCTGATGTAGACTCAGAGACTGAAGGTCAGAAGGGATCATTATGGTCATGTAGTCTGACCTCCTGCACAATGCAGGCCACAGAATCTCACCCACCCACTCCTGTAACAAACCCCTAACCTATGTCTGAGTTATTAAAGTCATCAAATCATGGTTTAAAGGCCTCAAGGTGCAGAGAATCTTCCAGCAAGTGACCTGTGCCCCATGCTGCAGAGGAAGGCGAAAAACCTCCAGGGCCTCTGCCAATCTTCCCTGGAGGAAAATTCCTTCCCAACCCCAAATATGGCGATCAGTTAAACCCTGAGTATGTGGGCAAAACTCACCAGCCAGCACCCAGGAAAGAATTCTCTGTAGCAACTCAGATCCCACCCCATCTAACATCCCATCACAGACCATTGGGCCTATTTACCTGCTAATAATCAAAGATCAATTAATTGCCAAGATTAGGCTATCCCATCATCCCATCCCCTCCATAAACTTATCAAGCTTAGTCTTGAAGCCAGATATGTCTTTTGCCCCCACTACTCCACTTGGAAGGCTGTTCCAGAACTTCACACCTCTAATGGTTAGAAACCTTCGTCTAATTTCAAGTCTAAACTTCCTAGTGTCCAGTTTATATCCATTTGTTCTTGTGTCCACATTGGCACTAAGCTTAAATAATTCCTCTCCCTCCCTGATATTTATCCATCTGATATATTTATAAAGAGCAATCATATCTCCCCTCGGCCTTCTTTTGGTTAGGCTGAACAAGCCAAGCTCTTTCAGTCTCCTTTCATAAGACAGGTTTTCCATTCCTCGGATCATCCTAGTAGCCTTTCTCTGTACCTGTTCCAGTTTGAAGTCATCCTTCTTAAACATGGGAGACCAGAACTGCACACAGTATTCCAGATAAGGTCTCACCAGTGCCTTGTATAACAGTACTAACACCTCCTTATCTTTACTGGAAATACCTCGCCTAATGCATCCTAAAACCACATTAGCTTTTTTAACGGCCATATCACATTGGCAGCTCATAGTCATCCTGTGATCAACCAATACTCCAAGGTCCTTCTCCTCCTCTGTTACTTCCAACTGATGTGTCCCCAATTTATAACCAACATTCTTGTTATTAATCCCTAAATGCATGACCTTGCAGTTTTCACTATTAAATTTCATCCTATTACTATTACTCCAGTTTACAAGGTCATCCAGATCTTCCTGTATGATATCCCGGTCCTTCTCTGTATTACAAAACCTCCCAGCTTTGTGTCATCCGCAAACTTTATTAGCACATTCCCACTTTTTGTGCCAAGGTCAGTAATAACAAGATTAAATAAGATTGGTCCCAAAACCGATCCCTGAGGAACTCCACTAGTAACCTTCTTCCAGCCTGACAGTTCACCCTTCAGTATGACCCGTTGTAGTCTCCCCTTTAACCAGTTCCTTATCCACCTTTCAAATTTTCATATTGATCCCCATCTTTTCCAATTTAACTAATAATTCCCCATGTGGAACCATATCAAATGCCTTACTGAAATCGAGGTAAATTAGATCCACTGCGTTTCCTTAGTCTAAAAAATCTGTTACCTTCTCAAAGAAGGAGATCAAGTTGATTTGGCACGATCTATCTTTTGTAAAACCATGTTGTATTTTGTCCCAATTACCATTGACCTCAATGTCCTTAACTACTTTCTCCTTCAAATTTTTTTCCAAGACCTTGCATACTACAGATGTTAAACTAACAGGCCTATAGTTACTCGGATCACCTTTTTTCCCTTTCTTAAAAATAGGAACTATGTTAGCAATTCTCCAGTCGTACGGTACAACCGCTGAGTTTACTGATTCATTAAAAATTCTTGCTAAGAACTGGGCTTGCAATTTCATGTCAGTTCCTTTAATATTCTTGGATGAAGATTATCTGGGCCCTCCGATTTCGTCCCATTAAGCAGTTCGAGTTTGGCTTCTACCTCGGATGTGGTAATATCTACCTCCATATCCTCATTCCCATTTGTCATCCTACCATTATCCCTAAGCTCCTCATTAGCCTCATTAAAGACTGAGGCAAAGTATTTGTTTAGATATTGGGCCATGCCTAGGTTATCTTTAATCTCCACTCCATCCTCAGTGTTTAGCAGTCCCACTTCTTCTTTCTTTGTTTTCTTCTTATTTATATGGCTATAGAACCTTTTACTATTGGTTTTAATTCCCTTTGCAAGGTCCAGCTCTACATGGCTTTTGGCCTTTCTCACTTTATTCCTACATGTTCTGACCTCAATAAGGTAGCTTTCCTTGCTAATCCCTCCCATCTTGCACTCCTTGTAGGCTTTCTGCTTTTTCTTAATTGCCTCTCGGAGATGCTTGCTCATCCAGCTTGGTCTACAACTCCTGCCTATGAATTTTTTCCCCTTTCTTGGGATGCAGGCTTCTGATAGTTTCTGCAACTTTGACTTGAAGTAATTCCAGGCCTCCTCCGCCTTTAGATCCACGAGTTCTTCAGTCCAATTCACTTCCCTAACTGATTTCCTTAATTCTTTAAAGTTAGCCCTTTTGAAATCAAAAACCCTAGTCCCAGATCTATTTTTGTTTATGTAATATATTAGTGATAATCAAATAGAAATGCTAAGATTTTAGCAGGAGTTTGTGGGATAATACAAGATTAATTTTAGCTAAAAGTTACATCAAAGTTACAAGGGAATATTTTCCTATGTTCATAACTAAGGTTGTGAGTCTTTCCCGGAGGTCACAGAAGTCACGGATTCCGTGACTTTCCAGGACCTCTATGACTTCTGCAGTGGCCGGTGAGTCTGACACCAGGGCCGCTGGGGCAGTCCCAGGGCCAGCCACACCGGACACTGCTCGGGAGACCCCAGGCAGCTGGTCCTAGGCGCTGCCCCGGAGGAGCGGTCCAGGAGCAGTAGCAGCGTCAGGGCCTGGGCTGAACAGTAGTGGTAGGGCCCCGAGCCATCCCCTGCCCTCAGCAGCAGCCACCGCCGGAGGTCCCTCCCCTGAGCATCTACATTTTAGTCGGGGTATTTATATAGTACATACCATGGACATGTCACGGGGCAGGCCATGACTTTTTGTTTATTGCCCATAACCTGTCCATGGCCTGACTTTTACTAAAAATACCCATGACTAAATTGTAGCCTTATTCATAACTATTCACAGTAATTTTACCTAAAAGATATCAGATTTTTCCATACTTTTTTAAAAGTGAAAGCAGCAACCATAAAACATTATATAACGTGCTAAATGGAAAGTTCTAAAACAAAGAAATACAAGTTAGCCCACATAGCAAAGTTAAAAGAATGAATCAAATCACCCACTATCACAGCGGTTCTCAACCAGGGGTCCGGGGCCCCCAGGGGGCCGCAAGCAGGTTTCAGGGGTCTACCAAAATAAACCAGAGAGCAAATCCCTGGGGGTGAGGGTAAAAAGCTGAAGCCCAAGCCACATGGGGCTGAAGCCAAAGCCAAGCAGCTCAGCTTTGCAGGGCCCCCTGTGGTGTGGGGCCACATACAATTGCCCTGTTTGCTACCCCTTAACACCAGCCCTGGCTTTTAATCTACCGGATAGGCAGAAAAACACTTACTGTGGCACAGGTGGGCCATAGAGGTTTTTATAGCATGTTGTGGGGCTTTAGAAAGAAAAAGGTTGAGAACCCCTGCACTATCAGACATGACAGAAAGGCACAATTGTCTAGTGGCTAGATCACAGGCTTAGTTTCTAGTCCCACTTCTACACAATTCACTATGTGACCTTAGACAAGTCATGTAACCTCGCTAACCTCTATACAGTAGAACCTCAGAGTTATGAACACCTCAGGAATTGAGGTTATTTGTAACTCTGAAATGTTTGTAACTCTGAACAAAACGTCATGGTTGTTCTTTCAAACGTTTACAACTGAACATAGACTTAATACAACTTTGAAACGTCTATGCAGAAGAAAAATGCTCCTCTTAATCATCTTAATTTAAATGAAACAAGCACAGAAACAGTTTCCTTACCCAGGGTTGGCAGGTTTGTATAATTTATGGTGGGGCCCAGAACAGGTTCAAGTCCTGCTCTCCTCCCCCCGCCCACCTGCCTAAGGGTCTGGGAGGGAGTTTGGGTGCGGGAGGGGGTTTGGCTGCAGGCTCTGGGAGGAAGTTTGGGTGCAGGAAAGGGTTTGAGGTGCAAGCTCTGGGAGAGGGTTTGGGTGTGGGCTCTGGGAGAGAGTTTGGGTGCTGGGTGCAGGCTCCGGGCTGGGACAGGGGATTGGGGTGCAGGAGGGGATGTGGGAGGCGGGTTAGGGTGCTGGGTGTGGGAGGGGGTTTGGGTGTTGGGTGCAGGCTCTGGGCTGGGACAGAGGGTTGGGATATGGGAGGGGATGCTGGGATGGGGATGAGGAGTTTGGGGTGCAGCAGGCAGGCTGCCTTGGGGTTGGGACAGGGAGCCAGAGAGGAGGACTTCCCCACACCTCTCTCTGCCGGCAGCCCCCCCAGCATGACACTCACCCAAGTCCCCCCAGGCTGTTGCTCAGGAGGTCCACCCAGGTGTTGTGGAAAATTGACCACACGGTTGATTTTGGATCAGACAGCCTGAGCCTCCTTTATTGATTTTATTTCCTCCACACAGGATATGCCCCCCCCCCCGGAGTCAACTCAGAGTCTCCTGCTGGGGGCTTGGGGGGGGTTGCCATGCGCCTCCTCCCTTCGCAGGTGCAGCAGCCGCCTCAATCTGCCCCCGGCACTGCTCCCTTTTAGCCAGTTGCAGTAGCGGTTGGTGAGGGAGCACAGCACGGAACTGCAGGGGACAACCACCCACTGCCCAGGGCATGCAGGGACGCTCTGGGAATGAGGCATGCGGGGGCAGCAGGCAGGGCTGCGGGAGAGACCCAACCCCAAACATTGATAGAACTTGGTCCCCCGGACCCTGAATTTGTTTGAGCCCAGGCACCATGGACCCATACTACTCACCGCCCCTGTCCTTACCTTGTCAAATCTTTTTTTTTTTAACTTTCTTTTTATTTTTTAGTAGTTTACATTTAACACACTACTGTACTGTACAGTATTTTTTTTTTTTTTTTTTTGGTCTCTGCTGCCTGATTGCGTACTTCCTGTTCCAAATGAGGTGTGTAGTTGTCCAGTCAGGTGGTGGTGGTCAGGGGGCGGGGGTGTGGATAGGGGTTGAGGTGGTCAGAGGGCGGGGAATAGGGTTGAATTGGGGCAGGGGTAATCAGGAATGAGAGGAGGGGCTGGATGGGGCGGCAGGGGGCAGTCAGGGGCGGGGGTTCTGGGGGCTGTCAGGGGACAGGGAGCAGGGGAGGTGGATGGGGCAGGGGTCCCGGGGGGGTCATCAGGGAACAGGGGGGTTGGATGGGGTAGGAGTCCAGGGGAGTGTCAGGGGGTGAGAAGCAGGGGGGGGCGGGGGTGTCAGATAGGGGGCGGGGGTGGACCAGGCCTGGCTGTTTGGGGAGGCACAGCCTCCCCTAACCAGCCCTCCATACAATTTCTGAAACCCAATGTGGCCCTCAGGCCAAAAAGTTTGCCTTCCCCTGTACTAAACATTGCACAAACACAGAGAAAGATGTGGTTCCTGTTGCAGAGGGAGATTACACTAGCACTTAAACTATTAACACCAGGGCAGCTGACCTAGCTGCTGATGAATGCAGAGTGCGCCAGTGTAAACAAGGCATCTATGACTCAGATTCCACATCTGTAAAAGAGAGATAACATTTATCCACCTTTGTAAAGTGCTTTTGAGAAAAGTGCTATACACATGCAAAGTATTAGGCCTTGTCTACACAGGAAATGTTTTCAGTGTAGCCTAAGGTGTGAATGTAAACAAATATTGTTATAGCTGTACAACACCCTGTGTAGATGCTCTTATTCCAGTGTAAGTGTCCCTTTTTCAGCTCAGCTTCTGTAGCTTGGCAAGGGGATTAAACTGTACTGAAAGAAGCCACTCATGTCGCAATAAGAGTGTCCACATGGTGTGTTTTACCAGAATACTAAATCAGTGAAACTGGTAACACTTTCCCATATAGACACAGTTATAGTTCATCATTCATCATAAGGGATGGTCTTTGATTTTGTTCCTGAACTCTGAAAGGCCTTACAGATCAATTAATTGTTGTTCAAGCATTACTCAGGGTCCATATACAGTATTCCAAAACCAAAAGGCACAGATCCCAGCAGAGGGTAGTGGTACTCACACTTTTAATCACCTCTGCTAGTGATACAGCATAAAGTGATAGCACACAAACAATGTGTTAGTGATAAGGCAATGACATGGTATGAGAAGATGGATCTCTTTTTCGTTACAAATGTGCTCAGGTAGACATCCTGGAAATTGTGTGGTGTAATCACGTGGCCTAGAACAATCACAAAATGAGGTGATGTGGAAAAGATTGTGCCAGGAGGAAGCAGGATGGAAAGAATGTGTGGGACGTAGGAGATGGCATGGAACTATGTAGCAGCTTGAGGATTATGGCCTCAAAGGTCAATACTACAACACAGCCTGAGGCAGTGGTATCAAGATGTTCTTGTTTTTTAATGTCATGTTGTCCCAAAGCAGCTTTTCCAGGCCCTCTCAAAAAAACTGTAATGGTTTGGATAAAATAGTTCCGCAATGAGACTCACTACTGACCTTGGGGTTGTAAACTTCAAAACCTACCTTAAAAGGTTTTACAAAATCAATAACAGTGGGTCTGTTTTACATGCATCACCAAAGTTTCTGTGGGCTGGAGTACCCACAGAAAAAAACTAGTGGGTGCTGAGCACCCACCAGTCACCTGCTGAACTGCTGTTTGGCAGGCCGCACCCATCAGCTGCTTAGGGGCTCCAACCAATCAGATGCTCGGTGGGCCCCGCCCATCCACTGTTCAGTGGGTGGGTGGGAGGCACTGGGGGGAGAGGGCGGAGCAGGGATGGGAAGAGGCAGAGCAAGGGTGGAGCTTTAGGGGATGGGGCAGAATGGGAGCAGGGTCTCGGGGAGGTGCACGGGTAGAGCACCCACCAGAAAGAAGAAAGTTGGCACTTGTGGCTGCCTGCTAGCATCAGTTGGAAATTTTTCAGACAAAACAAATAAATGGCAAGTGCAGACAAACCCTTAAATGCAAATGATATTACTCAAAGGCCTAAATTCTTACTTGAGTTATATGGGAAAAAACCTCTTACGAGGTTTGGGGAAAAATTCTGATGTATGCACGAGCACAATTGCATAGCCTTCAAGATTTGCTATGCTATATGTCTGTATATCTGAGGCTGATAGTTGCACTGTAGTTGGTTTTTCAGTACAGTGGGAAATATTCGGAGTTTCTAACAAATTTCAAATTAATCCTGAATTTGGTTTGCACCTTTTAACTAGGGTTACCATATTTAACAAATAAAAAAAGAGGACCCTCCACGGGGCCCTGGCCCCGCCCATTTCCCAGCCCCAGCCCTGCCCCAACCCCGCCCCCTCCTCCCTCCCACTCCCAGCCACGCGAAAAGGGCTGCCCGAGCGCTACCTGCTTCACGGTTTGCCAGGCAGCCCCCAGACCCTGCGCCCCCGGCCGGCGCTTCCCCAGCGCAGCTGGAGCCTGGGAGGGGTAGCGCCCAGCCGGGGGCGCAGGGTCTGGAGGCTGCCCGGCAAACCATGAAGCCGGTAGTGCTTGGGCTTCGGGCAGCCCCCATGCCTCTGGACCCTGCGCCTCTGGCCGGGCACTTCCCCTCCCGGGCTCCGGCGGCGCAGGGTCCGGAGGCATGGGGGCTGCCCAAAGCCCATAGCGCTCGGCTCTTAAACAGAGCCGAAGAGTCAGGGGAGGAGCAGAGCAGCCGTGGGAGGGGAAGTGCCCAGCTGGCATTTTCCCGGACATGTTCGGCTTTTTGGCAATTCCCCCCGGACGGGGGTTTGATTATCAAAAAGCCGGACATGTCCAGGAAAAACCGGACGTATGGTAACCCTACTTTTAACTGACTGTTTGTTGACCTGGCTATACTAATTATTATGCAGGATAAAGAGGGTATCTTTCTCAGGGTAAGAATTACAGGATTTTGCTTTGGTTTTGCCATTTCAGGCTATTCTGTACAAGAGGTTTGTGTCCAATGTTATATGTTTTTGGTGGATGTAAGGGAGGGTCTGCTCAGAGGGACTAAATGGACAAATTATGGGTTGGAGGAGGAGTGAATATAGGGGGAGCTGGTAGTAACCCCTAAAATTCGATTGTCTAACACTTTCTGTTATAAAGGATTTTTGAGATAATTCCTTTGAGAAGTTCTCACATCTCTAGTGTTTGCAGCGGTCCGTTAACATTCAACAGTGAGACTGCCCTTAAGCTAGGAAAGTACCTTTTTTTTGTCCCATGAAATTCCATTTAGCTTTTGCTGATGTACAAACAGTTAAAAATCACCAGGCTTTTAAGAAAATGCCATACAAATATCTATCAGGGATGGTCTAAGCCTGCCTCATCATGGAGGGAAGGAAATGACCTCGTCAGTCTTTTTCTATTATTTCTTTCTTTCACTTGTGTTCCACGATAAAATGTTGGCTGTATGCTAAGAGAATAACCAAACACACAAACATTCAAAGGTTGAGCTCATACATCCCCCAAAGCAGCAGCAGCAGATATATGGCAATGCCTGAGAATAGCCCGCTAAGCTACAGTGGCATGGGAGTTAAGGGGAAAGAGAGCTGACCAGGATGAGGTTCCACCCTTCTGGATCTCATACATGGCCTCTGGAGACACCATATGGGACATCTTCCTCCCCACATTCCTCTAGATCCTGCTGGACTCACCATCTGGCCTCAGCAGTTCATTTCCTACGCACACACCCAGGGCCGGGGCAACCACTAGGCGAACTAGGCGGTCGCCTAGGGTGCCAAGTGGTTGGGAGCGCCAAAAAGCAGTGCCCTGGCTTGGCAGAGAGGAGCCGCCTTCCGGAGGCCCCAGAGAGCCAGAGTGTTGGCTTGTGGGGGCGGCGAGCCCCAGCCATGGAGGAGCCAGCACGGTGCAGGGGGGCAGCAGCCCTGCAAAGGCGGCGGCGCTGCTAGCGGGGAGCAGCCACGCCCCCCGCCACTCCTGCCCAGGCTGCGGCCCAGCACCACCCCCAGGGGCTCCTGCAGGCTGCAGTGGTTGCATGCGGGTGGCAGCCCCCATTTGCCCCTGGCCTACCTCCTCACCGTGCTTGGGCTCTGCGGCTCCCAGGCATGTGAGCCGCCGGGGCGCGGGGCCCTGAGCCTGAGCCGAGGATGGTAGAGGATGTAAAGTATGGTGAAGAGTTGGCACAGCTTTCTTAGTAACTTGTATTGTGAGGATGTGTTTTTTTCCTTTAAATAGGCGTTAGAGAAAGGAAAGAAAGAAGTAGGGAAAGGAAAGGAATAGGCACAGCTTCTCACCTGTCTAGCCAAGACCAGCAGGCTTTGTAGGCATCATGCTAGACAGATCATCTTTATGCAAGAGTCCCATTGAGGTAAGTAGGAGTTCAACTGCAGGATCAACCCTCCTGCTGTGGTGCGGTGTGAAGAAGGGGGTTGGGGGGTGGAGGCAGACGTGTACAGTTAGACTAGAAGCATCACTCGCTATCCTGGACCATAACATTTCCATGCTACCTTTCCTTTCCCTGCCCCTTCACAGCACCACAGAACACAGCCCTGTTTGGCTGAGGGAGCTACCATCCCATTGGCCATACTGGGTGACGTCTTGCTTCTGAAGCTCCCTAATAAACATCCTTTAACTCCCATGCCCACTGCTATTGCTGCTGCTTTTTCATTTGCGCCTACAGCCTGCCCCCGCCTGCGGGGCAGCATCGGAGCCAATCACACCCCACCCTCCTCCCGCAACAGCCAATGGAGTTTGAATCATTCCGAACGCACCAATCGAAGGGACTCGGCCCTGCGGTTTGAGCCCATAGGTCCAACGGGGAGGGCTGGTTCGTGAGTGGCTGCGCTAATGGCCAATTAGCGCTATTCTGGGTTGTGTGGGGGTGTAACTGACCGTGCGGCGGCAATTTTTTGAACCTCAGCGCTGAGGAAGGTAACGGGAGCGGGGACCCGGCCGCTGCGGTGAGTGCGGGGAGCCGGGCGCCGCCTCCTGTCGGGGTTCGGAGAGGGACGGGAGCGCGGGCGCTGGTTCCCGCGCAGGCAGCGGGGCTGGGGGACGCCTCGGCCCGGCCCTTCTTCTCTCTCTCTCTGGGTCACCCAGTGCGGCTCTGGCTGCTCCCCTATGGGCGCCGCCGGGTCTCTGGCCCGCTCTCCCCGGGCGCTCAGAGGTCGTTCCCCGCCCCCCAATCTCTGGGCTACGGTTTAGGCTTCGTCCCTAAAAAGCCTTGTTTAGAACCGGCTCCTGCCCGGAGACAAGGGCGGCCGGGGGGCGGGAGGGCTCTGCCCAGCACCAGCTGTGTATATCAACCTCCCGAGCCACCCCCCGCAGCCCTGGCTTCAGCTGGGTGTGTAAGCGTGGCCCATAGCAGGCCGCCTGTGCTCACAGGGAGTGTGCTGTGCCGGCCCCAGCCTGCACAGGTCACTGGCCAGTAGAAATAGATTTGCGGCAGACACTCCATAGCAAGTGCCAGCAGGTCACTGTTTCTCAAGCCCCCTCGTGTACACTCCTCCTTGGAAAACTGTTTGTTTGTGTGCAGATCGCTTTGTTTAGCATCTTCTGACTCCTGTTGCACTGTTTTTTCTTGTGAGTGCTGTCAACTGTTGTAAGAAAACTTCTTTCTTTGTAGCAAATGGCAAGCAATTTGGCCTGCTGATAGGATGTTATCTCTTTTTCTGGTGCCACCTTGTCCAAAGTCTTTACAAGTTTGTATGATTAGGGTCAAGGTGCTGTTTATTAAATTGTTGAGGATTTTACTTTAGATCTTTGTGGAAAGCCTTCCAGGATGTCTAGATGTTCTGGGATCAGGCTCACTGGTAGAGCTGAGGACACAGCTAATCTAGGGCATATCTTCGCTAGGGTTTTATAACACATGTAACCACAGCCCTGAGGCATGGCTTAAGACTGCTCCCTGTTGCTTGCTGCTTGGAGTGGCTTCTCACCTCAAGGGTATGGGTCCTGTGGGCTCGGCTGCCAGCCCCACACTGCAGCTTCGCTGTGGCTCCACTCCATCCCCAGCCTCTGCCCCTGGCCTTGGCCCTGCTTCTGGCCCCAGACCCTGTCCTCCAGCTGCAGCCCCAGCCTTGGCCCCCTCTCCTTGGCCCCCCCCCCCCATCGGAGCTGCAGCTCCACGCCTTGCCCCAGCTCTTGGGGACTGCTGCTCTGTCCTATAATTTCCGTGCCTTTTTAAAGATTCCACAAACATGCATGATCCTCCTCGCTGTCTGCTAGCTCTGACAGAATCATAGAACCCACAGAGCTCTGCTCTATTGTCATAAGCATTGCAAGCACAGGACGCACAATCCTCCAATATTTCCAGAGCCATAAGAAGAATCAAATCAGTGTGGAATGTGACTTCCTTGGAGGACAGATTGCTGTGGGGCATAGTGAGAACCAATTCAAGGTGGTTGGTGGTGTTTATGGAGCACTGGTTCTGAGGCTGAGAAATGAGCATTAACTGGTGAGATTGCATTGTAATTCAGATTTGGGATGACTAGCAGTGGCTGCAGAACTTTTGGATGCGCGAGGCCACATTGCTGGATCTATGGCCTGAGCTCACCTCAGCTTTCCAGTGCAGGGAGACCAAAATTAGAGCTGTACGGAGAAATGAGTGGTGATTGTGCTGCGGAAACTTGTAACATTGGATTGTTGTTGGTCAGTGGGAAATAATTTTGGAGTGAGAAAATCCATTGTTGGGGCCCTTGTTGTGTAAGTGTACAGGGCCATTTATCATCTCCTGTGCAGGATTATGACTCTTGGCAATGTGCAGGACATAGTGGATGGATTTACAGCAATGGGATTCCCAATCTGTGGTTGGATGATTGATGGCGCACATATCCTTGTTTTGGCACCATACCACCGAGTATATCAACAGAAAGGGTTACCTTTATATGGTTGTGCAAGCATTGGTGGGTCATCAGAAATGCTTCACCAACATCAGTGTTGGCTAGTCAGGGAAGATGCATGATGTTTGCATTGTTAAGAACACAGGACTGTTGAAAGTTACAATCAGGGACTTTCTTGACTGGCAAATTACTATTGGCAATGTTGAAATGTGAGTAGTGATACTGGGATGACCCAACATACCCCTTGCTCCCTTGGCTCATGAAGCCATCCACCTCGACAGTACCCAGGAAAGATTCAGCTACCAGCTCAACATGTGCAGAATGACAGTTGAATGCGCTTTTGGTAGATAGAAGGGGCGCTGGTGGTGTTTAATCACACAATTGGATCTGTGTGTGTGTGTGTGTGCGGGGGGGGGGGGGGGATCCTAATGGTTTAGCTGACTGCTGTGTCTTGCATAATATCCATGAAGCAAAGGGGGAAAAGTTGCCAGTAGGCTGGTGGTGGAGTGGCTGATTGAGTTTGAATAGCTAGACACGAAGGTTGTTAGAGTTCAAAATGAAGCTGTACGGATCAGGGAGACTTTCAAAGAGTACTTTAACAGTGAGCCATAGTAATACGTTGTGTACTGTGCTCTATCTGGTTCTGCTGTTTTGGGGCCCGTTGGGAATTATGTGGTGCTTGGTGTACATCTATAAATATTACACTATCAGTGCTTGCTGTACATCTGATTATTACACTCACTGATCCTATTAGTTGTCACGCTGTACAGTAACAAATAAGCTACTCAGGTGTTCTATAGGTGTGGAGGGGGAACCTCTGAATGCTGCAACAGCAGCAGCTTCAGATAAAACACACAGGTACTACAGTAGAATCTCAGAGTTATGAACTGACCAGGCAACCACACACCTCATTTGGAACTGGAAGTTCACAATCAGGCAGCAACAGAGACAAAAATAAAAAGCAAATACAGTACAGTAGTGTGTTAAATGTAAACTACTAAAAAAAAAAAGCAAGGCAGCATTTTAATCCTGCTTAATAAAATTTCAAAGTGGTATTAAGTCCATATTCAGCTGTAAACTTTTGAAACAACAACCATAACGTGGTGTTCAGCATTACAAACATTTTCAGAGTTACGAATAACCTCCATTCCCGAGGTGCTCATACTTCTGAGGTTCTACTGTAATCACAATGGAAAGTGCAAGTTTAAAATTCAGAACTCCCTTCCCTTGCTCCCCTAAAGGTTTAAACAAGATGTACTTATTGACACTTCTGAGTGATGCTGTGCACAAGCACTCTAAAGAGCAATAGCCATGGTGAGTATAGCCTACTAGGGGTGAGGAAATCGCTCAGTTGCATGAAACTGAGTTTATGGCGATGCTACTGAATACTGGCACTGTTTTCTACAGGTGGTGGTGATTTTTAGATGATCTCACTCCTGAGGGTAACAAACGTATAGAGAGCACAGCTGCTGCTGGCATTCTGAAGCTGCCCGCGTGTTGCTAGCCTGGGTACTGCAATGATGCCTGCCAAAGTTATCACTGACTGACATGGGAAAGCATCCTACTACGGAGGAAGAAATAAGGCTTCCATCCCAAACCTTCGGCAGAGGATTAAAACTTTCACGGAGGTACTCTTCATTGTGCTGTCTCAGGAGGATACAAAGAACTGTCCCTTTGTACATAAACTGCTCCACATAGCCCCTCTTGCCTAATTCTACAGGGGGAATGAAAAGGAGATAATGCTACCTCTTTGTTGTACCGCTTCCTCTTCTAATATGAGTGAATTAATGAAAAGTCAATAGCTGTGCCCTGTAAATTGGGGGGGCGCCATAAGTACACCATTGTAATAGGAAAAACAAACACTTACCTAAGGTTCCTTACCCTGCATGGGGCTTGCCTGTGCTCAACTGCTGGGACTGACTAGACTGCAGTGGAGTCTCAAACAGGTTTCTGGCTCATGGCATAGCTGGATCTCCCAGTTGCATGTTCTTAATTCTTCACTTCCCCTCCACCTTGTCATCCTCACTGTTCGCACCAGGGGCCTGTGGCTTGGGCTCCTCGGAGTTATGCACGATGGTGTGTGGGGTGGTGATGGCATGCTACAAAGTATGGCATGCCTTTTTGTAAAAGCAGCAGGTCTGTGGCTTGGCATCAGTTTGATCATTGGCCTCTCTGGCCTTCTGATATGCCTAATGCAGTTTCTTTGCTTTCACATGGCACTGCTGCTAGTCCATGTCGCCCCTCTTCTCCTGCATCCCCCATGCAATCTGCCCAGAGGTGTCCACGTTTCTGTGGCTGGTCCGTAGCTGTGCTTGCACAGCCTCTTCTTCCCAGAGACCCAGGAGATCCAATATCTCCTGTCTAATCAAGGCTGAAGCGCATCTGGCCAGCATAGTCGGCTGGGCAGCTGCACACAGGAATGGAAAAATGCTAGGGAGACAGTCAAGAAAAAGGCATTTCAAAAAGTTGCAGGACTTCAATGTGGAGAGGGGGCAGGCATTCTGGTCTCAGTGATCCCTGGGCAATGGGGAGTTTGCACTAGTGACTAGAGCAGTCAGTGTCAGGCATTGTGGGACAGCTGCTGGAGGATTGTTAGGGCTGACAAAGGTAACGCAGCATCTATATTTGTGCTGCATTGACCTCGGTACATTGACCATGGCTCAATGCTGCTGGGGGAGGCGGTGTTGTTGTGTTGCTGTAATGGGGCGCTTACATCAGTGGAAGAGACATTTAAGTGTGAACACATGCACAACTAGGTTGACACAAGACAGCTTATATTAGCCTAACTTTTTAGTGTACACCAGACCCAAGTGTTTATTTTCATTTGGTAGTACAATAGCTTCTCAAAGAAAAATCTAGATTTGATTTCCTGGCAATTATTTACAGTGCTTCATAACTAATACACTTTTTCTCTTAATAATCTTAGAAATCTGATTACTTTATTTGCCATTACATCAAACTACAGTTCAGCTTGAAGAAACAGGGTAATCCTACAGCCGCGTCAATATACACAGCAGTTGAATGCATGTTTACATTTGAGTGCTTGCCTCATGCTGGCAGAAACAGTGGTTACAAACTCAGCTGTTTTGCTTTCCAAAAACTGTAAAACTTGTAAAGAGAAAAGTACAGCAGCCACCTAAAATGAAGGTATAATTTCTCTCAGCAGAGAAAGTGAGGCTTTCAGAGCGAATGCATGTGTGAGTGTTTCGTATGCATAGCAACACATCAATGGAAAGATCTTTAACAAACTGTTTTCGTGTGATCATAAAAATAACATAGTAAGAGGCATCTTTCTGAAATGCAGCTCAAGTGTGGGACCAGTAGAGTAAAAATTTATCCCTGTAGGAGATGGAAGTCACTTGCCTTTATCCAACTTATTTTAATAAGACTATGTCTACACTAGCACTTGTCAGCAAAACTCTTGTTGGTCAGGTGTCTGAGGAAAACATACCCCAACCAACATGTTTCACCGACAAAAGTGCCGACGTGGACCGCGCTATGTCGGTGGGAGA
Source organism: Malaclemys terrapin pileata (assembly GCF_027887155.1). NCBI lineage: Eukaryota > Metazoa > Chordata > Testudines > Emydidae > Malaclemys > Malaclemys terrapin. Next base: position 45,047,909 of record NC_071507.1, on the reverse strand, counting down.
CACTCTCCCGCTGACATAGCTACTGCTGCTTATTGGGGATGTTTTAATTATCCTGACAGGAGAATTCTTTGCTGTCTGCATAGAGCGGCTACGTGGGAGACCTTGCAAGGTCTCTAGTAGAGAAATTGCTTATGGAAGCAGAAAGTCAAATTAGAAATTATTCTCCAGATATAAATTGCCTAACCATGGTTCAAGAGACCAGAATGTGATCCAACATTGTAACGGTTTCATTGACTAAAATTCTTTCTAGCCCTGTCATAATTTTTATTAAAAAGTGAGGAGTAATTTTTAAATACATATTTTTTACTGCATTCAACTAATAAAAAAATCAAAATTTTGAAACCTAAGCCTTTTAAAAATCAGTTGTAGTAATGTTCTCCTTGTGTTTCAGGTTCAGTGATGTACACTTTGTATTAAGGAAAAAAGCAGATATAAAATGAGCTGGGTTGTGGAAGAGTGGTAAAAGGCCTTTCCACAATGACGCTTCAGAAGATTCAAGAGCTTGAAAGTCAACTAGACAAGCTTAAAAAAGAACAACCGCAAAGACCGTTTCAGCTTGAATCCCTGGAGGCAGCTTTGCAAAAGCAGAAGGTAATAGTCTTAACGCACCAAGTAACTTTTAATGCATTTTTATTCTGCTCGTATCCATTTAGAGTGCTGCTGCAACGATTCTTCTACCTGTCACTTTGACCATGTCACCTCTCTTGGCGCCCCTCCATTCTCTATTGCAATAAACAAGCTGCTTGTCTTCATTTCCTAGCTCCTTCATGGCCTACCCCATCCTAGGTATCCTTTTTTCATTCACTATTGAAATGTCAACTCCAGCCTCCGATCAGCCCATAACACATCCATTTGTTAAATTTTTCAACAAGCATCTTCGGGCATTCTCCCATGCTGACTGTCAACTTCTGCTTGGGAGGAGCTTCCCATAACTATCTGCAAAGTTCCCTCATCTTCTTTTAAAGCCCTCCTTACAACTCTCCTTTACTGTGATGCCTACAAAAAACTTAACAGTTAGGCCAGGGGTCGGCAACCTTTCAGAAGTGATGTGCTGAGTCTTCATTTATTCACTCTAATTTAAGGTTTCGCGTGCCAATAATACATTTTAATGTTTTTAGAAGGTCTCTTTCTATAAGTCTAATATATAACTAAACTATTGTGGTATGTAAAGTAAATAAGGCTTTTAAATTTTTAAGAAGCTTAATTTAAAATTAAATTAAAATGCAGATCTTATCAGTTTTGTGTGATCCTTGCCCTTGCTTTTCCTTGCTGAGTTTTCCAATATCTGGCATGTATTTGGATACTTTAAGCTGCACACTGGCTTCTGAGTGATTAGTTGTTAGCAGGCTCCGAGAGGGACAGAGGACAGACTTCTTGTGTGAAAATACCTGTTCATGCAGGTATGTGGTGTGACAGACCCAGACCAGTGGGGTACAGGAGTCTGGTAGAGGGCAAATATACTGGTCACTGGATGCGTAGTTTTCTGTTCCCTGAGTGACCAGAGCAGGGGCTGCACTAGAGTAATCAGGAACCTGCTAGAACCAGTTAAGGCAGGCAGGCTAATTAGGACACCTGGAGCCAATTAAGCTGCTAGAATCAATTAAAGCAGGCTAATCAGGGCACCTGGGTTTAAAAAAAAAGAGCTCACTTCAGTTTGTGGTGAGAGTGTGAGGAGCTGGGAGCAAGAGGCACAAGGAGCTGAGAGTGAGAGGGTGTGCTGCTGGAGGACTGAGGAGCACAAGCGTTATCAGACACCAGGAGGAAGGTCCTGTGGTGAGAATAAGGAAGGTGTTTGGAGGAGACCATGGGGAAGTAGCCCAGGGAGTTGTAGCTGTCATGCAGCTGTTACAGGAGGCACTATAGATAGCTGCAATCCACAGGGCCCTGGGCTGGGACCCGGAGTAGAGAGCGGGCCTGGGTTCCCCCCAAACCTCCCAATTGACCTGGACTGTGGGTTCTTCCAGAGGGGAAGGTCTCTGGGCTGTTCCCCAACCCACATGGTGAATCTCTGAGGCAAGAAAATCCGCCGATAAGCGCAGGACCCACCAAGATAGAGGAGGAACTTTGTCACAGTGGATCCAAATGCTGAAAGCATTGCAAATGCAATTTTCTTCAAACAGTTAAATTTCACTGGCAGGGACGTCCAGCAGGTCAGAATAGAGGCCCTATGATCTCTCTCGGTAGCTTCAAGTGCACTCCGCAGTTCTCCAAACTTCGATGCTCACGATTCTGAGCTTTTTAACTGAATGAGCTGCATGTCAAAATCTTCAACGCCCATCCACTGAAATACAGACAAATCCAAGTCACTTTTGTTGAACTTTTCAGGTTTAATTAGAAAAGAAAGCATTGGGCCAAATCGCTGGAAATATTGAAATCTGTCAGAAAATTCTGATTCCTGTTCTTGCACGTACATTCTAATCTCAACGTCAAATGCAACGCGCTGTTCCACATGGCGTGATAGTGATGTAAGCAGCAAATCAGGACTTAAATTGTTCCAGCGCCACTGTGCTGGAATATTTTTAAGGTGGAGGTGCTGAGCTGTGCCCACTCTTGCCCTGTCTGCACCACTCACTGCCCCAGGCTGGGGGCAGCTGCAGAGCCCTGGGCTGACGGCTGGAACCCCAGCCTGGCAGCAGAGTCCCCCGGACCTGTGGCCGGGACCTGGAGCCGGCAGTAGGCTGAGTGGGGCTGGCAGACGGCACCCCAGTTGGCAGGGGGGCGGCGGCAGCTAGTACCCCAAGCCAGCAGCGGAGCCCCCGGGACCAGTGGCTGGGACCTGGGCAGTGTGAGTGCCACTGAAAATCGGCTTGCGTGTCGCCTTTGGCACGCGTGCCATAGGTTGCCTACCTGAGTTAGGCTGTAGTCTCAGTACACAAGCCGCCTATCCTAGTGACCAATGTTGTCTCATTGTTTCCTTGTACTCTCCCCTTTTTCCTTGTCTTGTACTTAAATTGAAAGCTCTTTGAGTAGGGACCATCTTTTTGTTCTATTTGTATAGCGCCTAACACAGTGGGGTACTGGTCCATGACGAGGGCTCCTAGGTGCTACGGTAATAGCAAACAGTCACTTATACAATGTGTCTAGAATGCTGTGCAAAATGTTAATCTTATGAGGCACAGTGGGGGGGAGGGGTGAGAAAAAATTAAAAATACCTTTATGTAAATTGTTTTGATAAAATGATTGTACAGGGTGCTTTCTAAAACAAATTATTTCCACAAATGGATATCTGTGAACATTCGTCACTTCATATAAAATATAATTTTTATAAACATACCAAAATTGTCATGCTGATAATTTGCACCCAGTCTCTCATATCAGATAGTCATTGGTATTTTCTGAACGATTAGCTCAACTTTTTTGTACCCAGCAAAAGGCTCATTCAGAATTTACAACAACTTGTCTATATGAGTGTGGTGGTTTTAAAATACTGGAGTACATTCTGTTGCAATGGCCTATTAAAATTGCTGCTTCTATTTTCATAGGTTCCTAGGCCAGAAGTGACCATCCGTTCTTATCTTTTATATAACAAAAATCACAGAACCTCCTAGAAATAATTCCTAGTGCAGAGCTTTTAGAGAAACATCCAATCTTGACTTGAAGATTTAAAAATATTATGTACAACTGTAATCTCCCACTTATGCATAGGCAGTATAGTTTGAACCCCAAACATTCATCATTGTAGCACAGACTGCTATCGCTTGAGCTAAAAGAACTAACTCTTAGGTAAAGAACCTACAATTTAATCAGGGCTATAGTCACAAAAAAGCCATAACACCTAGGTTTATCGCTGATCAGATTAATATCTGCATAACGTCATTGCTGCCATCAAAAATTGCCAGACCAGTAAAATGTAGATTACCTACTAGCAGTTTTTTGTGCTAATACTCACTCTGTGAGCAGTGATTGACACCTGTGTAAGGTAGTGAATGAAAATGACACTAGCCCACTATCCAGGCCTTGCTGTATATTCAGTCTTAAACTGTCACTGGCCTCTTGCTCTGGTAGTACTTTTTGGGGACTGTTCTAAGTCCAGTATCTCAAACTGTCAGGGATAGGAGTGTATGCAGTATACCTTTCAAAGGCTGGGAATATCAACATTTTTTTTCCAATGCTACATAACACAACACAGATCATGAGAGAGTGAGTATCTTGAACTTGCATTATTCTGATTACTATCTTGCATCCGTCCTTCAAATCGGACATGGCTGCTCCAGCTGCTATCTTGAGGAAACACAACTTGAGCATTGATCTAACTCTAGTCATTCAGGAAATACTGGTTGCTAACATTGACCGATTTGAAGGGAGAGGAGCAAGATGATGATCAGAGTCATACGGCTTTTAAGTTTAGCTCTTCTGATGATGTGCAAGGGCTGTAAGCACTTCACTGGTCTGGATAGGTGCTTTTTATAGCCAATACACTTTTCCAAGAACAGGTGTGGGGCCACTGATTAGAGAAATTAGATGAATTGTGGTGAATGTGTATTTTGATTTTAAATGTTACACAGGGAAGCCGTCTTTTCAAAAATGTGATATGGACATTGGTAGAATAGCAAAATAGTTTTGTGTGTAACTGCAATTTTCAGTGCTGTCTGGCCTTTGAAATCTAGTGAATAAAAATATTCAAATAGCACTTTTTTTATAAAGCAGAAATTGTTTCTTTTGTAAGTGCTCTCCACACTTCACTCTGAATAAAGATGTTTATTCCCAGACTTGATCAAAATCTAAAAATAAGGTGTTTTTTTATAATTGACCAATCAAATAGGTTGAAAATGAAGGTGCAACGCTAAAAACAGAAAACCAGAGTGATGGAATTGTGTGATAATGAGAAAACAAAGCAGAAAATTTCACATGATCAAGTAAAAGAATCACACGTTAATTATCAAGTGGAACAACTAACTTCAAGCAAGAAACAAATTGAAAGACTAGAACAGGAACTTAAAAGGTGAGACCATACTGTTCTGCTTTAACTTAAGTGTGCCTGTTATCTCATTTAAATATTATTTTGCTTAGACATGTAAATGACTCTCAAATTACTGTCTTTGTCTACTTTCTTACTTTAATTTAACTGCACTCCATATTTAAATAGAAGTTTGAGGCCAAAATTTTCAAACCTGGGTGCTTAAAACAAAGTTCCTAAGTCCCATGTTTAGGCCTGTAAATAAAGTGGTTTGATTATGTGACATAATGCACACCTGGAACTCCCACTAAGCCCAGTGGAATTCATAGGTACTCAGCACATTTGAATGTTTGGCCTTTTCTTTGTTGGGCAAAAAGGTTGTTTTAAACCTGTTAGCTTAACAGGATTGGAAAAAAATATATATACCTTTTTGCCTCTCAAAATAAGGCCTTTTATGTAAGTGCCTAAATATGGACGCACTATATATCCTCCGCATACCCACCACTATGGCTGCAAATAGTCATTACTCCACATTCCCCACTTTGTCAGTCACCTGTAAGAAACACTCTGGTGCAGGTTTTTACATTCTCAACCCTCCCAAATTGATCTGCCACTCACCTAGTTTCTATCAGGAACTGTACCCAAATCCAGATCTAGTGCCCATATTATGAAATCTTCCTCTCAAAAAGACAGACCAGTGTACTGAAAACTTCTTTAAAACACCTTTTTTAATGCAAAGGTTCTAACTGCATCAATAGCAGCACGAGGCAGAATTGACCACTGGCTTCATGATGTTGATTACAAGTATGTACAGAATCTTTGTATACAGGTGGTTCTCTAATAGGACTTTAAGGCATTCTGTGTAGCTTGGCAAGGCACTATAACCCATGAATTGAAATGTAGTGTACTCTAGGCTTAAAGTCAAGGCAACATGATCTATGCTTCCTTTCAGTTGAGATAGCACTGCCATCTTACTGATTTGATGGAAGTATACACAGTGTGGAAAGTCATCCTGAATTGCAAGTGCATACATACCACTTGGATCAGATACAGCTGGCACAAAGGTGAGACATGTTAAATTTTAAACATTTCAAGGAACAGTATGGTGAGACCAGGAAAGGAAGCAAGTTAACACGTCAGTGGGCACACCATCAGTTGGTGTCTTGCGGTGCTTTGAGGTACAAACAGAGCAGCCTGTTAATTTTTTACACACACAGCTTTCTGGGCACAATTTCACAGAACTTTTTTTCAGTGAGTAGTATGTAAGACTTGCCCAAACATTATGTTGAAGATACGGTTTGGCCAGCCCACCATGATATGGCACATCCCCATGCCACTTTGCCAGGACCTCTGAGGGGAATTATTGCAGAAAGCAGCAGGGCTGAATACTTCCATGGGCAGACTAATGCCTCTTAAACAGCTCTTTCTTTGCCATTTTGGGATCATCAAGGAGTATGACTTCCTGAAATAAGTGCAGTTGTCTTTATTAAATACTATCCTTTTTCTATATCAGAATGAACTCCATCCCCTCCCCAAGGCATTGGGTTAAGAAATCCTGATCTACTCTCCATGTAAGGTCTCGCACTCGTTATGCCTTAGTAATTTGGAGGCAATCCACATAGTTATGCTGTACAAGGTGGGGAAAATCTGAGTAGTTGCCACAGTTATGGCATGGAAGGCCACCTCCCTTCCTTTCCACCTAACAGTTCTCTGTTTATCACTAACCTCAATAGTGGGACTCTCCTCAAGATTCTCCCTAACACCTGCACAGCTGTCTGGTCACTGTCAGAGCCAAGAGGAAGCGCACAGAGAAGGACATGCTCTGTGAGGTTGTGCAGGTCTAAAAGTGAAATGCAAGGCAATAAGTCAGGGGTGTGAACAGCTGCTGAAGGAGTAGAGGGAGGACAAAGATGCGCAAAAAAAAAAAAGCTGCTGCTGACCCAGCTGCTCAAATGAGTTGTTGATCAGTGAGCATTAAGGATCTTGCTGCATTAGTTCACCTAGTCCAAAGCATGGATAAATATGGGACATTGGTAGGGATATAGACACATCCACTTGTCAGTTATCTCTGTATTCTACTTCCATGGACAACATGTCAGAACAAAGAACTTTGATTACACATGTCATCTGTGCTACACTGACATCCAGTCTGCATAGTGTACTTGTACCTAGTCAAGATATAGAGCTAGTAAAGTCATTTATAAGTATTCTTTTTGTATGTGTAATATGCTGTGGTGTTAATAAAGTACATACTTGAAAGTTGGTGTGACTGACTTTGTATTATTTTTTAGCACTGCAATACCAATCAGGCTTCCATACTTTTTTAAAAAAGTCAATGCATGTATATTACAGAAGTGCCTTTTATTTAGTCTAGAAATACACCACCTGTACTATACTGCTGGTCATTGACAATGTTTCTATCTTCCTTAAAAGTCATGTATATCACAAAAAACACCAGTTCTATTAACCAAGCCTATTCCTATGAAACTATTATTACCTACTGTCGAAGTAACCTTTTAAAGCTTCCTTTACCTGAAGTGTGTTAGCAATGCAACTGTTAGCTAGCCTATTTTAGATCCAGCCCGTCCACCTCACTCATCCACCCTGGCAATAGGGTCTCTCAGCGAGTGCTGCATGCTGTGCATTGCATAAGAACTGAGAATGTTTTACTTGTTGATATGGAGCTTTAGCATAAGCCCTTCCAACTCTGCCCACTTCACATTCCTTCTTCAGCTGCACATGTGAGAGTCAAAATTTTCCTTGCTTTTGTCTAGCTTGCTAGTGTATGGCTTCTTGAGCCAGAGAATTAAGGGTAGGCAGTTACCATAAACTATGCTCGGCCCAGAAATGTTTTTAATTCCAGTTGGATGGAGTGGGGAGTCTGCTTTCAATACGTAATAAAACACAATGTTTCTAAAACCGTGGGTGTCCTGAATTTCTCTGACCCAGCCAGGGTTTGTCAGTAACATTTCCCTTGTGATCTACCAAGGCCTGCATAAATTTTGAAGTTTTCTTTGTTTATATGCTAAGATGCTGGGCAGGGGGAGCACAGAATGGGGATATTCCCTACCTATAACTCCAGCACATTTACGGAAACCCAGCTTATTGAATCTATTTATTCTTTTTTGCACAATTGCCTAACTACCTCATACAGCAGAGTATGCTTTATTGTCTTGCATACCTCAGTGATGAGTGTCCTTATCATTGATTGGATTTTTTGGGGGGGGGGGGGGGGGTAATGTAAACCTTCTGCCTATCTAAGTTGGCAGCAACAAGGGCCAGGTTCTGTATCTAGGGGTTCCGTTTCAATAACGCAATGCAAAACCGGCTCAAGCCCCCACCCAGTGACCTCGGACAATTACATACTACCACCTGGGCGCCTCTAAGAGGCAATACTTCCCCTCTCGCAAGCACGGAGTCTGAGTGTAGCAGAAAATGTTTAATAACATGAGGTAAACAACATCAGCATTAAATTGGAAAAACACCACAAACAGGATTCAGAACACAAACCATGAGCAAAAGACCCATACCAGCACATTGGGCTGTGTACTTTCCCTTTAGTTCTTGAATCCAGCAACCCAAAAATCACCCAGAGTCCCCAAGGTCCAACACCCCCAAAGTCTCTTGGGTCCAGCAACCACCAAAAGTCCAACAACCCCCAAAGTCTCTGTCCCTGGTCAGTGCAGCCCCAGACTAAAAGGGGGACACGCAGGGTGTTAAGGGGCACCTTACGTGATCCAAGGCCGGCCGTCTCTCCGTGGGGTTCCACCGCAACCTTCACCACGAGCCAGTCCAGTTCCTGCCATCCCACAAACTGCTCTGCTCTACAAGCTGCACCGCTCCGCTCACCGACCTGTGAGCCGCTCCAGCCGTCCCTGCAAACATCTCCGCTCGCCATTCCTTGGGCCGCTCCAACCGTCCCCACAAGGCTCCGTGCCGCTCGCTGCTCCTCCAGCCGTCCCCGCAAACTGCTCTGCCAGCTGCTTAGCAATATAGCTTCAGGCTCCCCCACTATTTAACACAGCACTCAGTGATCTCAGCTCTTAATAACTTTAACTCTTTTGTGATTTCAGCTCATAGTAGGGGAGCCCCAGTGCTGGTGCACCATTGGCCCAAAGTGAATTCAGCTCAGCAGCCTGTAACTAGACTCCTAATGGAATCAAAGTTAGCTCTGGCATTCGAGAGAGAAGGTAGTGCAATTGGTGTTCCAAGCCCTCAAAGAGGGCCCATACTATCAAGTACAAATACCTGTCCCCATCCTCTCTCTCAATTCACTGGGTTGTGGAACCCATGTCTAGCGAGTGCTACTTAGGTGATGGTGAGACACTCTGTCATAAAACAGTTTCATTGTCCTTGATTCACATAATCAGGGTAACACTTTATTCCTCCTGCCCCAATAACAGAGAAACTGGGGATCCCACCCCATCCAAAGTAACCACTATCAGTTGCGGTTGTCTCATGCCAGGCGGGTAGGTGTGCCTATGCAAACAAGATCAGCCCCTGGAGTTCTTTTCCACACTCGCCATAATTCACCACTGGATGTCAGGGTAGAGCTCATCCTGACTCTGCTTACAGTAATACCAAATTGATTACCCCACTAATTGATAGCAAACTGGTGTTGTAAGATTCCATAGGGCAATCACCGCTTGTTTCTCTACTGTGTAAGGGCAGCTCTCGCCTTGCTATTTTTATGCTGGGGGAGTGGGGTGAGCTGAGCATGCAACTCTAGGAATGAACTTGTGTCTAAAACTTCTAGAACCACTGATTGTCCCACCACTCATTAGACAGGCTCAAAACTCCCACTCCACCAAATGTGGTTGTTCCATGAATAGCTATAACAGACTAGCCTCTGCTTTTATTTTCCGGTTATCCACAGCTGAGTCTTTGAATGCTGTGTCTTTGGGAATGTAACACTAGAATGCCTATCCAGAGTGCAGCATGTTTTTGCCAATACAACTCAATGCTATGTAGACATCATGCCAGCAGAAGTGGCAGAGTGTAAAATGCACTTTGCCAAAATAGTTTTGGCACTGTCACCATGATAACAGATTTTTTACCACTGCAACTTTCTAATGCAACTTTTTTGAGACAGGCTTGAAAATGTTGACCTAACGCTTTAACTTTATCACTCTCATTAATAGAATATAAAGAGTTTGGAGGTTATATGACCCTTAGGGGGATTGTTGTACATATAGCAGTAGCTTCATAAAATGGAATCTTAATAAAACAATTTAATTATGAACATTTGGGGAATCTGCGTATGTACAGTTTACAAATTGTTTGATATTGGGGACCCTGTGTCAGACTGCAAACTCCATTTTGAATGGGGGTCTTTTAGCCTCTGTCTTTTTACCTCCATCTTGGACTAAAATTCCAAGTGGTGGGGGCATGGGACTAACAATGACAGGCTGTTAAACTTTGATGATAATTTAAATGGAGCACTCTGGGACAAAGCAAGGGCTACCATCCAGGCTAAACTAGTTGTTCAATTTCTGAATTCTAGGAGTGATGGTAACTAAGCAACAGAATCTGTGGTAAAGTACTTTCATTAGCTGATGAGGCTGATTGGGAGTCACCTGATAAAGAAGGGGGAGGTAATAAAAGAGGGTCTCTAAACAACACTGGGGAAGGAGGCAAGGAGAGAAAAGACCACAGATACTCCATGATTCAGGGGAGAAACCATGTGCATGAGGGCAGAGAGAGAGGAAGAATCCTGAACTAGAGGACACTGACCTCAGTCCAAAAAAATGCTCTAAGTGTGGTGAGGAAATTGAGGCAGGGTATTGTGTATAGGGTTTTATTTTATTTTATTTATTTATTTTTGTCCAGATCTGTATATTTATTGTGCTTGCCAACAGAGAGTGGTTTTTTGGAACCCTTGTGAAGTCTGTGTTCAACTACCACAGAGGTTCTCAAACTATTGTACTGGTGACCCCTTTCACATAGCAAGCCTCTGAGTGTGACGCCCGCCCCCCATTAAAAACACTTAATATATTTAACACCATTATAAATCCTGGAGGCAAAGCAGGGTTTGGGGTGGAAGCTCACAGCTCGAGACCCCCCCCCCTAATAACCTCTTGACCCCCTGAGGGGTCCTGACCCCCAGTTTGAGAACCCCTGAACTACCACATGTCACTGAAGAGGTGAACTGTGTACCCAGAGTGCCCACAATGTTGGAGCTCTGGGAAAAGGGTGTGTTTAAGTCTGCAGGGTCAGTGCTGGCCTGGGTGCCTAAGACAGCTAGGTCGTGTGGTCCCATTTCTGTCAAGTGGAACAGAGCCTGTGCCCTGGAAGTGTACCAGAGAAGCCGAGGGAAAAGGCCATGCTGCAGCCTATTCAGGCCAAGGGAAGCTTAAGAGCACAAATCAAGCATATTGGGACATAAACACAGCAGTTTTGTAAATGTCCAGCAGAGGGAGCGTTATTACAACTGTGACCAATCTTAATATCATTAAAAAGAACAGGAATACTTGTGGCACCTTAGAGACTAACAAATTTATTTCAGCATAAGCTTTCGTGGGCTACCGCTCACTTCTTCAGATGCACAGAATGGAACACCCAGACAGAAGATATTTATACATACAGAGAACATGAAAAGGTGGAAGTACCCATACCAACTGTAAGAGGCCAATCGAGATGAGCTAGCAGCAGCAGGAGAAAAAAACCTTAGAAGTAGGCAGCTCTCTAACTCCACATTCTACAGGCCATTATCCTCTGATCCCACTGATGATTACCAAAAGAAACTACACCATCTGCTCAGGAAACTCCCTGAGAGAGCACAGGAACAGATCTGTACAGACACATGCCTAAGACCCCGACCAGGTGTATTCTATTTGCTACCCAAGATCCATAAACGTGGAAATCCTGGATGCCCCATCATCTCAAGCATTGGCACCTTAACAGCAGGATTGTCTGGCTATGTGGACTCTCTCCTGAGGCCCTACGCTACCAGCACTCCCAGCTATCTTCGAGACGCCACTGACTTACTGAGGAAACTACAATCCATCGGTGATCTTCCAGAAAACACCATCCTGGCCACTATGGATATAGAATCCCTCTACACCAACGTTCCACACAAAGCTGGACTACAAGCCATCAGGAATAGTGTCCCCAATAATATCACGGCTAACCTGGTGGCTGAACTTTGTGACTTTGTCCTCACCCACAACTATTTCACATTTGGGGATAATATATACCTTCAAGTCAGCAGCACTGCTATGGGTACCCGCAAAGCCCCACAGTATGCCAACATCTTTATGGCTGACTTAGAACAATGCTTCCTTAGCTCTCGTCCCCTAATGCCCCTACTCTACTTGCGCTACATTGATGACATCATCATCTGGGCCCATGGAAAAGGAGCCCTCGAGGAATTCCACCAAGATTTTAACAATTTCCATCCCACCATCAACCTTAGCCTAGACCAATCCACACAAGCGGTCCATTTCCTAGACACTACTGTGCTAATAAGCGATGGTATTATAAACACCACCCTATACCGGAAATCTACTGACTGCTATACTTACCTACATGCCTCCAGCTTCCATCCAGGACACACCACACGATCCATTGTCTACAGCCAAACTCTAAGATACAACCGCATTTGCTCCAATCCCTCAGAGAAAACACCTACAAGATCTCTATCAAGCATTCTTAAAACTACAATACCCGCCTGCTGAAGTGAAAAAACAGATTGACAGAGCCAGAAGAGTACCCAGAAGCCACCTACTACAGGACAGGCCCAACAAAGAAAATAACAGAACTCCACTAGCCGTCACCTTTAGCCACCAACTAAAACCTCTCCAGCACATCAAAGATCTAAAACCGATCCTGAAAGATGATCCCTCACTCTCACAGATCTTGGGAGACAGACCAGTCCTCGCTTACAGACAGCCTCCCAACCTGAACCAAATACCAGCAACTGCACACCATACAACATAAACACTAACCCAGGAACCTATCCTTGCAACAAAGCCCGGTGCCAGCTCTGTTCACATATCTATTCAAGTGACACCATCATAGGACCTAACCTCATCAGCCACGCCATCAGGGGCTCGTTCACCTGCACATCTACCAACGTGATATGCCATCATGTGCCAGCAATGCCCCTCTGCCATGTACATTGGACAAACTGGACAGTCTCTACGCAAAAGAATAAATGGACACAAATCTGACATCAGGAATCGTAACATTCAAAAAGTGGGAGAACACTTCAACCTCTCTAACCTCTCAGTGACAGACTTGAAGGTGACAATTTTGCAACAAAAAAAACTTCAGAAACAGACTCCAAAGAGAAACTGCTGAACTTGAATTAATATGCAAATTAGATACAATTAACTTAGGTTTAAACAGAGACTGGGAATGGTTGGGTCATTACATTAATTGAATCTATTTCCCCATGTTAAGATCTCCTCACATCTTCTATGGGTCATCTCGCTTATCACTTCTAAGGTTTTTTTCTTCTGCTGCTGATAGCTCATCTCAATTGATTGGCCTCTTACAGTTGGTATGGGTACTTCCACCTTTTCATGTTCTCTGGATGTATAAATATCTTCTGTCTGGGTGTTCCATTCTATGCATCCGAAGAAGTGAGCTGTAGCCCACGAAAGCTTATGCTGAAATAAATGTGTTAGTCTCTAAGGTGCCACAAGTACTCCTGTTCTTTTTGCGGATACAGACTAACACGGCTGCTACTCTGAAATATAATCATTGTAATTGCTTCTCATCCATGTGTCCTTTTTGTGTATAATTCTTTTAGTTTGGAGTCTTCTGAAATATTAAACCTTGAGTGTATATGTAATATACAACAATTGTCTTTCATATAAGAGAAAATTTAAACCACCAAATATCACTAGAAGTAAAGTACAGATTCCAATATTTATTTGAAGGTGTCGTATTGTCATCTAGAATAATATTTTTAGTGATATATCTTTATTATGCCTAATTTTATATTTCTTGAGCAACCAAAATTGCCATTCAATGTGCATTTGGGGCTCTTAAAAATGTATGCTTGGACCCTATTTGTTTCTGTAACTAATTCCTTGCACTTCTAATTCTTTTAAACAGGTACAAATCCAAACTTGAGAGAAGTCAGCAAACATTGATTACAGGAGACTTATCATTCAGGAGTACACCACAGAAGAATTTTACTGCTCCTTTATCACCAAATCTCAATCACAATGGTAATTTTTTCCCCCTTGTCTAATAGGCAATTGAATAAAATGTAAATTCCTTTGAAAGTACAGGTCATTCCAGAAGCATAAGAAAACAAAAGGTTTATTAAGAAAACAGCTGACCATGTGTTTGGCTTATAATTTGTTAATGTCTATAATTTTCCAATATTTGAAAATTAATTCTCATGAGTGAGTGTGTTAGAATTTAAGTGAGCATGCTTTGTGAGACCAAGAATATGCTTTGTCTTGCTTCAGGGAAGGATACAAGTGCAGACACTAATATGGACATAATATATGTGCATCCTAACTAATTATGTTCTAAAATAAAATATTCAGGTGAGGTTTTCATTAAAAATAATTGAAATTCAGTTTTACTGGCTGGTGAATCGGGGGCTTGAGGGATTTAGTAGTAAGTTCTCAGATTTCAAAATGCTTACCAGTGACAATGTACCATCACACAATTTGTTTGAGTTTAGGGTTGTGAAATTCAGAATCTACAATACAAAACAGAAACATTTCATGGACACTAAATCAAGGTATTGCCAAAAATGTCAATTTGGCAACCTGCCTAACGAGTTGGAGATCAGTTCTTGTTCTCCTTTGAAAGCTGAGATTTCAGTTGCTTTCAGAAGGTGCAAAGCATTCTGGCTATGGTGTTGCTTGAGAAAGTGGCTGCTACAGTTATGTAGGAATTAAAGTGGAGAGAAGCAAGATGTGACTTTAGGCTGAGATTTTCAAATGTGTGGTGATTCTCATTATCAAGAAGTTAGGTGTCCAACTCCCACTGATTTTTCTTTTTAAGCTCCTTTGAATATCTGAATCTCAATGCCTGATACTTTAGTCATGCTACAAATAAATGTTAATGCCAGGGGAACAATGGGAAAAATTTCTTCATTCAGGTGATATTACAATCTACATTTGTACCCTTGGTATTGGTCCCTCAGTCTAGTGGTTGCATTTTCATTGTGGCACTGAGTTCCATATCTCAGTTTTCAGTCCTTGAACTATTCAGTTTTAGAAGAACTCCCCTTGAGTTGTTGTCTTTTATATATTACTAGAGATTAATGAGGGCTGTGCTTTTATCACCCTTGTCTAATATTAGGCATAAGAAATGGAATAGGAAAGATTATGTATGAAATGAGCCAGATTATTAGCAAATATTCATTGTCAATTTGAATAGTCTAAGTTTGAAGAACTCCAAGAAAAATACAATAAAGAAGTTGAAGAAAGAAAAAGGCTGGAGGCAGAACTGAGAAATATCCAGGTTAAAGTAAATATAAATTTGAAATGGGGTATATAGTATTTCAGCATTGTAATCTCATTTAATGTGTGAAATGGAGAAAGGTGCAGTTCTTCAAAATTAACCATATGATTTTTCAGGGAAACTGGTAAAATTAAATTTGTTCATGCCATTGAGATTAAAGATTAAGAAGAGTAAGCAGTGGGTATGGTTAATTTTCTGGCAGCATTTTCCAAAAATTTAGTATTAATTAGAATACACAAAAAGGACTTTTTAAATATTTTCATGTAAATAATCACACACGACTGAGAATTTCTCAATACCTACAGTTATAAAGAGGGATAGAATTTATGGGGAATGCATATGTTTTTGCATTTAAAGTCTGAAAATGACCTCTTATGTTTTCTGTTTTAAAAACAAAACAAACAAAAAACCTAACCTACTCAAGTTGGGCATAGTTCGGTTTTACGACCTTAAGAATATACTAGTTCAGCATGCTTAAATCCTTTTTTAGTAAACTTGTATAGAAAACCTACAAAATCCCACTGAAGTCAGGGATTAAATTCTTGTTAATTTTCGGGGAGCAGTATTGGGGCCCTTAGTGCTTTAGTCACAAACTCTATTCAAATGTTAGCTATATTGGAAAACCAAGTTCAGTAAGTACCAATACCAGCTTCCTTGTATTTTTAGAACGTAAGAATGGCCATACTGGATCAGACCAATGATCCATCTAGCCCCTTATCCTTCTGGATGGTGCCAGATGCTTCAGAGGGAATGAACAGAACAGGGCAATTTATTGAGTGACCCATCCCCTGTTATCTAGTCCCAGCTTCTGGCAGTCAGAGGTTTACAGACACAGAGATTGTCTAGGGAAAGAAAAATATCTGATATTAGAACCAAAACATGTTATTTGAGTCCAGGTATTTTGTTAAAATAAGTGCAAATAAATGAATCTCTCGTGTGTGGAATGATTTACATGTAGAATTGTTGCTAATGTGATCACCACACATTTGGAGATGACTAGAGCCCTATAATGGGTCAAGACTCACCACTGCAACACCTCCTGCTGTCATCCTGGAAATTGGCTCTTTCACAGCCTTGGCATGCTCTCTGCAGGCCCCTGTCTCACCCAGACCCCGGTGCCCTATTCCACTGGGGTTCTGCCCTTGCAGTACCTTCACAGTCTTGGTGGATGTCCCCGCCCCAGGGAAACCCCACCTCCCTATGTCCACCTTGCCTCAGTCTTGGCTACTGCCAGTCCCCATCTAGCCCCCATTCACTGGGGCAGACTGCAGTATGATTGCCACTCATCACTGGCAAGGAGGGCTTGGGCCTGCTGCCTCTGCATACCCCTGGGCTGCCCTCTGCAACCCCAGTACCTTTTGGCCTTGCACTAGGCCAGCAGCCTGGGGGGTTTTCAGGCCAGAGCTCCCCAGCGCCTCTTGGTTTCCCCCAGTCCTGCTCCACCTTAGATACCCAGGTACATGCCCAAGCAGCCAGGCCCTTCTCTCTCTCTAAGGGGAGAGAGAGAGAGTCTTAAAGCACCTGTCTCACAGCCCTTTTATAAGGGCCAGCTGTGTTCTGTTTGGGGCGTGGCCCCAGCTGAGGCTGCTTCCCCAATCACAGCTCATTCCCTCCTCTCCCCCCCCCTGCTGTTCTAAGCCCTTTAAGGCGGGAGCGGGGCAACCACCCCGCTACAAGCCCTTAGTCTAAAATGTAGCTATATTTGTCCACAGAACACAAATGAGGATCAGATCTAATTTACCGTAAGTCTAGAACTAAGTACATAAATGAATGTTGTGCATGTCAAGAGCTAGCTCTACAAAATTGATCTGATCATGAGGAATGTGGTGGGAAGGTACCTCAATGTTAATTGATAAGATGCTTCTCTTAAAAAACAAAACAAAAAACTTCATATACTAAATATAAGGAACCACAAGTCAAACTTCTTGTCATTGAGATGCTGGCCAGCTTAGATATATTTGAACTGAACCCTATTCAGCTGCCTGTGATGTTAATCGGCAAAGTATTCCAGTCAGTTGACTGTTGGGGGTGTAAAAGCAGAGTGGTGTGAATCGTATAGTCCTTTGCGCTGATGAATGATGTGTGTTGCTGACTCTGTTATCAAAAATTGTCACTGACAGCTTGACCTATTGCCCTACCTTATTTTTACCATACAGTAGTGAATGAATTCTCTTATAAATTGTCAGCTGTGCAAAGGTAGCTATGCTTTCCCCCCCTCTTTTTAAATAGAAAATAAATCATTCTCATCCTCAAAGTACTAAGAGTCACAGAAAGATTGCTCGGCATCAGGCTTCTTCATCAGTGTTCTCGTGGCAACAAGAAAAGACACCAAGCTGTCCTTCATCCAGCAGTCAAGAAACCCCTTTAAAGAGGGGTTTCACTTCAGCCCATTTTCCATGGGAACAAGAAGCAACTCCTAGCCACAGTGGCTTAAGATCAAAGAAGACAGATTTCAACAACAGTTTTTCTGACAATTGTGGTAATTCTTCTGTCATTGAGCAGTTAAAAACACAGAGCCAAGGTATCTTGCAAGTATAGTTATGACTTTTTATCTATTTTATAAATAAGAAGGTCTTTTTTTAAAGATAATTAAAACCTGTGTTTAAGGACTTCACTGAAGACTGTTTTATGTATAAAATGGGGGTAAAATACCTACTCAACTTGTAAGACTTTTTGAGATCTCTGGGTAAAAAACACCATATACATGTTTATTAATTATTTTATTGATTTATAAAGTTTTTCCAGTATGAAAAAATTAACTGAGTTAAGAAATTGACTTGTTTTATTGTGTTCTTGTATGTAATTCTTTGGAAGATTTCTGTAGAGTAATCTGTTCTAATGTTGAGTCTGAACTTTTGATGAGCTTAAACTTAACCCAGACTTGATGTCTCTGTCTGAACTTTTAATCAAAGCTCTGACCTGCGAACTACTCATGACACCCCCCTCCCCTTAAGTAGTCATCTCCCCTTTTCTCTTTCTGAATTTACATTTTAACCTGTTTTATCCTGTAGAATCTTGATTGATTATACATGACCATTATGATCTGTTAATCACTTTGTTTACTTCTGTGTATAAATATTGATGCTCACCCCTAATAAACTTGCCACACTTACTCTGAAGCTTTTCAAGCTAAGGATAGTGTGAGCCCGTTGATCAACGAATTGGTGTCTGGTCTCTGACAGATTGTGAGCCCCATACCAACTCCGCACGAACTCGGGTGCTGGAGAGGTGAGTGAGGACTTGCTTTTTACCTAACAATTTGGGGGCTCGTCCGGGATTTCCTTCTGGTGCGGTGCCTCTGTCCAGTGGTCAGACCACTCATATACGAATTGGCAGGCGCCACGGGAGATTTCTCCCAGCCAATTCAATATTGAGGGGTCGTGTACTGGACAGCAGGGTAAACGCCAGTTGGAGGGCTCCTGTCAGACACCATGGGTCAAGGGACTAGCGTGTCTCTTGAGAGTCCGTTGGGGATTGTAAATAAGTTATGGAACGAAGGGAAACTCCCAGTACAGACAGGAATGTCTAGGAGGAAGTTGTACACACTGTGTGTAAGGAATTGGACTGGGAATACCGCGGTATTGGCCGACCCGGAGATGAGGTGGCCTTCGTATGGCTCTTTCGAACAGGCTGCCTTAAGAGGAGTAAGGAGCCAGATCGAAAAAGACCATCCGGGACAGTTATGTTACTGGTTTTGTTGGGACACAGCAGCAGAGCTGTGGAAATCTTTAAAAATTATGGCAGTCAGGTATTCTCCCGAGAGTGAACCCCCCTCCATGTTATTTCGATGAAGGGTGTAAACCACGGCGTGTTTTGACTCGTCAGTTGGTCCCCACTGCACCTGCCCCTATTCCTCCGCAGGGGGACTCTCTCCAGGGCGCAGAGGGGAATCTGCAGGACTCCAGATCGGAATCTCTGCAGAGGGATAAGGGGGAAATGGAAGGGCACACCTCGGGAGGAGTAATTACTAGGCAAAAGATCAAGCAGATGCAGCAGGTTGCATACCCCTCCCCTGGGGACGCCCAGAGAGTCCGGTCGCATCCGCAGATACTTACACCAGGGACGAATACATCCCTGCACCACCAGCTCAGCCCGTTCCCCAGGCCTGGATCAACTACGGGCAACAGCAGCAGCTGCAGCAAACTCAGCCTCCTCAATGACGGTACCCCGGGGGCGAAGGCAAACAATGTGATGGTCTTATTTCCTTAATGTCTTTAGCCGGCTCCTTCCTCACTTTCTCCCCTCCCAGCAAAGAGCCTCGTCTAACCCTTTCAGTCCAGGGACTGCCTGTCTCCTTCCTCAATGATACTGGAGCTACTTCTCTCTTTTAAATCATGCCCCCTCTCCCTGGCTATCCTCTGAGGTTAAAACTGCAACTGGGGTGGAGGGCAACCACAGTCTCTGGGACTCACTTTGCCTCTAAATGTTATTTATGCTGATAAATGTTTTTCTCACCATTTTCTTTTTTCCCCAGCTTGTCTGATCCCTTTGATGGGCCGGGATTTACTCTGTAAGCTTGAGGCTACTTTAACCTGCACTCCTGAAGGGGTAGGATTATTGATGACAGTGTTAGGAGATTCGGCCCCAACTCAGGGTAATTGGGAACCCCCCCCCCCCCCCCCCGACCTCACTGACTTGCCTTTAACCCTCTGGGGAATTTCTGACACTGATGTTGGCCTGCTCCTTTCGGCAGAGCCAGTAAGGATTCAAGTGAAGCCCTCCTTAACCCCCCCGTCAGTCCCTCAATACCCCCTGTCGCTGGAAGCCCGGGAGGGCATCCGCCCCATTATCGAGGGATTCATTGCACAAAAGCTAGTCCGCCCTCAGCGCACTCCCTGTAACACCCCTATACTGCCTGTCAAAAAGCCTCCTAAAAAGGACGGAGACCCTATTCGTTGGCGCTTTGTACAGGATCTACGGGTTGTTAATCAGTAGGTGGTCCCTCTTCATGCAGTAGTTCCTGATCCAGCTACTATCATCAGCCAAATCCCCTGGGATGCTAAGTGGTTCACTGTTATTGACTTAAAATCAGCCTTTTTCAGCATTCCTGTGCACCCAAACTCTCAGTATCTCTTTGGTTTCACCTGGGAGGGACAAAGTTATGTCTGGCAACGACTTCCTGAAGGCTACAGAGACAGCCCCATGATTTTCAGCCAATGCCTCCGCCACTACTTGGAAGGCTTCACCAGTCCGCAGGGATCCATGTTAGTCCTATACGTAGATGACATCCTATTAGGTAACCGCGAAGAAGCTGCCCTCCGCATCGATGGTAAGGCACTTTTATTATACCTACACACCAGAGGCCACAAGATAGACCCTAACAAGATTCAGTGGGTCTCACAGAAGGTCCAATATCTGGGCTTCCTGTTAACCCCAGAGGGGAGACAAATGGACCCAGTCCGCATAAAGACTATCCAAAACTGCCCTCTGCCAAACACCAAGAAACAACTTCAAGGTTTCTTAGAATTAATTGGCTTCTGTCACCCCTGGTTGCCGTCCTGCGGGGAGTTAAGCAAACCGCTCCACCGACTCACTGCTAACCTTGCTCCTGACCCTTTGCAGTGGTCCCCGGACACAATCCAAGCCTTTCAGTTACTCAAGGACAGTGTGGCCTCCTCCATGTCTCTCCGCCCCCCCCCAATTACAGCAACCCTTTCACCTTTTTGTCCACGAGAGGGGCGGAATTGCTAGTGGCGTCCTTACCCAGCTGAGCGGGCCCCACCATTTCCCGCTTGCTTTTTACTCTCAGCAGATCGACCCTGTCGCTCAGGGAACCCCATCCTGCACCCGGACTCTGGCAGCAGCTGCCCTGCTGATCACAAAGGCAAAGAGCCTGACCCTGGGTCATTTTACCACGGTTTGGACCTCTCATGCCTTGTCAGCCCTTCTGCGTAGGGGCACAACCCAAGTCTTTTCGGTCCATCGTCAGCAACAGCTAGAGGCCGAACTCTTAAAAGACACTAACCTAATTTTTGAAAGGTGTGGGCCCCTTAATCCAGCTACCTTGCTTCCTGACCTGCCAGTCCTCCAGGATCAGCACGACTGTTTGGAAGTAGTTTATAGCATCTTACAAATAAGGGACCTGGCTTATGCCGGATGGCTGAGCCTGCCTCCCTCGCTCCACATACCCCATGGCAGTTCACTGGCACCATGATAAGGGGGGTCACTACGGCACGCACGCCCTTGTGGACACCATCGCTCGCTTTTGGTATGCTCCAGGCATTCAACCCTACTGCCTGTCAATAGTGAAAGCATGCAGCACATGTCAGCGTAATGGACCTGCTCCGCCTCTTAACAAAATTAAGGGTGGAAGACCTCCTCCTGCTGCTCCATTTCAACATCTTCAAATTGACTTTGCAGATATGCCAAAGGCTTTTGGGAAAAAGCACCTCCTTGTTTTGGTTTGCCCTCTGACTTCCTGGGTCGAAGCTTTTCCTACTGCTAATTGTACTGCTGCCACAGTGGCGAAGATTCTCCTTAGAGACATTGTACCCCGTTTTGGCATCCCTCTCGTGCTTGACTCAGATCGCGGACCTCACTTTACTGGTCATGTCCTTGGCCGTTTAGAACAAGGACTGGGCATTTCACACTCCTTTCATACACCCTACCACCCCCAGTCTGGCGGGAAAGTTGAGTGTATGAATAGGGAGCTTAAGTTTACATTGGCTAAATACTGTCAGGAAACAGGGTTAAAGTGGCCTCAGGTACTTCCCTTGGTCCTGTTTCACCTTCGTACTCGCCCAACCCGTGTATTGGGATTATCCCCCTTTGAACTGCTCTATGGACACCCCTCTTTCAAAGGCAGGGCGCTACCACGTGCTGATGTTTCACTATTGGGAGGGGATCATATGACCGTGTGCCAGTTTCTCTCCCTACAGGCTCGCCTCCGTACCCTTTGGAAAGCCTCGCAGTTTTCCCAGACCGTGCCGCTGGAAGAACAGATCCACCCGTTCCAACCAGGGGACTTCGTCTGGGCCAAAAAGTTCGTTCGTGGCGACACCCTCCAGCCGAGGTTTACTGGACCCCACCAGGTTCTTTTAACAACCCAGACTGCAGTGTTCCTGGAAGGACGCAAATCCTGGATCCACCACTCCCACGTCAAGCCAGCCGTAGTGGACCACAGTGACGGACCAGCAGCTCTTGCCACCACTGAGGACACTGCCTCCGACCAGTGGACCAGCTTACCTCTTTCAGACATCAGACTTAAATTGACTCGGCAAAAATGAGAGGACCTTTTATTCTGACAACTGTATGTTTTTTATTATGCCTTTTTAGTTTATTTTCTACTTATGAAGATAATGCTTTTATTAGATATTCCCATGAGGTTAAAACTCGTATTTTAGGAAATAGAAGTAATTGCTGGGTATGTACTCAATTTCCAGTAAATGCAGAACAGGACTACTAGAATCTTTAACCAATGAAACTGCGACCCTATTTGAGAATCAGGCCGGGGAAATGTCCCAGCTGCGCCAGTTAGCTTTGCAAAACCACATGGCTTTGGACATAATGTTAGCAGCCCAGGGAGGAACTTGTGCCCTCATAAATGAAGAATGCTGTGTTTTTGTAAATGACACCTACTCTGACACTTTTCAATGTACCAAACATCTAAGGGAAATGGCTAAGAACTACTCCTCTGGCCAGCCACCTTATAATTGGTGGGGAGCCTTATGAAATTGGCTGCCTGGATTTGGGTGGGTTAAAAAAACTCTTGGTGGGTATTGTTGGGGCCATAGTAATCCTTATAATACTGTGTTGCTGTATTCAGTGTGTCCCCTCCCTCATAGACTCATGTGGGTCAGGTTATTCTTTTCCTACTTCAGCCAAGGGCCTTACTCTCTTCGAGTTGGCCCAGGCTGAAATTGCCAAGCGGCCCTTGGCTCCTTAAAATGGGGTGTAGCTTTTGGTAAATAGTTATCCCAAAGCTACAAATGGAGGAATGTTGAGTCTGAACTTTTGATGAGCTTAAACTTAACCCAGACTTGATGTCTCTGTCTGAACTTTTAATCAAAGCTCTGACCTGCGAACTACTCATGACACCCCCCTCCCCTTAAGTAGTCATCTCCCCTTTTCTCTTTCTGAATTTACATTTTAACCTGTTTTATCCTGTAGAATCTTGATTGATTATACATGACCATTATGATCTGTTAATCACTTTGTTTACTTCTGTGTATAAATATTGATGCTCACCCCTAATAAACTTGCCACACTTACTCTGAAGCTTTTCAAGCTAAGGATAGTGTGAGCCCGTTGATCAACGAATTGGTGTCTGGTCTCTGACAGATTGTGAGCCCCATACCAACTCCGCACGAACTCGGGTGCTGGAGAGGTGAGTGAGGACTTGCTTTTTACCTAACACTATCAAGAAGTCATTTTTCATAGAGATCCTTGCCTGATTAAACTAAAACCATAGTAGAATGGAACTTCTTCAACTGACAAGTCTTTTTTTCCCCCCCCACCCCCCGTTTCTTTCTCTCCAGCTCTGGCTCTATTAGAGAGCTTACAGCTGCATCGGTGCAGCTGTGCTGCTGTAAGCTCTGTAGTGTAGCCACTCTAAGTCGGTGGGATAGAGGTCTCCCGTCGGCTTAATTACTCCAGGTCCCGCAAGTGGCGGTAGCTATGTCGGTGGGAGAAGCGCTCCTGCTGACATACTGCTGTCCACACTGGCGCATAAGTCTGTGCAAGTTATGTCGCTCAGGTGGGTGGCTAATTCACACCGCTGAACAACATAACGTATGTCGACTTAAACTGTAGTGTAGCCATAGTCTCAGTGCAGCTGTGCAGGATATCCACTTGGAAGTCTTTGTAGACATTTAATAAACACTATAGGATGAACTTTATCTTCAGCAGATAAGGTGACAGGTGACTTAGGGTCATTTCATGTCTTGCGCTCTGTCATTCTATCTTTGGTCTTTAGATTTTCTGAAGTTTCAGCTTTGGAAGACTGAAGGGGTTTTTTGGGAGGATGGGGCATGGAGAAGGGTCAGTGACCAAAAAAAGGAAAATTCTCAACTGCTATTGCTTGCCATCTGTTTGTTTGCAGCTAGAGTATCAGTCCTCATGAAAGAATGATGAGGTAATTTATTTCATGTGCTAATCTGAAATTGCTGACTACTGTTCTTCATGTACAAAATTCCATTGAAGTGCGTGGAAAAGATTCTGAGCCTCCCCAAAGACACACACGTGTATCATGACAAAAGCAGTTTTTATTTGTAGATATGCAATGTTTTAGTGATGTGAAAAAGACCATAGATTGTATTTACTAAAGGCCCCCTGCAAAAAGTGAGACATGTATTAAATAAGATAAATGAACACTATTTGGTTAAATTTGGCCCCAAAAATAGGTTTGTAATAGCTTTTCTTAAGAAGCAGCTTTTTCAAAACTTAAGACCAAATAGAAATATTTCAATAACTTTTTAGAAAATTCCAGTGGAGGTAGTTCTTAAAAACAAAGAGCCTCTGCAAAATTGGTGGCCTAAACACTGCAACATTGTGCATAAGAATCAGAAAATGAAGCTAGTAAAAAACAAAGTGAAACTGATGTACAGTCACTATCCAAGCTCAAAAAATAAACATAAATTGTGCCAACTAGACTTTTAAAGGCCTTTCAATTTTCCTGATATGATAATAGATTTTAAATTTTTTTATATTGCTATAAATTTAACCTGATAAGCAGTTTTTAAATAGTTTTTATTTTTTATTTGCATTTGATAGGTTCCTGAAGTCTTATCCAGTGCACAGAATATGTCTAATTAGAATGTGTAGGCTGCTTTAAAGTACTAATACAGTAAATACCTTTTTAAGTAGAAGGCATCATATTAATCCTTTTTCTTTTAAATTAAGAATTAAGCTCCAGAGTTCAAGAACTGGAGCATCAGCTACAAGATCAAGAAAAAGAAAAGAAATTCCATATGAACAAACTTCAAGAAATTCAACTCCAGCTGGAGAAAACAAAACTGGAATTCACAGAAAAAGATTCTGTTTTGCACAAAATTAGAGATGAATTGAATAGAATGACAGCACAACATGATCAAGCTTCTGCCCCGGTACTGTACCATGTTGCACCAGGCCTCTTCTGGCTGCTTTTATAATTATTGTTAGCAGTAGTGTGTGTCAAACATTCAGTCATATTTACAAGATTCAAGACACTTGAATAATGTTTCTTAGAACTTCCTGAGTATAATAAATTGAAAGTATGTATTATGTTGGACAGCCTGAAGTGCTTAATTAGCTTATCATTTTCTGCAAGGTTCCAAGCACTTCTTAGCAGGTACTTAGCATCTTGCAGCCTCATGCCTTTGGGCATTATTCACTGTAGATCTGGAACATCTTCCCCAGTAAGTAGGGCCCTACCAAATTCACAGGTGTGAAAAATGCATCACGGACTGTGAAATCTGGTCTTATTTGTACTTTTACCCTATTCGATACAGATTTCACTGGTGTCAAGTATCAGAGGGGTAGCCGTGTTAGTCTGAATCTGTAAAAAGCAACAGAGGGTCCTATGGCACCTTTGAGACTACCAGAAGTATTGGGAACATAAGCTTTCGTGGGTAAGAACCTCACTTCTTCAGATGCAGTGAGGTTCTTACCCCCGAAAGCTTATGCTCCCAATACTTCTGTTAGTCTCAAAGGTGCCACAGGACCCTCTGTTGCTTTTTACAGATTTCACTGGGGAGACCAGTGTTTCTCAAATTGGGGGTCCTTAATTCTGCGCTGCCTTCAGAGCTGGGCTGCCGGAGAGAAGTGCCTGTTGGTCAGACACCCAGTTCTGAAGGCAGTGCCCCGCCTGCAGCAGCGCAAAAGTAAGGGTGGCAGTACCATACCATGGCATCCTTACTTCTGTGCTGCTGCTGATGGTAGCTCTGCCTTCAGAGCTGGGCTCCCGGCCAGCAGCTGCCACTCTCCGGCCACCCATCTCTGATGGCAGTGCCGCCACCAGCAGCAGCACAGTGGAAAGGGTAGCAGCACTGCAACCCGCCCCACAATAACCTTGCAACAACCCTTACTCTCCCCCCCCAACTGCTTTTTGGATCAGGACCCCTACAATTACAACACTGTGAAATTTCAGATTTAAATAGCTGAAATCATGTAATGTATGATTTTTAAAATCCTATGACCGTGAAATTGAACAAAATGGACTGTGGGGCCCTACCAATAAGGTTGCATAGAGCAAGAATGACATCTGGTGGCCAATTATGACCTTAAAGGGACACTGTCTCTAGTTAGCCTTAGTAGTACAGTTCTTCTAATAGTTGAATAGTTTCTCCAGTTAGTTGTCTGGGCTCGGAGCATGCCCCATGCCCCAGATTGCAATTCGTGTGACTCCTGTCGCAGTTCTATGCCAAGAAGTGACCTGCACACTCAGTGTCACCACTGCTTGGGCAAGACCCATGTAAGTGAACGCTGTAGGATCTGTAGATCATTCAAGCCATGGATTAAGAAGGAGCGGGACATTAGGCTTCGCGCTCTCCTAATGGAATCAGCGCTGGACCTGGCACTGGCACGCCGAACAGACTCGACGCCCGGCACCGCGTCTTCGGTACAGAGTGAAGTCCCCGGCACCACTCCCCCTCCAAGAGGCAGGGGAAGACTCAGCGACGCGGAGAGAAGGATAAGGATGAGGCCAGACCCAAGCTGGGCAGCTCGCGATTCCCCTGGGGACCCAGGCCTCCGACTCGCATTGAGCGGAGCAGCTCAGTCCCGTCCACGCATGCCTCCCCTGTGGTGAGAATGTCGTCGACACCGGAGGCTGCACAGGCCATGTGTGACATCTTAGCCCTCCCGGTACCTGGGGCACCGCCTGAGACGGACCCCCAGTCTTGAGGGAAGCCGCCACTGGGAGCACAACAGCCCTCCCTGACGTGGCATAGTCCCCGCTCTGAGGACCGCTCAACCCCTCGCTCAACGCAGTCTTCCCACAGCTTGCGCCAGCCCCCTACTCCACTCAGGCTGACCAGCTCGCTGCCCGCGAGGGAGCCTCGGGCCTCCTCCACGCCCCGCGATCGGAGACAGAGGCACCGGGATAAGCGGGGCTGACGCTGTTCCTCGCGTCGCAGCTACCGGAGCCGATCTAGACGCCACCGTCGTCGACACTCTGATTCAAGGTCCCACTCCACAAGATATCGCACTCGGAACTCCTCTTGAGATTCACCTGCACCGAAGCATCGTAGCTCCGGCCGCTGGGGCAAGTACAGGAGCAGCTACTCGGACGGGTCCCGATCCTCGTTGTTGAGGTCCCAGTCATGTGGACGGCACCGTCACGGACACTGTCGCTCTCACCGCTCCTATGGTACTGTGCAGTCGATGGTGACCTCAGCATCGGCACCCAGCCGTCGAGCGAGGGGTCAAGCGGTCCTCGGAGCGGGGACTGTGCCCTGACATCGTGGTTGCTCCATGGTTAGATGCCAAGGAGGGGAGGTGTTTGGAGAACATCAAACGAGTTCTGTTGGAAAGTAGAAAGCCGTCCACACAACGGACGTACCTAGCTAAATGGTCCAGATTCTCTAGGTGGGGGGGGGGGGAGTGGGGAACCTCCCCATCGTCTGCATTGCTCCAACTCATTCTTGATTATTTCCTGTCCCTTGGGACCCAAGGGCTAGCTCCCACCTCCGTCAGGGTGCATTTGGTGGCCATATCGGCCTTCCCTCCACCCGGTACAGGGCCACTCAGTCTTTTCCCACCATATGACCTCCCGCTTTTTAAAGGGCCTGGATCGTTCATTCCCGTATGCCAGGCCCCCTGTCCTGCAATGGGATCTAAACCTAGTGTTATCCTGCCTCACGGGTCCTTCCTTTGAACCCTTGGCCACATGTTCCTGGTCCCACCTGTCATGGAAGGTAGCATTCCTGGTTGCTATCATATCAGCCTGTCGTGTCTTCGAGCTTAGGGCCTTGATCTCAGAACCCCCATATATGGTCTTCCACAAGGATAAGGTCCAGCTTCGCCCACACCCTGCTTTTCTCCTGAAGGTGGTCTCTGCCTTCCATATGGATTAGGACATTTTCCTACCGGTACTCTGTCCTAAACCCCATTCCTCCAATGAGGAATGCTGCCTACACATGCTAGATGTGCGTAGGGCGCTGGCCTTTTACCTGGACCGAACCAGGCCGTTCAGGAAATCCTCGCAGCTGTTCGTTGCGTCGGCCGAATGTATGAGGGGACAACCAATTTCCACCCAGCGCCTTTCCCACTGGATCACTTCATGCATACGCATGTGTTATGATCTGGCAGGGGTTCCCCCGCCCCCTATCGTTAAGGTGCATTCTACGAGAGCTCAGGCCTCGTCGGCCACCTATGTAACTCATGGCCCTATCCAGGACATATGTAGAGCTGCCACGTGGTCCTCTGTCCACACCTTTTCTTCACATTATGCAATCGTCTCCCAAACATGAGATAACGTTGGGTTTGGTAGGGCAGTACTCCGTCCCGGAAACCCTTAAACTGCTATCCACTTCCATCAGATATAGCTTGGAGTCACCTACTGTGGAATACACATGAGCAATCACTCGAAGAAGAAAGGACAGTTACCTGTTCCGTAACTGGCATTCTTCAAGATGTGTTGCTCAGGTGTATTCCACATCCTGCCCTTCTTCCCCTCTGTCGGAGTTGTCCGGCAAGAAGGAACTGAGGGTGGGGGGAGTGCGTAGCTCCCCTTATAGCGCGATATAGAGGTGCCACTCCAGGGGTCGCAGTGGCCCTCCCCCCGTACGGGTACTGCTAAGGGAAAAACTTCCAGCACCAGGTGGCGAGCACGCACACCTACTGTGGAATACACCTGAGCAACACATCTCGAAGAATGCCACTTATGGAACAGGTAATTGTCCTTTCCTCTCATGCCTCCTGGCTTCGAGATGAACATGGGCAGTAAGCAGTGCTAACAAAATAGCTGGCTCTTTTCAAATTTGTGCATAGCATAGATAGGGATAGTTGTTGCCCATTGGCATTTTGGTTTTTCTTAGGAATAGGTTTCATTTTTTAACCAGAATAGCTATTTCTTTCTGGTACCAGAATGGCTTCTTCTAAGATCCCTGGATTTACATACTGTCCATCAAACAAGGGCACTATACCGTTTAATGTTTAGCATTTCAAATATTTATTTTGTTTGGGGGAATCACATATCCCTGGAAAATGTACTGTTTGCAAGTCCTTCACTTGTAGGACCTGCAAATCTAGAGAAGCCCTGCTCCAGATGCACTTAATGGGTAAAGCAATGAGACTAGCTTCAGGCCCTGTGTCATATAACCATCCTGTAAATGTCTTCTCTGCTCCTTAGAGTGCTAGTACTGGGTCCCTAACTTCCTGGGCCTCATCAGCAACATCCTGTTTCAAAATCTGGCATGTTGGACAAGAAGCTTTCTGTAAAAAATGTACAGGGTATGGAATAGCCCAGAGATGATCCCAGACTAAGATCTCCTCAAAGAGAACTGTGGAGAAATCCAAGCTTTTATGCAGACCCAACTTATGCTATCTTATGTCCAGACAAAGTGTCTTTAGGACATATTCTGTGTTCCTACTGACAATTGTCACAGACTTAAATCTAAACCAGGATTCATCTGCCTATATTTTTCTTTGAACCACCCGCTTCTAACACTGATTCTATACTCCATATGTCGAATATCAGATGCACTTTGGCATGTTAATTTGCAAAGGATGAAACCTTTTAGATTTTCGTCTAGTTAGGTGCATATATGACTGTGTGAGGGCCTGTTTAATAAGTGGTTAATATGAATTCTCCTGCTTCATTGAGCATTTATTCTACCAGAGCTCAGGCATCATCGCTGATATATTTCTATGTGGAAATATGTAAAGCAGCTACCTGGGGATTTAGTCACCTGCTTATGACAGATTACGCTATCACTAGGGTTACCATCCGTCCAGGTTTCCCCGGACATGTCCGGCTTTTTTAGCTTTAAATGGCCGTCCGGGGGGATTTCTAATAAGGTAGAAATGTCCGGGATTTCCCCCTTCCCCGCATGCAGACTGCGGTGTGGCTGATTGGACGGCTGTGCCTGATTGAAAGCCGCTCGCAGCCACTGGGGTCTCTAGCAGCCAGAGTCACTCCCTCCTCCCCCGCAGAGCAGCGCCTTATTTGTTTGGCTGCACGTAGAGCCCTCAGTTCTCCCTCGGCCTGGGGGCGTGGCAGGCAAGGGACAGGGAACGGGGGGTTAGATTGGTCGGGGGTTCTCGGGCTGTCAGGAGAAGGGGGTGTAGAGAGCAGTTGGGGCAGGCAAGGGACAGGGAGTGGGGGGTTAGATTGGTCGGGGGTTCTGGGGGGAGCTGTCAGGAGAAGGGGGTGTACAGAGCGGTTGGGGCAGGCAAGGGACAGGGAACGGGGGGGTTAGATTGGTCGGGGGTTCTGGGAGGGGCTATCAGGAGAAGAGGGAGTAGAGAGCGGTTGGGGCAGGCAGGGGACAGGGAATGGGGGGGTTAGATTGGTCGGAGGTTCTGGGGGGGGCTGTCAGGAGAAGGGTGTGTAGAGAGCGGTTGGGGCAGGCAAGGGACGGAACAGGGGGTTAGATTGGTCAGGGATTCGGGGGGGGGTCTGTCAGGAGAAGGGGGTGTAGAGAGCGGTTGGGGCAGGTAAGGGAACGGGGGGTTAAATTGGTCAGGGGTTCGGGGGGGGCTGTCAGGAGAAGGTGTAAAGAGCAGTTGGGGCAGTCAGGGGACAGGGAGCAGGGAGACTTAAATAGGGGGTGGAGTCCTGGGGGCAGTTAGGGTCGGGGGGGACAGGTAAGGGTATTCTGGGAGGGGCGGGAAGTGGGAGGGGGCGGGGCTAGGGAGGCACCCCGTGTCTCTTTTTTGATTGTTGAAATATGGTAACCCTACTATCACTGAACCCTTCAGATAAGATTCTATGATTCAAAAAGGTGTGTAATAATCTCTGTTCTCTTTAGGCAGAGGTGGGTAAACTACTGTCCGCGGGCCACATCCGGCCCGCGGGACGCTCCTGCCCAGCCTCTGAGCTCCTGGTCTGAGAGGCTCGCCCTCAGCCCCTTCCCTGTTGTTTCCTTCCCCCGCAGCCTCAGCTCACTGTGCCACCAGCGCAATGCTCTGGGAGGTGGGGCTCCGAGCTCTTGCCTGGCAGCACAGCTACAGAGCCCGGCCTGACTCGGTGCTCTAGGCAGCCTGGCTTGTAGCGCTGCCAGCCACCCGTGCTCCAGGCAGCGCGGTAAGGGGGCAGGGAGCGGGGGGGGGTTTGGATAGAGGGCAGGGGAGTTCGCGGTGGTCAGGGATGTGGATAGGGGTCGGGATGGTCAGAGGGAAGGGAACAGGGGATTGAATGGGGGCAGGGGTCCCGGGGGAGGCAATCAGGAAGGAGAGAGGGGGTTGGATATGGAAGTCGGGGCAGGGGTTCCAGGGGCGGTTAGGGAGAAGGGGTGGTTGGATGGGGCAGGAGTCCCGGGGGGGCAGTCAGGAATGGGGCGGGAGGGGGACAGGGAGGGGTGGATGGGGCAGGGGTCCCTGGGGGGCCGACAGGGAACAGAGGGGGTTGGATGGGATAGGAGTCCCGGGGGGGCCATCAGGGGGTGAGAAGCAGGGGGGGTTGGATAGGTTGTTCGTTTTCTACTTTAAAAGCATCCAGCCATGAAGATGATTTAAATCTTATCAGCGGTTCACTTTTTTTGTTACCTTTAAGAATAGTTACTTGCCTTAAAGAAAAGATTTCAGAAAATAAAATGTGTCCTGTAGAGAGAAAAACAGTTCTTCTGCTATGGCAGCTTTCTGTTAAATAGGTTGTAAGTCTCCCTAAAGTTCTGTGAACATAACAAAACTGTAAGAGGCAAAGGAGCAGTAGCATTACAAATGTAGCATAGTGTACTGAGAAAATGTGCTTTGGGAACTTTCAGACTTATATCTGGAGATTGTTTTCACAATAGAAATTACACTGGGAATTTATTAAATGGGGTTTCAGCGTACTCTGGTTCTTTATAAACCACCAAAATTACAAGCAATATATTATTTTAATAAAATAACAGATAAAAAACAAACACTTCTAATAGGAGAATTTCCTCTAGAAAGGAAATTCTTAGCATATTGATGTTCAGTTTAAAATTTCAATCTAGCCTACTTTAAACAATGAAAATTGTTCTGTTCAAAATAGTTGCTTGACTAAAATAGTTCAATTTTTTTTTCTGTTGAATCAATGTGCTGATTGACTGTAAATTGAAAGTTGCATTGAATTTATCTCCTGTGCCTAAACACTTCTAGTGTTTTAGTTTTTGCTGCTCACTTATTGAAACTTAGCACACACTTGTACTATAGCCAAGTGTAATCTGTTATCAGTTTGGTATGGGATACCTGTGCGGGGATACCACTGCGTCATGGAAGACTGTAAGCAGTTTTGGGGCAGAGACCATGACTTCCTCGTATGTATGTGGTTTTTGTTTTTGTTTTTTTACAGTGCCTCCTAAAGTGGTGTTTCAATCCTGATTGCGGGGACGGGATTGCTATTGTAGTACAAATAATAAATGTTCCCCTTACATCACTGTGATTTATGATTAAACTTTTTGTAGTATGAAATGGCGGAGCAAAAGATGAAAGAACTGTCAGAAGAACTAAATTGTCGAAGACCAAATGCTGAAAGTGCTCGTCGCTCATTAGAATAGAAAGTTAAAAAAAAGGAAAAGGAATACCAAAAGGTGTAAGGCAAGACCCATTTTTTTCACAAGTTTAAAGTTGCCTCCAGACTGCTATTAACAGAGTGAACAACTTGTTCATTGAGTATTTGTCCGTGTAGATCCCACTCTAGGTGCATATGTACCTCAGGCACGCAAGGCTGGATTCTTCTTTGAGTGCTTGCTCATGTTGATTCCATGTTTGTGTGCATGCCCACATGCACGGCTGTCAGAAATTTCCCCCCTAGTGGTATCCCTAGGGTTAGCTCTGGCAATCTCTGGAGCCCTGTGCTTATGCGCCGGTATATTGGGCCCTTCTGGCCCCACGCCCTCTCAGGTTCTTCTTTCCACCAGAGACAGTTGTTGGAACGCTCAACTCTCTCTCCTTAGTTCCCAGGCAGAGAGCCTGTGAAGAGGACAGGTGACAATTTTCCAGAACTCCAAGGCAGAAGACCTTTGGGGGAAGAGATTTACAAGGAACTGGAAACTGTGCAGGGATAAACCTCCATTGATGGACCTGCAGGATGCAGAAATCCCAGCTAGGAGAGGGGTAGGACTACAAGGATGGGCATGCTCTGATAAAGACCTGGGAAAACTTATGAGGTATTATAAAGTGAAAGCAATAATTGAGGCTGGTAAAGGTATGTTTGAGTGTTGTGTTATGATAATAAACCAAACTGGAAGAGAGCACTACTGTAAAATCTCCACATGTGATAGCTGGTTTGATGCAAGATTGAAGGTAAACTGAGGTAGCAGATGGGCCCCAAGGCAGTCTGGGGGTAATGCCCTGAACCGTTCCCTTTAGCTTTGTTCTTATTTGAGCACTGCTTCTTTTCTACCCACACTCTCTAATAGAAAACTGCTTTTTTATTTATGATATACGTGGTCTATACTGACTTAATTAATACAGAGGTTCTAAATTTGTCCACGATAGCTGTCCGGCATAGCTATGTGTCATCCTAGCTGTGTGAGCATACTAATCAAACATTTTCTACAGAGGTGGTTAGTATTTTCTCTACACATACTCTTCTTTCCATGTTTACTCTCGAAACACTCGATTCATACTGAAACTTGGACGTCTATAGGTTTTTATCCAGAAAAGCGTACTCCTTTCTAGAATGGAACTAGATTATTTCATTCTCATTTTTTTCTCTCTTGATGTTGGTAATAAATTTACTTCCTCTTTAATTTGGAGTACTATAGAGCTATTATGACAGATATAAAACAGATTACAAAGGTTGAAAACCAATTAGAATTTGGTGGTGTTACAGATACGATCTTGTTAACTTCCTGGTTTAGATAGCAGTGTAAAGTCAGGTGATAAATTTAAGATTGAGGATAGCACTACACTAATTTCCCTTCCCCCTGAAGACTGTAGTTCTGGAGACAGAGGTGCAAGCTGAATGTCTTTGTTGGTCCATAAATACGGGGAACTAAGGTGTATAAATATTGGCTTTTAAGAACATATAGCCTATTCCTTGGATATACAGTAAGTGGAAAAGGTAGAGTAACTTGTCAATCTCTTGGTATTTGGATTGTACAGAATTGAGTCTAGTTTGGTATTGATCCTTTCTGTTTGTTGGCTGTTCAATGGCATATTTGGTGATAGCTGATCATCAGTCCAACACCTAAATGTTACCTCTCAAATGAGCAGTTGAGGACTGGAGGACAGCAGCTCCCATTGGCCTGGAGCAGCAAACCGCGGCCAATGGGAGCCGCGATCGGCCGGACCTGCGGATCTGGCAGGTAAACAAACCGGCCCGGCCCGCCAGGAACTTTCCCTACACAAGCGGCGTCCCAAGTTTGGGAAACACTGTTCTAAACCTAATAGGTGCTTGCTTTGACAAAGTATGTTACTTTAAAAAAATTGAGAGCAAATGTTAAATCTGCTGCCCTTATGATTGAACTTAAAAGAAAGCACTGGTTAGGATTCCCAATGATTAAGACTGTACTATAAATATTGCTTAAATTATGAATATATTTATACATTATATATATATACTTGAAAATGTGCCTGAAAATATTTTTCATATCCTTGCCCAGTCTTGAGTTAAAGATTTGTGTTACCTTAACCTGTACTGTTTTTGGTATGATACAGAATCTAGAACCCAGGACTGGACAGTGAAAGGAGGATGGATTTGTCAGATATCTGGACTATTTTTAATTGCACGTTTTTAAAGCCATCATGCTGAGTTTCAAGGTTTAGGGTCAAATTCTGCTCTTAGTTATACAACACAGAAGTCAACAGTTACTCCAGACTTCTCTTTCTGTAAGAGGAAGCAGAAGATAACTTATTCTTTTTGCTTTGTTTTATAACGTATCTTTGGAGCTCATCATTTAAAGGGACATCAGGAATTTTTAATTTTTTAAAATAGATTAAATATGACTATAAATAAAATGTGATGTGTTTTCCTCATAGGCAATAGCAGTGAAACACCGTTTGGAAAACTACTCCAGTGAGCTTAAAGAGAAGCTGTGCAGAGCAGAACAGGCTTTACTAGGAAACCAGTCAAAGGAAAATGAGTTGAGGAGAAACTTGAGGTAAAGAAATCAGAGGGGCAACTCAACTCTGCAAGCTGTATGTTGGAGAATAATGTTTTTCCACCAGAAGTTGTTTTGATACTGTCTTATTCTGGCTGTACTTTTTTGGACCATCTTAAAAGGCCTATAGCTGTAATACAAAATAGGGCCCTGATCTTGCAGTTTTTGCAATTGATTCCATGTGGACTGACCCCATGCGCAAAATTGCTTGTACGGTGAGGGTTTAAAAAAATTGTTTTGCACCAGCATACTACAGATAGGGTTACAGTTCACATGGAATTATTTGTCTAATCTAATTATGTCATATGGTTCAAGAGACTTTGTTTAGTCCTAAAAATAAAATATATTAAATATCTGTTTGAGTTCATTTGGAAATTCTAGAATCATTAGCTGCTTCTTAAGTATAAGTGTGTTTTGCCTAATTCCAAGATTTCATGGTGGAATGAGTACTTTTTTGGACACACGCAAGAGAAAATCCCCAAAATGATTTGTATAAATAAAGAATCACTGGGAAGTACTGGCAAACTGTGCCTCTTAGCATTCACATGGATAAGTCTCCTCCTCCAGTATAATGTTCCATTACCTGTCTTTTTAGTTATATTTGCTTTGTTAACAACCGAAACAAGTACATTTTTACTTTTGCAAGCACTATAGATCAGCATTATCAACATTCTAGCTATGAAGCCAGATCCTGACTTGGCATATATCAGCATAGCTCCATTGAAATCAATAAAGGTATTCCAATTTACACTAGAAGGATATGGCTGTAAGTTTTGATTTTAAAAAACCTTGATTGTTCAGTACAAGATTTTTCCTTTAATTTGTCGGTAGAAGGAAAATGAGAGCTCAGAATAGTCATAGAAGCAACATCGGAGATTTTTTTTTAAGTTCCTATATTGTGCCAATTGTTGTTGTATCTGAATGCTTTCCAGAGTTAAGAATAATTAAGGTGACTAGCATCTGTCATTTGAGGTTTCTATTTCTCCCATATCCGCACAACAGTGGTTTTCAACCTGTTGTCCACAGACCCCTGAGAGTTCGCAGACTGTCTAAGGGGTCCTCAAAAGGTTGTCGTTACAATGGAACAGTGGCTTTCAACCTGTGGTCCGTGGACCACTGGGGGTCCACAGACTATGTCTAAGATTTCCAAAGGGGCTGCACCTCCATTTGAAATTTTCTATGGTCTGCAAATGGAAAAGAGGTTGAAAACCACTGTCCCAGAGGGAAAAGGGTGTGTGTGTCTGGGGAGGTGTAAATATGAAAAATGGTGATGTTAGTTATCATTTTGCAGGAGTGAATTTCATAGTATTGGGCCAGCTCCTGAAAAGGCCCTGTCTTCTGCATCTGCTAGTTTTACTTCTGATTGTAGACAGTTGTTCCTGAGGAACACAGCTACTGAAGTCTAAGCAAGTAAGATGTATTTTGGGTCCATGTTCTTTATAGCTTTGAAAATAAAGAGTGAGATTTGATTCAGTGTTCTGTTGTGAGTGAAACATAGGACTGATGTACTCAGGTGAACCTGTATTACTGAGGAGATGTACTGCTGTGTTCTGTAACTGTTGCAGATTTTTCAGGGCTGATGCATTCAATTCCAAATACATTGGATTTTATTTATTCAATCAGGAGTTAATGATGGCCTGTGTGATTGAGGCCAAATTGTAATTGCAAAAGATGGGATGTAGCCTTACCAGATTAAGGTGGGAGAATGCCTTTCTTGCAAATAGTTTTGTGAAAGTCCAGAATCAGAGCATGGGTTTTTTTTGCAGCTATGTTAGGTTGTTGGTTCCAGGTTTTTGTTGAATGCTTCTTAATCAGAGCCACTTGTGCTGAGTCACAGCAAGAGGGGAGGGCTTTTCAGCCATTTAAACCCCTTGAATTTCATTGGTATTTTAAACACAGGAAGCTGACAATTTATACAGCTTTGAGACATTTGTCAGACATCAGCATTGTCTGAAAATTTTGTCTCTTGACACCTGTGTGTTTTAGAATGATTGATAGCTGTGTGTGTGTGTATGTGTATTTCGGTATAACAGTTGGATATTTTGGACTAGAAGGTTGTGAGACAAAAGGAAAATAACTAGAGGCAGCAATGGTTTTATTTATGTTCTTTGGGTGACTTGTTTAAATAGCTGAAAATACAGACCTGCTGTGCCAGCAAGGTTTTAATTTGTTTTCCATCCAGACCCTTCCTTTTCTTGAATTTGGCTTCTGTGCACTGGTGCCCATCTGCTCGTAGTAAGTAGATGAATAAGTGATGGCTTGCTTCCAGTAGAGTCCCACCAGTGCCATGCCATCTGTTACCCAGCAATGCAGGAGTTTGGGTAGAAGGAGTTAGTTTTTTAGAAATAATTTTATTTAAGTTCCCAGATAGGACATAGTTGTATGGGGTATTTTAACTTTTCTTAACTTATTTGGAAAAAAGAGGCTTAGAAAACATACTATCCTGAACCCCCAGGTATTACTGACTAATAATACTTTACATCTAATGCTATCTTGCTAACAAGAGCAACTTCATATATTAATCATCCACACTGAGGGTACGTCTATACTTACCTCCAGGTTCGGTGGTAAGCAATCGAACTTCTGGGATCGATTTATCGCGTCTTGCCTAGACGCGATTAATCGATTCCGGAAGTGCTTGCTGTCGACGCCGGTACTCCTGCTCCGCGAGAGGAGTAGGCGGAGTCGACAGGGGAGCCTGCCTGCCACGTGTGGACCTTTGGTAAGTACCTTTAAATTCGAACTAAGGTACTTCGACTTCAGCTACGTTATTTACGTAGCTGAAGTTGCGTATCTTAGTTCGAACTGGGGGATTAGTGTGGACCAGCACTGAGAGATGGGTGGTCTGAGAACAGGAACTGGAAACTTCTCCTGAGTTCTGTTACTGGCAGTGAAATTGACTCCTCTCTGTGGCTTTGGGCAAGTCACTTAACTTCACTGACTCCATTTTTGTGGACTGGATTATATCCTGTGTCAAGATCTGCTATGGGCAGGCAACAGAGAACTGGTTGCGGCTCCCTGGTTCCATATCCTGAGCCTCCTAAGTACTGCTGTGATCTGTGCCAGCTCGGAGGTGTCCCAAAAGGATTGTCTGCCCTTTTGAGGATTGCCAAGAGTGCAGTTCGTGTTCCTAACCCATGTAACTGCTTAGAAACCAAGGCCCAACTTTCCAGAGTCTTCATGGGACTCAGATGGTTATTATGCCACATCACACTACTCTAAGATTGACTTAATCGACTGTTTTGTAACTAATGTTTTGTTGTAGGAAATGAAGAAGGAAAAAAGCCTTCTTTGCTGCCAGTCTGACCAAAAATCGCGAAAAATCCATCAGCTGGAAGAAGAGCTAAAAACAGCCAAACACTTTCTAAAGGAGACCCAGAATTATGCTGAAGAGATGAAAAGTGAGATACATATTTCTACCTATTTAAATCCTGTTACAAACTATTACTTCAGTGTGGAGGATCTGTAAACCTCATTATAAATGGTGATTTGAAGCATGCCCAAGAAAAAAAAAATCCCATTGTGTGATATAGTTAAATTAACTTTTAGCTAATACACACAATTCTCTTTCCAAACTGAGATGGAACTATTTTATACAAATATACTAACTCATAAAATTATATGTTTTTGAAGCGATTTAAAATGAGGAATAAATATGTCCCAAACAAAACTATAAGGTCAGCAAATTAAATACAACAATGTGCTCCTGTGTTTTAAAAGGTAATATACCTTTTATCCTTTAGCTTGTATATGGACTCCATCAAGCTAAAACATGATGAAATGTTACCTGCGGAGCCCTAATTTGACTTTTCCCTACATTTGTCTATTTGGTTGGGAAAATGCATTTTGCAGACTGAGGTTTAAGAGAACAGGTAATTCTGCTAAATAGCCATTGTAAAGAAGGAGACTGCTCCCGCTTATCTCTGTAGAAATCTAACCTCACTTAATGAGACTTCAAAATTAAATTTATGGACCTAGTCCTGCTCCCATTTTAATCAGTATTTCTGCACTCTCCAATCCATGAGGCCATCCAAATAACTGCTTTGTATTTTGATCTTATTCTTGGCAAGTGGCAGCACTTTTGGCTAGTTAATAAAATGTAATGCCTTCTAAGTCCATTTTCTTGCTTTCGCTATCTTTTATCTGGTTCTTAAGGTGTCAAATGGGAGCATTATCTCAGTTTTCTGGAGGGAAGAATTATGAATAAAAAAATAAGTCAGAAGATGTTTGTGCTGTAGCTCTTCACTGCAACCAACAATAACTTTTCCTAATTGAAACATAACTGAATGTGGGTGCCCAGAGTCCTAAGCTGTCACCCTTAAACCCCGGACAGTTCTTCCTCTCTAATTAGTCTCTGATTTTCCTGTCTAGTTATACCATTTCCCCCCTTTGAATCACCACTCTAAATAGTCCTTCTCCATCCTTTGTGTTGACATATTTCAAATAACTGTAGATTGCTATTATTTCCCTTCCCCTCCCTCTGTCACTGTTTCTCGCCAAGTTCTGGGGTCTTGGAGACACTGAATTTTACTTGTCCTGTAGAGAGAATGCTTAGTCTTGTTTCTTATGGTAAGTTGGTGTCATTCAATAGAATTCTATTTGTAATTCAGGAAATCTCTTGTATTCTCTGCGTCTCTTAATTTTACTTCATAAATCAGTCCATCAAACACCTTGATCATTTTTATATATTCTGGATCTTGAAGACAGAAAAATAAACTTATTAGAAACAAACATAATTTTTTCTAATAGTTTAAACGAAAGAGAAAAAAGCATTTCTGAGTTGTCCAGAAGACATAAGGAGGAAAGACTGTCACTCATTGAAAGATATGAAGAAATTGAAAAAGAACTTGTAGATCTACAAGGAAAATACAAATCAATGGAAGAAAAAAGTGTCATCATAGAAGGCATTTTAAGACAGCAAAAAAGTCACTTTCAGGAGAGTAAAGCAGAATCAGAACGACAAAAGAAACAGCATAGGGATGAGCGTAATGAATTCTCTAAACTAGTGTCTTTAGAGGGAAAAAATAAAGATTTGATTCAGGAACTTGAGAAAGTGCAGTCAGAGTTGCAATTTAAACAAGCTGAGATTGCTCATATCCAAAATGTATCTTCAGCCGAGTTGGATTGTTTAAGACAGGAAATGTTAAATGTCAGGGCAGAACAAAACAAAATGCAAGAACAACATAACATCTTGCTTCAAGAGAATGAGCAATTGAGCAAGGTATTAAAAACAAAGAGTGAATCTCTAACACGTGACTTAGTTCATGACAGAGGGCCTACATCAGAACAGTTGAGTGTGTCCATGGAAGAAAAGGAGAATGAGCTGAATAAATATCAAGTTAAACTTGAGCTACTTCAGATGGATCTTGAGGACAGAGAAATATCTGTAGAAAACTACAGCACACAGGTAATACAGTTGGAGGCTGCTTTAAAAAGTGTGGAAAGAAAACTTGAGGAAAGTGAAAAGGAAAAAGAGGATGCAGCAAGAATTACAAACTATTAAAGAAGAACTAGAAACTCCAGATCCTAAGCTTATAGTGGTGGATGAGAATGACCAAACAATGGAGTCTGTTGTTGATGCTGTTTCCCAGGTCAACTCTGAAAGAGCAATAGATGAGCAGTATTCTTTGGTTCTTCATGAGCTGACACCAAGCCAGAATGATGATGTCCAATTCTCCAGACTAAATGAATTGGAGAAAATGTGTGAAATTTTGCGGATTGAAAAGTTAGCGTTAACATCTGAACTTAATGACTCAAAAACTGAATGCACCACTACTGATAAAATGGCAGAAGAGGTAGAAAAAGTAGTGAGTGAAGTTAAAATATTAAAAGATGAAAAAGCTATTTTTCCTGATGTATTAATGGATCAAAGTGTTAAATGAAGTGGGAATACACTTTGATAATGAGCAAATGTCTTTCAAATCTCTGGAATGTAGTGCTGAACCTAACTATAACTATGAAGATTTAAAACTGTCCAACAAAGCAGTTAAAATACACTTTGAGGTAAAAGAGAAAATTTTCTCTTTACAAAGAGAGCATAAAATCTTACATGAGCAACACTGTAGTATGATCTTCAAAGTGTCTGAACTACAGTCCTGTAATGAATTTCTTAAGGCAGAAAATTCTGCATTGTCAACAAGTCTGAATAAAATTAATGCTGATTCAGTGGAAGTCCAGGTGACTTCTTCCCAAAAAGATGGAGAATTTAAATGAGAGGAAACCAAATCCACATTTTCTCCATCATGTCTTAATGAGATGCCATATTTTGCAGACGCAAATCTTTTGGAATTGTCCTTTGAGAGTGATCTGTGGAAACGGAGAGAAGAAAGTATTCAGCTGAATATTTCTCAAGAATCTGTTCAAAGAGATACAACAGAAATTGGTGTAGTAGAAGAGCCCCATAATGATCAGGCATTGGACTTCATTGCGATGAGAGAGCGTTATACACAGAAAATCTAGTCTGGAGAGTAAAATGAAAGAACTTCAGATATTATGTCAAACATATGAAAAGTCCATCAAGAGGTTTGAAGAGCAATTTCAGTCTCGTGAAAATATGAAAAATGAGATACAAGAGCTAAAACAACAAATTATTTCTGAAAGGAAAGAATCGGATGACCTCAGAAAGCAAAATGTATCTGACTATGAACAGTGGCAACAAAAACTGAGTAATGTGACCATGGAGATGGAATATAAGCTGGCGGCAGAGTAGAAACAGATTGAGCACTTGTCTCTGGAGCTAGAAGTAGCAAGACTCCAGCTACAAGATCTTGATTTAAGTTCGCGTTCCCTATTATGCACAGATGTTGAAGATGTAAGTAATGAATTTTGTGTACATCATTGTTTTCATTTGATTTTTAGTAAAACCAAAACCAGTTCACTTAGGTAAAACGGAAACTATTTAAAATGATTTGTCCTATATCTTAGTTGAAATGGTACAGTACAGAAACTAGCAAAACCATGTTATTTTCAGTCTCTGTTATCAATAGCTGGATAAGAGCAAAATCAATATCCTTTGCTGACAATTAATAAGAGATTTTATACTTAAGCTTTTAAGAGTATTATAAACAGCAAAAATATTAAATTGTGTCCTTTTTAATAACTATTCTGTATTCTAATAGTAGCATGGAAATCTGATTAAATCTGTTATCTTACAAACTTCTGGCTATCAAAGATACAGGAGGTCTTTAGCGGGACACCTGAAAACATGCTAAACTGTGCAAGTTTTGTTTGTTCTGCGTCCCAGCTTTTCTCCTCATTCGTAACAAAGCGGTGATTCCTCTCACCTGTAGAACTGGGAGGTGGACCAGTATTATTGCTGGAGGCTCCAGGACTAAGCTCCACCCTTCAACTTAGGCCACCAGAAATTGTGTCCAGTAGCAGAACAAGTTGGCAGTTCAGTTTCTCCCAACAACTTTGTTTTATAATTAATTTTTATTCATTTTTCTGCAATACGGATTTCATTTCAACTTCTTGCTCCTCTCTCCCTCTCCTTAGTAAGTTCTCTGGATCCGCAAACACAGCACTTCTCAGTAACTCCCTTTGACTGCTATTGCAAGCCCTGCAAGATCAAGCTAAGTCCAAGTAATGCAGTGGGCAACTTGTTAGGAGTCTTAGAAGGCGACCTATGTCCTGCTGCTACAAACAACCAATCCTTGCTCTGTGAGGGGATGGGGCTTTGTTGAACCAGCATACTAGTGCC
This sequence comes from Malaclemys terrapin pileata, assembly GCF_027887155.1. NCBI lineage: Eukaryota > Metazoa > Chordata > Testudines > Emydidae > Malaclemys > Malaclemys terrapin. The sequence continues at coordinate 45,004,726 of NC_071507.1, read as the reverse complement.
CTGCATGCGCACATAAACACACCCATTTGAAGCCTTGACTCCATTGTGAGAAGGCTTCATCAGGAGCATGAGGATTCTCAAGGAGATGAGAACCCCACATAGTCTGCTAAGGAATAACACTTGGAAATGCCATATGCTCTGGGTCCCAAAAAGACACAAGGAATTGTCCCCTTTGTAAGGAAGTAATATGTATAATTAATGAGCAGATTGTATAAACATCAGGCTTTAAACCTTTTCTCTTGCCTCCCCACTCTTAGGATGTGTTTGCTGGAGTTTTCTCCTATATACGGATCTCCAGGAGTATTCTGTATCAGGCTCCCTGCCCCCTCCCACCCTGGAGTATATCTGGGTGTGCAGAGACACGTTACTTCTGTGAAGCCCTATCTCAGGTGGCAGGGTAATGTAAATTGTTCATCTCTGCTTTTCAACCTGGGACCCTCTTTCAACCAGGGAAGGGGGCCCAAATTTGAGGCCACAATGGAGTGGGAATTGTCCCTGTCTGTTTATCAGGTCAAGGACCCAGGCTTTACCAGGGAAAGGAGTTTGGAGTCTCCGCCCCCTCTCCATAGGCTTGCTCAGCGTTGAAGGATTAAAGAGCACTTTAGACAGTGTGTGCCCAGAACAGAGGCACATAAGAATTCCATTCCTTATGTAGCTGCACCATCAGGGGATTACAGAGGTGTCAAGGAGAAATCCCTTCCCATGTTCAAAATAGCTCCTGCTTTACTGAGTAAAAAGTCCTAAGTAGTACTAATTCTCTTCAAAGTACTTACTGTGTTCTAACCAAGCCAGCCTGAGGGTGTAGACAGACACCTTTTCAGGCACCTGGGGCCATCTAGTAGGCTATTCCAACAATCAGCATTTGGTACCCCTCCTTAGTTGAGAGATTCCCAGAGCAGGATGATTAGTGTGCTACCTCACTTCTGTAAACAATCGGGAGAAGTACCCCATGTACACCACCACCACACACACAAAACACCCAATCCCATATAACTCTCTCAGCACTAGAAGCCAGTGTCTTGAAAAAAAAACCCTCAATAATAATAAACTATCTATCCCTTCATTCAAAATTAAATACTTTCTCATACTTTCCTCCTTTGAGATCATCATTTCCGGTTAAAACTAGATGTTAAACTAAAACGTTATATAAAAATATAAGGAAAATGTATTAGTTTGGGGAACCTAAGTGTAGCAGTAGTCCTACCAGAGAGAGATGGCCATGCCTTCAGAAGGGGGTTCCTTTCAAAAGATTCCATTGACCAAAAGGATGAGGATGCTGCATCAAAATTTCAAAACCTCAACTGTGGCCATTTCTTATACTCAACTTATAAATCAACTTGGTGCAAGCAAGTGGGTCATAGTCTCTAGGGTATGATTTGAGTGTGAGAGGTCTCTGGGTTACATTCTTGTCAAATCCTTGAAGTGGTGTGCAAGATACTCTTACATGGCAATTTTTCCTCTATCTTGATGTGATTTGTGACAAACCATTCTAACTCTCTGGCTATAAACTGTTTACACTCATGAATGTGAAAAAAATCATCCATACCCTGTGATTCCAGTTTCACAAGTGCAAGGCTATTTGGCAAACCAGTGAAATTAGTAGCTGAGACAACAGAAGCCTGAACCCTCTTTGTCAAAACTGGCATAGTAATCTGTTGGTCACTGCCAACACCAAAGGTATTCATGAAGGGAGTGTTTGCCTAGCAGAGGGGAAAGTATGAAGGAGAAGCTCACATGGAAGACCTAAATATTTTTCTTCCCAAACAATTAAATCTTCAGCATCACAAAGACAAAATGACCATTTGTGTGCGAAGAGTTTACAATTCCTATACAAGACTCTTCGTTCTGGCCTACCCTCTGTGTCCAGAGGTTTAAATGGCTAGTAGTATCACAGCAAGGCTGAGGTCTCAAGTTACACAATCCTGTCCATTTATAAACAACATCACTATTTGTGCCCTGTCCAGAGAAACAGATCCATTTATAACTTGCCAGCTGCTAGAAAGGATTCCAACCCACCTGGAGTTCAAAATCAAGAATATTCTGAATCCAGTGCAGGAAATTGTTCAACCAGGTTAAAAATAGGCATGGCTTTGACTATAAATTTACCACTGTGGAAAAGATTTACCAAGACCCAAAATTTCATCTCATCAGTTGTATCCTGGCAGCAATCACCCTGTAGCCAGTCTTCTCCAGTGACCGGATTTGCTGATGCCATGCATTGGTACTGTCCACTGAGTGGGATTTCACAATGTGCCTCTAGAAATTCCTTTTATGGACATGTCATTCTCAGATCCTGTCCAAATGTCTCTTTTTGGGCAGGTAAGTACAAGCAACATATTTTAAAACAACCCAGTTTTCACTTTGTATGATTGCTACAGGAACAAACCTCACTTGGTGAAGCGCATACCTGGAATACAAGATGACCCCAGGGTTATGGTCCCTCACTCAGAAAAAAGAGCATCCAGCTTTCTCAACCTCACACCTTGTGCTGTACAGTTTTTCAGTATGTCAGGGTACACGTCCTTTTAGTTTATTTTTACAGAATTTAGTAGTGTTAGAACAAAAACATAGGAATGGACAGATGGGATCAAACCAGTGGTCCATTGAGTCCATTGTGTCATCTGACAGTGGCCAGTAGCAGTTGCTTCAGAGGACGGTTCAAGAAACCCTGTTGGGGGCAGTTATGGAATAACTGACCCACAAGGGAAATTTCTTCCTATCTCCAGAAGCCAAGAGGTTGGCTTGTGCTCTGAAGTATGAATGTTTGTGTCCCTTTTGAAAATAAGTAAGTAACAACAGGTCAGAGCTTCTCTCAGAGGCCACGGAAATAATGTCAGATGTAGAGAAGAATCTGCTGCTTTACAAGACAGTTCGCATAAAGGGAAGAGGGCAGAGCTGAAGTCCTCCGTCTAGTTCTTCACTAGCCAGAAGTCCTGGGAATTTTTGGACACGATTGATTGATAGCTAAGGAATCTCCTCTATACTTGCAGAAAAACCAGATCTCTTGAAGTATGGGCCCCTATTTCATCTGTACCTGAGCTGCCTACAATTAACAGCCTGGGTGTCAAAAGAAAAGTGTAGTTCAGCAGAGATTATCCATTACCCTCACTGATACATTTTGGTATCCAGACAGAATTCAATCAGGAAATTTCATTTATTGTTCATGTAAAGTTTCACTTATGGTGCAAAGGAAACAGTAACAATAAATCTTCATGTTATATTTTTTTGGTGCCAGGCACAATGGGGTCCTGGGTTTCTAATTAGTACAAAAAATTAATAATCACAAAATGTTGATGATCTTAGCTACACTAGAGTTTCTCCCATATGGTTGATTAGAGAGCTACAACCAAGCACCATAATAAAATTTGGGTACCAGCCATAAGTGTTCTTTATGCAGGTACATCAAACTCCCAACTGAGCACCAAATGTCAAGATTCATCAGACTGGCCAGCAGTTGTTTTTTCTAGTTGCTATTTGTTCCTAAAGTCAGATTTTGGAATTAGTTCCTGCAGCTGTACGAGAACCACTCTTGGTTGGTTGTAAAGAAAAGGTTATTCTTACAGCCCGGAAACCTTTCTGCCCAAAGTAAATTTCTCTTTCCACAATTCTTGGAAATTAGTTTTTCAACTTAACTTTGGAAAAGTTGTGGCATTAGCAGGGATTGCTAGAGATCTAAAAGATGTATCTTAAGCATATAAAAATATTTATGCCAGTCATACACTCTTCATCTCTTTCCATCCAAAATGCAGGACCTGGGCTTTTCAAAGCTGCTACAGACAAGATGTTAAAATCCTTCACTAGTTAGCATGCTAGGCCTTTGAGAAACCACTCACTGAGTGAATCAAGGCTCTCTCCATAAGGTCCCTAGTGGTATTGTGGGACAGAAGAATCTGAGCCTCATCTGAGGAAGATTTGCAAAGTAGGTTCCCATTTCTCTGCAGAGGCATCCTTTGTAGGTTGCTACTTGGTTGGTTCCCAAATAATTCCTTCAATATGAAGCGCTTGCTCTATATGGGGGGGACTCCTAATTCTGTCCTATTCTATCAAAAGCTAAAATTCTGATTTATCCTTTTTCCCTCCCACATACACTTCTGTGAATCACTGCTTTCTGTTTCCCATTTGTGATGAATGAAGAGAAGCTCTTCATCATAATGAGAAATTTCTAGGACTGTCAAGCAATTAAAAAAATTAATCGCGATTATTCTCACTGTTAATAGAATACCGTTTATTTAAATATTTTTGGATGTTTTCTATATTTTCAAATATATTGATTTCGATTACAACACAGAACACAGTGTACAGTGCTCACTTTATTTTTTTTTATTACAAATATCTGTGCTGTAAAAAACAAAAGAAATAGTATTTTTCAATTCACCTCATACAAGTACTAGAATACAATCTCTTTATCATGAAAGTTGAAATAAAAAATGTAGAATTATGTACAAAGAAACCTGCATTCAAAAACAAAACAATGTCAAACTTTAGCGCCTACAAGTCCACTCAGTCCTACTTCTTCTTCAGCCAGTAACTCAGACAGACAAGTTGTTTACATTTGCAGGAGATAATGCCCGCTTCTTGTTTACAATGAGAGTGAGAACAGGCATTCGCATGGCACTGTGGTAGCCAGCATTGCAAAGTATTTTTGTACCTGATATGCTAAAGATTCATATGTCCCTTTATGCTTCAACCACCATTCCAGAGGACATTTGTCTATGCTGATGATAGGTTCTGCTCAATAATGATCCGACGCATGTTCATTTTCATCATCTGAGTCAGATGCCACCAGCAGAAGGCTGATTTTCTTTTTTGGTGGTTCAGGTTCTATAGTTTCCACATCAGTGAGTTGCTCTTTTAAGACTTCTGAAAGCATGCTCCACACCTTGATCCTCTCAGATTTTGGACAGCACTTCAGATTCTTAAACCTTCGGTCAAGTGCTTTAGCTATTTTTAGAAATCTCACATTGGTACCTTCTTTGCATGTTGTCAAATCTGCAGTGACTGTTCGTAAATCAAACAACATGTGCTGGGTCATTATCCGAGACTGCTATAACATGAAATATATGGCAGAATGCAGGTAAAACAGAGCAGGGGACATACAATTCTCCCCCAAGGAGTTCAGTCACAAATTAAATTAACTCACTATATTTTTAACGAACATCATCAGCATGGAAGCATGTCCTCTGGAATGGTGGCGGAAGCATGAAGGGGCACATGAATATTTAGGATATCTGGCACGTAAATACCTTGCAAGGCCAGCTACAAAAGTGCCATGCGAAAGCCTGTTCTCACTTTCAGGTGACATTGTAAATAAGAAGCAGGCAGCAGTATCTCCCGTAAATGTAAACAAACTTGTTTGTCTTAGCGATTGGCTGAACAAGAAATAGGACTGAGTGGACTTGCAGGCTCTAAAGTTTTACATTGTTTTGTTTTTGAGTGCAGTTATGTAACAAAAAAAATCTACATTTGTAAGTTGCACTTTCACGATAAAGAGATTGCATTATGGTACTTGTATGAGGTGAATTGAGAAATACTGTTTCTTTTGTTTATTATTTATGCAGTGCAAATATCTGTAATAAAAATAATGTAAGGTGAGCATGGTATACTTTGTATTCTGTGTTGTAACTGAAATCAATATATTTGAAAATGTAGAAAAACATCCAAAAATATTTAATAAACAAACAATAGATCAGCAATTGAAATTTAACAGTGCAATTAAAACCGATTAATTTTTTTGAGGTCATCACGTGAGTTAACTGCAATTAATCCACAACAACAAAAATGTCTTATCTGATAATTTTCTTTCTACTAGTAGTATCTCTTAATTCAGCCCACTGTCCTTATCTGATAAATTACCATAGAATATTTTTTTCTAAAGGGAGATTTAAATATATAATTGTCTTAACCTGCAGTTATAATAACTAATGTTTTCTTAAGGTTAGTAATAGTTTGCTAGTGTTTCTATAGCTTTGGAATCACTCTTCTAATGGTCTGAGTTGAAGGGCAAGGCTTAGTCCTGTAGCCTCCAGCAACAACACTGGATCAAATTGCACAGGTGAGTGACATTACCCATTTGTTATGAATGAGAGAAGCTGCTAGTGGAAAATTACCAGGTAAGAAATTTCTCAGTCTTCTTTGTAGACTCACTCTTGTCTTTCACTGACTTCTACCAATTGCAGACTTCTCCTACTGAACAAGAAAATAATGGCATGCATCAGTTGCAAGTGCATAGTTTGCCTAATGAAAACTAGGCACCCAAGCGAGAGAAACCTGAGATAAAACTATGTGAACAAATTACTATAGAAGAAAACTCTGAATGTGAAAATGTAGCTGAGGTCACGGAAGCAAGATCTGCAGAAGAATGTCTAGCAAAACTGATCTCAGAGACTGAATATAGAAATACATTGGAGAAAAAGATAGACTGCCACAGTGAATTGTCATTTTCCAATCACATTTCTATAACGCCTCTGGATTTCTTGGAAAATCAAGTAACAATTGAAACTCTTCAGCTACAGATAAAGCAGACATCTAGAGAAAACCTGAAGCTGTTCCATGGCATAGAAGAAAACAATACTAAAGTTGATGCTCTGCTCATAGAAATCAAAGAATTAAACTCAAGTTTGGATTTGTAGCATACAGAACTAACTGCAAAGATAACTGCTTATGCAGAACTAGAAAAAACAGTTCTTAAAAAAGAAAACTCAGACTTAAATGAGAAACTTGAATCTGGTTTCTTTTGATAAGCAGCAGATATCTTATAAAGTTATGATTCTAGAAAAAGAACTTGACAAGGCAATGTCTGACCTGGATGTGTACAAAGTTAGATTATCTGATGTAACAGACATGCTGAAGGACTTAGAAGTGACCAAAGGAGACTGGCATGAGAAGTTCCTTGAAACTGAAAACGAATTGAGGAGGACAAAATCTGAGAAAGAGAACATTGAGAACCATGCCCTGTCCATAGAAGGTGACACAGAGGAACTTCAGAGAAAAAATGAACAGTTAGAAAAAGGGAGTGAAAATAAACTGAAAACTATTTCAACTCTTCAAGAGCAACTTGCTGTAATCACAACGGAGAGAAACCAACTCAGTCAAGAACTGAGCATTTTATCAGAGAACAAAGAGGAGTTGGATCAACTGTATCAAAAATGCAGGAGAAAATAAAAGAGCTAGAATCAAAGTGGATGCTACTGAATTTATCGGGATATTAGTTATCAGTTATCAAGGGGAAAAGACTACATCAGATTTTGTGGTCTGAAGCTAAGACCCAAACCAAACTGCTTCAGACCACAAAATCTGATGTAGTCTTTTCCCCTTGATAACTGATCTATCTTGTTCAGCACTTGCAGAATGTGGAGAAGGATGCAGGGATTCTGACATTAGAAAAATAAGTTTCAAAACCAAATGCAGGATCTGGAGGAGGAAAAAAATTTGATTCTAAGGGAGTCTGAAATGTTGCACACTAAGTTAAGTGAATCAGAAATGGAAAACTCTAAGCTTTCCAAAACTTTGGAAGGCTCATGAATTGAAAAAGGCGAACTTGTTGCTAGTCTGAACTCAACACAAGAAGAGGTGGATCAACTGCCATATGGAATTGAGAAGTTGAAAATAAAAATAGAATCGGATGAGAAGAAAAAGCGCCACACAGTTGAAAAAATGAAAGAGAGTGAACGGAAAGCAGACTTTCTTCTGGACAAAATTGAGAAGCTTGAAAGAGAATTGCAGATGTCAGAAGAAAATCTAGAAGATGCAATTCTTCAGGCAGAGACTGCTAACAGAGACAGAAACATTAAAAACTGAGATGGAAGAGATGGCTGAAAGGTTGAAAAGTTTAGAATTAACAGTTAATGCCTTCAGGTCAGAAAAAGAAGGTTTGAATAAAGAACTACAGGAAAAGCAAGAAAAGATATCTGAATTAGAATCTTCTAACTCTAACACTGTAAGACTGCTGGAAGAAAAGGAGAAAGAAAATATGCAAATTAAAGAAGAGTCTGAAAATGTCATGGTATTGATAAAATCTCAGCTGAAAAATGCAAGTGACGAAATAAAGCTTTCTTTCAATAAGCTAGAAATTTGTAAGGCAAAAGAACAAGACTTAATTCATCGAGTGGGTTGTCCTGAACATGATAAAACACAACTATTACTGGATCTTCAGGAAGCAAGAAACATCAGTACCAAACTAGAACAATCACTAGGCGCACTTGTACAGGAACTTGCAGACTGTAAACAAGCCCGGGACGAGAAGATCCAAGAAAATGGTGCACTACAAAAGAAGATTAAAGATGCAGAGCAGCTCTCTGTACAGCTGTCACATGCGGAAAGTGAACGTGAATGCTGGATGCAGGAAAAAGAAGGGCTGCAGAATTTGATAGCTGAATTGAAGCAGAAGGTTCAACATCTATCTAATAATGAAATTTTGAACACTAACCTAGAAAATCTAAAAGCATCCCCCAAAGATCTTGAAAAGGAGCTGGAGTCCACACGGTCTGAAAAATCTGCTCTTGTTGAAAAGATAATTCAGTTTAAGCTATTGTACAGTCCTCTTTGTAAGAATGGGGATAGAATGTCCTCTGGGCTGACCACTTCCTTGCCAAATTAAAGTCCAAAAGAGTTTAAACTGAGGGTTGTACAGTAATCACTGACAAAAATTTGTGGTGCTGTGGAAGGAATAGGTCTGATTTTCAGCGAACGTTTGTCACATGGACTTCTATAATAGCTATTTGTGATTAACTCCCTGTGTGGATACTCTTACTCTGGAATAAGATCATCCATGCAGGGAGTTAATCAGGAATAACTATGCTACTTTAAAATCATACCCTACTTTAATCCGAATTAACTTCTCAATGTAGAAAAGCCATAAGATTGTATGTGTGCACTTGCAAGTCTACAAAGATTTTGGTGTATGCACTAACAGATATACATTCATTCACCTGGTAATGTGTACGCAATGTAGCTGTTTGTTTGCCCATACCCACAGGCCTACTGTGTATTTTCTGTATACTTCTGTGTATTTTCTGTATTTTCAATTTTTGTATCTGTGGTACTGTTGGCAGGTTTAGGGCCCAAGTCAGAGTCCATGGAAGTCTGTGGGAAGACTCCCATTGACTTCATTGGGTTTTGAATCAGATTCTTATTGCCTATTTAAAATGGCCCTTTAAAATGTATCCTGGATCAAGGTATTCCAGGAGGGTGTGTGATGGTTATAGAGCTGGAGACGGCCACTAGGGCGTGGAGAGATCACGCGAGTAAGAGTAAGTGTAATGCCAGAATCTTTCTCTTCCCTGAGGAGGGAAGAGGAGAAAGGACAATGAAATTAACATGGGGGAAAATAAAGGTAGTTTGGGGAAAAAGCAGTCAGAAAGATGAATAATCTTCAGGAACAGAGAAAACAGCCAAGTTAGTTACTGAATGAGGAACTGACTTTTCCAGGTTTGAGGGCCAGATCCTCAGCTGGTGTAAATCTGTGTATCTTCACTGAAGTCTGTGGATCTCTGCCAGTTTAAAGCAACTGAGGTTCTGGCTCCAACGTTTTAGGAATTTTAATACTCTGTTAATATTCTCCTCTAATACAGAATGAAGATGAACTCACTGCTCTTTCCCTTTCCTTCATACTTTGTATTTGAAAACTGTTTCACTGGGGATAGGGGGCCTCAGGATGTCAACCTGGAAAGGCTGATATGACAAAGGGCTCTTCTCTATTTCGGACATTTATATGTTTTCCATCAGTGGAGTATCTGAGATCAATTAGATAACAAGTATAATGTTCCTCAAGTATTTATTTTTAAAAAATAAACATTTTCACAGCTCTCTCTAGGGTAGATAAAACCTAGGTTCATATTTAAGCCTCTTATTCTAAAGTGCTCATATTTCATTCTCCGAGTTTGATGTCTTACAAATCATATGATGTGCAGCTATGCTTTCGTTTATGTAAAATATTAACCATTGCTTCTAATTTAAATAGGCGTGTTAGCTTGTAGCAAAGCAGTGGGATACCCCACAGCCCCGCTGAGGGGTGAGCCTCCCCTAGCACCAACGTGGACGGAGCCAGTGGATCCTGCACCTGCACCCCAGACGTCATGGTGCAGGATAGGAAGTAGAAAAGCCCAACTGCAAAGAGCTCACTTGAAAGCCAGCCGCTGGAGAGGCCAGATGCCTGTCGCCTAGCTCCGGGTTGGGAAATGCCGTCAGGCTGCGGCCGACCCGAGGACTGGCTGGGCCAGGCAAGCCTACCCCTGGCCAGCTACCCAGGGGAGCAGCCGAGCCTACCCCTTGCCAGTTACCCGGAGGAACCGATGATGCTGGAAACCTCTGAGGACACCGCCCTAATCCAGGTACCATACGAGGGGGAGTCCGGAAGTAGCCCGGGGGCAGCCGACCCTGATCCGGTCGCAGCCCTGCCAGAACCAATGTCAGCGTGTTGCAGTCAGGATCCCTACTGACACAGCAGCGAGTCTTCTGCCGCTGCTAGGGCCCCGGGCTGGGACGCAGTGGAGTGGGTGGGCCTGTGTCCCCCCTGCCACCCCACTCATGGGTGGCAGTCTCCCCCTTGCACCAGATGCTCAGAACCCTGAACTCCTGACTGTTTGTTTGCTGCCCCGTCCTGATCCAGGGCCTGGGCCCATAGCGAACTATTGCGAGGCGGTGGGATACCCCACAGTCCCGCTGAGGGACGAGCCTCGGCCAAGCCCTTCTACATAGCTGCAGAAACTGTGTGCAAAACTACATGACTATGGGCCTGTTCCTGGATGTCAATAGATGTTATACCATGAATTTCAGTATGATTTTTTAGGAATCATACCCAGAAGTAACTTTCTATATCCTAATATGTCTGCAGAATAGTCACAAAAATAGACAGCTTAAATACTAAAAGAATGTTGCAACATTTTTGTCAAGGTCAGACTAATGACCCTGAAGCTCTCAGAACACCCTCAGTAGGAACAATTACTGTATATGTTGTGACGTTAGCTTTGGCTTTATTGCTAACATCATTGGTGGGATGAAGCTTCTTGTACAACTCAGAGCTAAAATGCCTTTGTATATGATAGAGAGGCCCATCTTCTCTGTAATCTTATATGCTATTGTTTTATGTTAAAAAGTTTGAGTCTGGGGCTACATTACTGTAGCTATACGGCCATTAAATAGTTTTCTTTTACCTTGTCAGCTATTTCCCCATCTATAAAAATGTAATTACCAAAGACTGAGCAACTTTTGTTTGTGGATTCAACTGGATCTAACTACTTCAGGAAAAAATGAACCAAATAAGAGGTTTGGATGGGGTTCAGAAAGAACTGGAGGAAAAAGAGAGCGAAATGAAAAAAGAAATATCCGAATATCAGAGCAGACTTCATCAAGTAGAGAAAAACCATGAAGGTCTTCTGGCAGAAGCAAAGAAAAAGGTAAAGCAAACAAGAAAAGGGCACGGGGGATCTTAAGGAAGATTTGAATATTCAGCAAACAACTTATGTGTATATAATATCCCCCCAAAAGAGGTTGTCTTAGCTATAGTATTTCAAAGCACTTTCTTCCGATAATTATTATGGGAAAAATGAATGTGTATAGTATGTCATAAACGTAATACTTTGAATGTTGTGTTCACACATCTTCACTGGGACTACTCCTGGGAGGAAGGGCTTGGTAGAGTGGGTCTAACGGTATGGTAATCTAGGCATAAAGACAAATGTTACAGCATTGGGGATTGTGAGGAAAGAGTCAATTGTGATTACATTAAAAGGAGGACGCGGCAGGATTTGAGAAGAGACTGAATATGAGAGAGAGAAAAGAGTTGAAGGTGATGGGATAGAGGTGTAATAATAATACTAGTCCTTCTATCCCAGGATTTCATTGTTTCACAAAGAATTATTTAAGCCCCAAAACATCTCCGTGAAGTAGGTGTCTCATTATATCAGAGGTGATAGAGGTGAAATGTGGTGGAGATTAATTAATAGCAAAGATATAAAGGGCCAGATTCTCTTTTGTGCTGCATTGTGTGGTAGTCATCTACACAAGTGTAAAGTAACTTTGCAGTGGGGTAAATGACGACACACGGTGCAGGGCAGCAGAATCTGATCCAAGAACTTCAGATTTGAAGAGACTGAGCTGGAACCTGTGTGGCATCCAAGAGGATGATTTGAGAGGCAGCTGGAGAAGTGAGAGTAAATAGAAGGGAGAACCTTGAGGAGTAGTATTTCTACTTTTAGGTTAGTATGAATTGGAGGCTTTTAGTAGAAATGCTAACACAACTTTTAACTGTTTGGTCTTACAGAGAGCCCACATAGATCCCATACAGAAAAGCTAGTAAAATATGAACGATTGGTCTGAACCTATGAAAACAGGAAAAAGCATGATCTGTTAGATCTGCCAGTGTTGTACAACACTTTAATCTGATTTGTTTAAGGATCTGTTCTCATCTTTAAGTGTAATGTTTGGCTTTAGTGAGCTTAAGTCACACAGAACGTTGCTGTAACTTAGTTCTATAGATTTTTCTAAATAGTTATTATACTTTACAAATTGTACTGAAAAATACAAGGCTTACGACACTTCAAAATATATATTTATTCAATAGTCATAAAAAGTCCTCCTCCCTCCTTTTGAAAGAGTTGTCTGCACAAATGTGTACCTACAAGCTTTTCAGGTATTAGGTGCCCTAGTTCAGTGCTACTCAAAGTGGTGGTCCATGGACCGGTGCCGGTCCGCAAGCCATTGGCTGCCGGTCCGTGGTGAGTTTCCAGGAAAGAAAGAGAAATAATAGTATAATTTCAAAATCACACCGGAATTCCACCAAGAATAATTATCAGTCGATAAAAGTCAACAATATTAAATAATATTATGTTTTCAGAAGCACATATTATAATATTGATAATTATGCCATAGTGCTACAGCATGTTTTGCATGAGACGTGCGAGCGTGCGCTTACCCCACTCCTTCGCATATAAAGATCCCACCCCACTGGCAGTTACCATCGAAAAGTTAAATAGAGAGCGTCATACAGATCTCTGCGCGTTCGTCATTTGGGACCCCATCCGAACCCACTGACAATGTAAGTACTAATAATAATATAAATTTGAATAATTATTTTCTATCCTATCCTGCCGTATCCCTTACGAAGTAGATAGACAATTGAGCACCACACACCTATAGCCAAATAGTCCTTGTAGGAACAGGATTTTATAATTGTACTAATTGTATTTTAAGAATTGATGTAAACTTTGATTTCATTCTGCCAGCCACCCTTTTTGAACAACAGAAAGGAATGTCTGGAGACTGGGATCCTGTTTCCAATATGCATTACAATTAGGACCTGTTATGAAGTTTAGTTAGTAAGAGACAGGATTTTGTATTGTGTCTATGATAAATAGAATAGAGAAATGTTGAGGGCCTGAAGCCCCAATGTGAATTGTTTTAGTTATAACATTTAGCATAGCTTGATTTACAATGTATTCTGCTGAATATAAAATACTGCTGTCTGTATATGTTAGAAGGTTTCTGTGAGAGACTGTGTGAATGAGGAATGAATGAATCAGGAAAAGATAAGGTGTGAAAGCCATCACAAATGTCCAGATGGTCAGGAAAAAGTGAGAGACTTGGAAAGATGAGGAGACAATCCGAAAACATCCATTGTATTGGATGCTAAACATGTTAGCAGCATTAACGACCTCAGTGGTGAGGCAGGCACCCCCGAAGGCGAGACAACAAATAGGAGATAATGATGGGAAGCCTGACAATAACCATCAAATGATAACAGCAGAAACCCCCAATATTAACACCACTTAAGGACTAATGATAACAGGATGACATTGCAAAATGCATGGACTCAAATGGGAATTTACAACTATAAAGCCGGGGTGCTTTGCCATGGAACTCTGGGTTCAGTCCTGCAAAGTCTTGGAGCATTGGATCACGACCGACAGAGCCCAGCTCCTCACTCGTGCTCATCTAACTGGCCATTAGATTTACTCGAGCTACAACAGACTGGTAACTATAAACATCAACTGGCAGGAGAGAGAGAGAGAGAGAGTGTGTGTGTGTGTGAGTGTGTGTGTGTGTGAGAGAGAGAGAGTGACTGTTCCCCCTGAAAAGATCCCGTGTGCTTTGTATGCAGGGGCGGCTCCAGGCACCAGCGCAGCAAGCTGTGAGGGCGGCAGTCAGCCCGCTGGTCCTGTGGCTTCGGTGGCGGGCACGCAGAAGGCGCGGGACCAGCAGATCACTTGGAAATTTGACTCCTCATACATTCATAGCCATGAATGATGGTGAAGTGCCAAAACCACAGTGTGTTATTTGTGGCGATGTGTTGGCTAACGACGCAATGAAGCCGTCAAAGCTCAAGAGGTAATTAAATACAAAACATAATGAAATTAGTTCAAAGCCGAAAGAGTTCTTCGAAAGAAAGCATGGTGATTTAAAAGGCCGTCAGAAACAGATCTTTGAAGTGTCACACACAAATACTTGTGCTTTGCGAGCTTCTTATAAAGTAGCATTTCGCGTTGCTAAGGCTAAAAAGCCATACACAATCAGTGAGACACTAGTGATAGGCTGTATTAAAGATGTCTGCATGGAAATGCTGGGCGAGCCGGCAGCAAAGAAAGTGGCTCAAGTGCCACTTTCAAATGACACTATAGCTCGACAGATTCACAATCTGGCTCACGATATTGAAGATCAGCTCATAGGACAGATTAAATTAGCAAAGTAATTTTCTTTGCAGCTTGATGAACGTACAGACGTTGCTAATAGGGCAATTCTGATGGTGTATGTGCGCTTTGAAAGTGAGGGTGATTGGAAGGAAGAGTTTTTGTTTTCTGCTTCACTACCAACAAAAACAATTAGTTCTGAAGTGTTCAAGACTGTGAGTGACTACATCTTTAACAAATGTGGGTTGGATTTCAAGTTTTGTGTAAATGTATGTTCCCACTGCTCTACTGTATAAATGCATATTATAACATTTGATTTTTTTAGTTGCACTGAACTTTTACTGACAGGTGAGATACCATTAGTGAGTATAATGCTTAGACAGAAGAATGAAATTTCCTATTAGCAACTAAAACAATATATTTTTATTTTATAGGTGGACAATCTGAAGCGTATATGTTTTCAAAACATGCATTATTACGTTTGATTCAGATAAGGCGCCAGATCCTCAGCTGGTATGAATCAGTATAGTTTCTGAAGCTCTGCCATTCACACCAGCTGAGAATTTGGCGTCCTCCTGGATTCTAGATAGGGAGAGAGGAGCAGCTCTTAAAGTGTTATGCTTCAGACAGTTCCTCCATTTTCTAAATATCATCAACCTGGTACTAGTTGCAGCTTTCTGGGACCAGGAAGTGCTGGAGTTTATTAACTCTAACAAATCTTTTTTAAGACACATACATTGGGGTTTTATTGATCACAAGCTTCAGCCATTTCAAGAGTTGTCAGGGGCTAAGTATAGAGCTAATAGGACAACAGTTTAAAGTGGTCACCACAGTGTGTAAAAGAACTGGTTGCAGCTCCCTGGTTCCATATCCTGAGCCAACTAAGTACTGCTGTGATCTGTGCCAGCTGGGAGATGTCCCAAAAGGATTGTCTGCCCTCTCAGGATTGCCAAGAGTGCACTTCGTGTTCCTAACTCATGTAAGTGCTTAGAAATCAAGGCCCAACTTTCCAGAGTCTTCATGGGACTTAGATGGAAGTAGTATGCCACATCACACTACTCAGTTTATTGACTTAATCGACTGTTTTGTAACTAATGTTTTGTTATAGGAAATGAAGAAGGAAAAAAACCTTCTTTGCTGCCAGTCTGAGCAAAAATCACAAAAAATCCATCAGCTAGAAGAACTAAAAATAGCCCAACACTTTCTAAAGGAGACCAGAAGGATGCTGAAGAGATGAAAAGTGAATGACACATTTCTACCTATTTAAATCCTGTTACAAACTATTACTTCAGTGTGGAGGATCTGTAAGCCTCATTATAAATGGTGATTTGAAGCATCCCCAAGAAATAAAAAGTTCCCACCGTGTGATATAGTTAAATTAACTTTCAGCTAATACACGCAATTCTCTTTCCAAACTGAGATGGAACTTCTTTATACAAATATACTAACTCATCACATTATATGGTTTTAACACAATTTAAAATGAGGAATAAATATGTCCCAAACAAAACTATATGGTCAGCAAATTAAATACTACAATGTGCTCCTGTGTTTTAAAATCCCAAGCAAACAAATATACCTCAAACTACAAAGAGTCTGGTGGCACCTTAAAGACTAACAGATTTATTTGGGCATAAGCTTTCGTGAGTAAAAACCTCACTTCTTCGGATGCATAGAGTGAAAGCTACAGATGCAGGCATTATATACAGACACATGGAGAGCAGGGAGTTACTTCACAAGTGGCGAACCAGTGTTGACAAGGCCAATTCAATCAGGGTGGATGTAGTCCACTCCCAATAATAGATGAGGAGGTGTCAATTCCAGGAGAGGAAAAGCTGCTTCTGTAGTGAGCCAGCCACTCCCAATCCCTATTCAAGCCCAGATTAATGGTGTTGAATTTGCAAATGAATTTTAGTTCTGCTGTTTCTCTTTGAAGTCTGTTTCTGAAGTTTTTTTGTTCAATGACAGTGACTTTTAAATCTGTGATAGAATGACCAGGGAGATTGAAGTGTTCACTTACTGGCTTGTGTATGTTACCATTCCTGATGTCCGATTTGTGTCCATTTATTCTTTTGCGGAGGGACTGTCCGGTTTGGCCAATGTACATGGCAGAGGGGCATTGCTGGCACATGATGGCATATATGACATTAGTGGATGTGCAGGTGAATGAGCCCCTGATGGTGTGGCTGATGTGGTTGGGTCCTCTGATGCTGTTGCCAGAGTAGATATGGGGACAGAGTAGGCAACGAGGTTTGCTACAGGGATAGGTTCCTGGGTTGGTGTTTCTGTGGTGTGGTGTGTAGTTGCTGGTGAGTATTTGCTTCAGGTTGGGGGGTTGTCTGTAAGCAAGGACTGGCCTGCCTCCCAAGGTCTGTGAGAGTGAGGGATCATTTTCCAGGATAGGTTGTAGGTCGTGGATAATGCGCTGGAGAGGTTTTAGCTGGGGGCTGTATGTGATGGCCAGTGGTGTTCTGTTATTGTCCTTGTTGGGCCTGTCCTGTAGTAGGTGATTTCTGGGTACCCGTCTTGCTCTGTCAATCTGTTTCCTCACTTCCCCAGGTGGGTATTGTAGTTTTACGAATGCTTGATAAAGATCTTGTAGGTGTTTGTCTCTGTCTGAGGGGTTGGAGCAAATTCGGTTGTATCTTAGGGCTTGGCTGTAGACAATGGATCGTATGATGTGTCTTGGATGGAAGCTGGAGGCATGTAGGTACGTATAGCGGTCAGTAGGTTTCCGGTATAGGGTGGTGTTTATGTGACCATCACTTATTTGTACTGTAGTGTCCAGGAAGTGGATCTCTTGTGTGGACTGGTCCAGGCTGAGGTTGATGGTGGGGTGGAAATTGTTGAAGTCCAGGTGGAATTCTTCAAGGGCCTCCTTTCCGTGGGTCCATATGATGAAGATGTCATCAATGTAGCGCAAGTAGAGGAGGGGCACTAGGGGACGAGAGCTGAGGAAGCGTTGTTCTAAGTCAGCCATAAAAATGTTGGCATACTGTGGGGCCATGCGGGTACCCATAGCAGTGCCACTGACTTGAAGGTATAAGTTGTCCCCAAATCTGAAGTGGTTGTGGGTGAGGACAAAGTCACAGAGCTCAGCCACCAGGCTTGCTGTGGCCTCATCAGGGATACTGTTCCTGACAGCTTGTAGTCCATCCTCATGTGGAATATTGGTATAAAGTGCTTCTACATCCATGGTGGCCAGGATGGTGTTTTCAGGAAGAACGTCAATGCACTGTAGTTTCCTCAGGAAGTCGGTGGTGTCTCGAAGATAGCTGGGAGTGCTGGTAGCATAGGGTCTGAGGAGAGTGTCCAAATAGCCAGATAATCCTGCTGTCAGAGTACCAATGCCTGAGATGATGGGGCGTCCAGGGTTTCCGGGTTTATGGATCTTGGGTAGCAGATAGAATACCCCTGGTCGGGGTTCTGGGGGTGTGTCCATGTAGATTTGTTCCCGTACTGTAGCTGGGAGTTTCTTGAGCAGATGGTGTAGTTTCTTTTGGTATTCCTCAGTAGGATCAGAGGATAGTGGCCTGTAGAATGTGGTCTTGGAGAGTTGCCTGGCAGCCTCCTGTTCATAATCTGACCTGTTCATTATGACTACAGCACCTCCTTTGTCAGCCCCTTTGATGATAATGTCAGAGTTGTTTCTGAGGCTGTGGATGGCATTGCGTTCTGTACGGCTGAGGTTATGGGACAAGTGATGTTGTTTGTCCACAATTTCTGAACAGGTCAGATTATGAACAGGAGGCTGCCAGGCAACTCTCCAAGACCACATTCTACAGGCCACTATCCTCTGATCCTACTGAGGAATACCAAAAGAAACTACACCATCTGCTCAAGAAACTCCCAGCTACAGTACGGGAACAAATCTACATGGACACACCCCCAGAACCCCGACCAGGGGTATTCTATCTGCTACCCAAGATCCATAAACCCGGAAACCCTGGACGCCCCATCATCTCAGGCATTGGTACTCTGACAGCAGGATTATCTGGCTATTTGGACACTCTCCTCAGACCCTATGCTACCAGCACTCCCAGCTATCTTCGAGACACCACCGACTTCCTGAGGAAACTACAGTGCATTGACGTTCTTCCTGAAAACACCATCCTGGCCACCATGGATGTAGAAGCACTTTATACCAATATTCCACATGAGGATGGACTACAAGCTGTCAGGAACAGTATCCCTGATGAGGCCACAGCAAGCCTGGTGGCTGAGCTCTGTGACTTTGTCCTCACCCACAACCACTTCAGATTTGGGGACAACTTATACCTTCAAGTCAGTGGCACTGCTATGGGTACCCGCATGGCCCCACAGTATGCCAACATTTTTATGGCTGACTTAGAACAACGCTTCCTCAGCTCTCGTCCCCTAGTGCCCCTCCTCTACTTGCGCTACATTGATGACATCTTCATCATATGGACCCACGGAAAGGAGGCCCTTGAAGAATTCCACCTGGACTTCAACAATTTCCACCCCACCATCAACCTCAGCCTGGACCAGTCCACACAAGAGATCCACTTCCTGGACACTACAGTACAAATAAGTGATGGTCACATAAACACCACCCTATACCGGAAACCTACTGACCGCTATACGTACCTACATGCCTCCAGCTTCCATCCAAGACACATCATACGATCCATTGTCTACAGCCAAGCCCTAAGATACAACCGAATTTGCTCCAACCCCTCAGACAGAGACAAACACCTACAAGATCTTTATCAAGCATTCGTAAAACTACAATACCCACCTGGGGAAGTGAGGAAACAGATTGACAGAGCAAGACGGGTACCCAGAAATCACCTACTACAGGACAGGCCCAACAAGGACAATAACAGAACACCACTGGCCATCACATACAGCCCCCAGCTAAAACCTCTCCAGCGCATTATCCACGACCTACAACCTATCCTGGAAAATGATCCCTCACTCTCACAGACCTTGGGAGGCAGGCCAGTCCTTGCTTACAGACAACCCCCCAACCTGAAGCAAATACTCACCAGCAACTACACACCACACCACAGAAACACCAACCCAGGAACCTATCCCTGTAGCAAACCTCGTTGCCTACTCTGTCCCCATATCTACTCTGGCAACAGCATCAGAGGACCCAACCACATCAGCCACACCATCAGGGGCTCATTCACCTGCACATCCACTAATGTCATATATGCCATCATGTGCCAGCAATGCCCCTCTGCCATGTACATTGGCCAAACCGGACAGTCCCTCCGCAAAAGAATAAATGGACACAAATCGGACATCAGGAATGGTAACATACACAAGCCAGTAAGTGAACACTTCAATCTCCCTGGTCATTCTATCACAGATTTAAAAGTCACTGTCATTGAACAAAAAAACTTCAGAAACAGACTTCAAAGAGAAACAGCAGAACTAAAATTCATTTGCAAATTCAACACCATTAATCTGGGCTTGAATAGGGATTGGGAGTGGCTGGCTCACTACAGAAGCAGCTTTTCCTCTCCTGGAATTGACACCTCCTCATCTATTATTGGGAGTGGACTACATCCACCCTGATTGAATTGGCCTTGTCAACACTGGTTCGCCACTTGTGAAGTAACTCCCTGCTCTCCATGTGTCTGTATATAATGCCTGCATCTGTAGCTTTCACTCTATGCATCCGAAGAAGTGAGGTTTTTACTCACGAAAGCTTATGCCCAAATAAATCTGTTAGTCTTTAAGGTGCCACCAGACTCTTTGTTGTTTCTGTAGATACAGACTAACACGGCTACCCCCTGATACCTCAAACTATTATCCTTTAGCTTGTATATGGACTCCATCAAGCTAAAACGTGATGAAACGTTACCCGCTGAGCCCTAATTTGACTTTTCCCTACATTTGTCTATCTGGTTGGGAAAATGCATTTTGCAGACTGAGGTTTAAGAGAACAGGTAATTCTGCTAAATAGCCATTGTAAAGAAGGAGACTGGTCCCACTTATCGCTGTAGAAGTCTAACCTCACTTAATGAGATTTCAAAATTAAATTTATGGACCTAGTCCTGCTTCCATTTTAATCAGTATTTCTGCACTCTCCAGTCCATGAGGCCATCCAAATAACTGCTTTGCATTTTGATCTTATTCGTGGCAAGTGGCAGCACTTTCAGCTAGCTAATAAAATGTAATGCCTTCTAAGTCCATTTTCTTGCTTTCGCTATCTTTTATCTGTGGTTCTTAAGGTGTCAAATGGGAGCATTCTCTCAGTTTTCTGTAGCTCTTCACTGCAACCAACAATAACTTGTCCTAATTGAAACATAACTGAATGTGGGTGCCCAGAGTTCTAGGCTGTCACCCTTAACCCCCGGACGGTTCTTCCTCTAAGAAGTCTCTGATAATCCTTTCTAGTTATACTGTTTCCCCTTGTAACGGTGTGGGACTCACCCCTGCGGCGCCTCCTTCTAGTCATCCAGGGACTTGGCTCATTTCTAGGCAGAGCGCCCTCTGCTGGTCACCATCTAGCTCACCACTGGCCCCCATATCTCTCCCAGACCCCAGTGCCCTCCCCCATCAGGTTCCTGTCCCCAGCAGTAACCCACTATCTGGGTCTCCGCACCTAGGGGAATCCCCACTCCCATCTTCCATTTTGCCTCAGTGGCTACTGCCAGTCACCATCTAGCCGCCTTTCACTGGAGCCAACTTCAGTTTGTAATGGCCACTCATCATTGGCAGAGGGCTTTGGACCTGCTGCCTTTCCCTGCAACTCAGTACCTCTGTGGGCCTTGGACAAGGCCCTGCAGCCTGGGGAGTTGCCAGCCTGGAGCTCCCCAGCTCCTCTGGCCTTTCCCTAGCCCTGCTTCACTCCAGTACAGTTGGCTTCTCCAGCAGCTAGAGCTGGTCCCAGTCCCTCTCCCTTCAGAGCTAGAGGGAGACTGACTGAGGGCCTGGCTCACAGCCCTTTTATAAGGGCCAGCTGTGGCCTGATGGGGGCGTGGCCCAGCTGTAGCTGCCTCCCCAATCAGCCCAGGCTTGCTGCTTTCCCCAGCCACAGCCCTCTGCAGGGCTGTTCCAACCCCTTCCGGGCTAGAGTGGGCAACCGCCCTGCTACACTCCCCTTTGAATCACCACCCTAAATAATCCTTCTCCATCCTATGTGTTGACATAGTTCAAATAACTGTTGATTGCTATCATTTCCCTTCCCCTCTCTCTGCCCCTGTTTCTCACCAAGTTCTGGGTCTTGGAGACATTGAATTTTCCTTGTCCTATAGAAAGGGAATGAGTAGTCTTGTTTTATATGGTAAGTTGGTGTTATTCAATAGAATTCTCTTTGCAATACAGGAAATCTCTTGTATTGTCTGTGTTTCTTAATTTTACTCCATACATCAGTCCATCAAACACCTTGATCATTTTTATATATTCTGGATTTTGAAGACAGGAAAATGGACAAATAGGGCACCAAAATTCTTTATCTAGCCATTGATACTGTTACCTGTCAACCATGAGTTTCAGAGTACAAGCCATCAGACCTCAGTGAAGATGGGCTGTAGAAACAGAGTTAGAATTGTGAAGCATAGAGCGATTTGACTAGCAGTATGTTCTTTCTGCAAAACTGAATTCTGGCAATGCTAACATTGTTTCAGCTATACAATTTCATGGTTTGGGAATAAAGGTGGTTTTAGAACACATACGTAATTATATTCTGAAATACTAAGAAAATGTATTGCTAGGTGAAAAACTGAAAATTGTCAATATTGCCATTTTATAGTCTTACCCATAAAAGCTAATATTGCATATTTGACATAGTTTGCTTTCACAAATTTACCACTTAATTTTTTTTATTACTATAGATAAGAGTTTGTCTCAGAAAATAGAATTGGAAGCAGAAGAAGCCGAGCTTCAGCATTTAAAAACCAACAATAAATTGTTCCAGGATTCAGTCCAGGAGCTACAACTTGAAAATGGAACCCTTAAGAATATGAACAAGGCTTTAGAAGAAGAAAAAGTAGATTTACTAGAAACAAACATAAGTTTTTCATATAGTTTAATAAGACATTTTATACTTAAGCTTTTAAGAGCCAAAATATTGAATTGTGTCCTTTTTAATATCTAGTCTCTATTCTAATATAACATTTGCTATAACTTCTCCATTGGTAGCATGGAAATCTCATTAAATCTGTTATCTTATAAACTTCTGGCTATCAAAGATACTGGAGGTCTTTAGCGGAACACCTTAAAACATGATAAAATGTGCACGTTTAGTCTGTTCCGTGGCCCAGCTTTTCTCCTCATTCGGAACAAACAGGTGATTCCTCTCACCCATAGAACTGGGAGGTGGACCAGTGTTGTTGCTGAAGGCTCCAGGACTAAGCTCCATCCTTCACCTCAGGCCACCAGAAATTGTGTCCACCAGCAGAACAAGTTGGCGGTTCCGTTTCTCCCAACAATTTTGTTTTATCATTCATTTTTGTTCATTTTTCTGCAATATTGATTTCATTTCAACTTCTTGCTCCTCTTCGCCTCTCCTCAAGTAAGTTCTCTGGATCCGCAAACACAGCACTTCTCAGTAACTCCCTTTGACCACTAGTGCAGTGGTAGAAAAGCCCTGCAAGATCAAGCTAAGTCCAAGTAGTTCAGTGGGCAGCTTTTTAGGGGTCTTAGAGGGTAACCTATGTCCTGTTGCTACAAGACACCAACCCTTGCTGTGTGAGGGGATGGGGCTTTGTTGGACCAGCGCACTAGTGCCCTGCATGCGCACATAAACGCACCCATTTGAAGCCCTGACTCCATTGTGAGAAGGCTTGATCAGGAGCATGAGGATTCTCAAGGAGATGAGAACCCCACATAGTCTGCTCAGGAATAACACTTGGAAACTCCATATGCTCTGGGCCCCAAAAAGACAAACGGAATTGTCCCCTTTGTAAGGAAGTAATATGTATAATTAATGAGCAGGTTGTATAAACATCAGGCTTTAAATCTTTTCTCTTGCCTCCCCACTCTTAGGATGTGTTTGCTGGCCCAGATTTGAGGCCACAATGGAGTGGGAATTGTCCCTGTCTGTTTATCAGGTCAAGGACCCAGGCTTTACCATGGAAAGGAGTTTGGAGTCTCCTCCCCCTCTCCATAGGCTTGCTCAGCGTTGAAGGATTAAAGAGCACTTTAGACAGTGTGTGCCCAGAACAGAGGCACATAAGAATTCCATTCCTTCTGTAGCTGCACCATCAGGGGATTACAGAGGCGTCAAGGAGAAATCCCTTCCCATGTTCAAAATGGCTCCTGCTTTACTGAGTAAAAACCCCCAAGTGGTACTAATTCTCTTCGGAAGGGTGTAGACAGACACCCTTTCAGGCACCTCGGGCCATCTAGCAAGCTATTCCAACAATCAGCATTTGTCTCAGTACCCCTACTTAGTTGAGAAATGCCCAGAGCAGGGTGATTAGCGTGCTACCTCACTTCTGTAAACAATGGGGGGAAGGACCCCATGTACACAACCATACAAAAAAGAAATTCCAAACCCGCATGACTCTCTCAGCAGTGAGAGATAATAATAATAATAATAAACTATTTAGTTTCTCATGCTTTCCTCCTTTTAGATCATCATTTCCGGTTAAAACTAGATGTTAAACTAAAATGTAAGGAAAATTTGAAAGTTTGGGGAACCTAAGTGCAGCAGTAGTCCTACCAGAGAGAGATATCGCTATGCCTGCACCTATGGTGCAAAGGAAACAATACCTTACTTGCCAGGGTCTGTACTTCAAAATTAGACCGTGTTTAAACATGTCTTTTCACTCTGCCCCTAAGGTTAACCATAACTGACTGATGTGATATTAAACATAACAGTGCAGTGTCTACACTGCATGTTGTAACATCATGTTAATGAACACATTAATTAATACCTTGTGAAACTTCCCACTTTAGACATGCCCCTATTGTCTTTAAACTGCTTCTACTACCTCATTATGTCACACTCAACTTGTGAGAGCATATCAGTTCTGATGTATGCAGAATTTCCATCTAAATTATTAATTGATTCTTCTTATGACAGCATTATTTTCACTAATAATTTAGATAGTCGTTTATAGTTTTTAAACCTGTCCATCTAGGTGAATTTTTTCTTATCAATTCCTTCTGCATTTTCTAGCCTGCAGTCTTTTTCTACTTCCATTTGTGGTGAATGACGGACTGTAGTTCTGTGCTCTCGCTTCAGAAATAAACGCATCAGAAAGCACTCATGCAGCACAGTGTGGAGCCCGTATTGTGGCAAGCAGGTACTGAGTTACAGTCCTCACTCCATGCCCAGCTAATGGAGCACTGTGCTTGATATTTACGTTATCCTGAAGTGTGTTTTATAAGGCTGCCAGATATCCACCATCCATTTATTTGGGCACTCCAATGCACATAGGGTGGCCAAACCTGCCTGAACCACATGCTTTTCAGCTGGGTTTTGTCATTTGGTTATTTTGAATATTCTATTTAGATTATTATTTCTCTATCAAGGAAATCTACACACATGTAGCTTTCCAATAAACATGATTGTAATGTTTCTCTGTTGGAATTAGAAGCTGCTATAATTCAATTGTATATTACTAAGTGAACTCTACATGCATATTATAACATTTGTCTGGTTTTTTAGTTGCACTGAACTTTTAATGACTGGTGAGATGCCATTAGTGAGAGTATAATGCTTATACAGAACAATGAAGTTTCGTATTAGCAACTAATTTTTTTTCTTATTTTATAGGTGGACAAGCTGAAGTATATAGATCGACTGAAGAAGCAAAATAGATTTGCTCGCAGTGAAACGAAGACGTGGATGAAATCCTGTAAGCAGCTAGAGAAGGAAAAAGAAATGTTGCAGAAACAAATTTGCTGAACATGGTGCTCCATTAAAGGAGCAAAAGCCAAGTATGGCGTAGTTTAAGAAGGAAATGCTCTACTAGAATGTTATTATGAGGCTGCAAATCATTCATGGAAGTCACGGTTTCCGTGACCTCTGTGAATTTTGCAGTGCTGGTGCAGCTGATCCCAGGACCACCCCATCAGCTGGGGAAGCCCAGGAGCCAGCCGCCCTGGCCGTTGCTCCGGCAGCACCAGGCATGGTCCCTGGTGCTGCCCTGGAGCAGCAGTCTGGGACTAGTGGCAGCGGGGTCCTGTGCATCACCCCCAGCAACAGCGTCGCCCTGTTCTCTCTCCCCCACTCCCCAGCAGTCTTCAGGAGCGTCCCCCCTCCCAGTAGGTAAGATTTAGTCACGAGTATTTTTAGTAAAAGTCATAGACAGGTCATGGGGCCGTGACTTTTTGTTTATTGCCCGTGACCTGTCCATGACTTACTAAAAATACCCAAGACTAAAACATAGCCTTAATCATGATCCTGTTTCTAACCTTAATGCATTTATTTATACAATCTGTTTTCAAAACATGCATTATTACGTTTGATTCAGATGAGGCGCCAGATCCTCAGCTGGTGTAAATCAGTATAGTTTCTGAAGCTCTGCCATTCACACCAGCTGAGAATTTGGCCCAAGATCTGTCTCCTCAAATTTCAGAGTCTCCTTCTATGTTATGAATATAGATTTCCAATGCCTACGTTTTGAAATAAAAAACGACCATAGGATGAAGGGGAGGCTATTTTTAAAGAACATTAGAGTGCTGTGTATAACTTCTTACAATGCTTTGTTTGAGACATGAGAGTGTAAAATGTTGGAGTGTGTCTGTTCTTTCCGTTACTGGCCATCACAACAAAGAAAATTCACATTCTGGGTGTAGATGGCTGATAGTTCAGCATCCACCATGGAGAAATTGACATCTTTTAGAGTTTATACATATGACTTTCCAAACAGCTTTTAGTGTCCTTCTGGATTGTAGACAGGGAGAGAGGAGCAACTCTTAAAGTGTTATGCTTCAGATAGTACCTCCATTTTTTAATATCATCAGCCTGGTACTAGTTGCAGCTTTCTGGGACCAGGAAGTGCTGGAGTTTATTAACTTTAACAAATGTTTTTTAAGACACATACATTGGGGTTTTATTGATCACAAGCTTCAGTCATTTCAAGAGTTGTCAGGTGCTAAATATAGAGCTAATAGGACAACAGTTTAAAGTGGTCACCACAGTGTGTAAAATATACTACAACTTGTCTGTCATTAGCTAGGGTAAGTTAGGCTAGCAAATATTCATGAGTGTCCAATTAGCAGAATCACTAGCAATATAAAAAGGGATCCATATTTCTGAGACGAGCTATAATTCAATTATATACACAAAAATTGTTAAAACAATGGTAAGGTGGTAATGTTAAGCACTTAAAAGTTAGGAAATGCCAGAATTAATGTTGCCCATGCATTGTGTATCCAGGGGCAGATTCCAAGGAATCGGGCTTCCTGGCACCCTGACAGTAAATGTGGTATTAACAGAGATCTCTTCTGTAAAGTACATGATGTCTGTTTTGTTTTATTTGGTATAGTTTACTGTGGTTGGACAAGCATACATCTTATGTACTTAATTAACAAATGAATGATTGAGATCATTGCATTCTAAACTCATCTTTCCAGAGTCTCCTTAAAGTTATTTGTACAGCTAATGACTCTTTCCTTTGGTCAGGTGCTGATGAGGTTGCCAACTCCCTACGTGAGAATGAGCCGGAGTATGAGACAGACGGATTCCCAGAGATGGTGAAAAAAGGTAATTGTTACTTCTTTAGAGGAGAACAGAGCACATTGGAGAGTGTATGCGCGCACGCTTATCTAGAGAATCATGTTGTCATATGTGTGACTTGGAAGCATTGTAAAAACTTGGACATCATCGGCCAGATTCAGCCCTCGTATAGGTTGCATAAGTCCATTTAACTCCACTTCTTGTCAGAGCTGAGTTTAGCCGCATGTGCTTTAACAAAAACCCCTAGTATACAATTAAGGCTATAGGGGACTAGTATATTTTGTTGTAGATCAGTGGTTCCCAAAGTGGGGTTCGCGAACCCCTGGGGGTTCGCATAATGTTTCAGGGGGTTCGCAAGAAAAATTTCATTAATGGCGGCCAGAAGACTCTTCTGGGACCCAGTTGCAGGGCAGACAGCCCGAGCCCCAGGGAGAGCGGGGCCGGGCAGTTTGAGTGGGCAGCCCAAGCCCTCCCCTGTCAGCCAGGGAGCTGGTAGCCTGAGCCTTGGGGAAAGCGGGCAGTTTGAGGCTACACAAACAGATCCTGCTCCCGTTTCCCTACTTTGGGTGTTCTGAGCATGCTCACCTGAACTGAGCATGCCCAGTAACCTTCGCTGTAGCCACTGCCCTCTCTGTGCCCTTACTTCTACTTACGATTTGCTGCCTCCTCTTTGGAGGGGTTTAAAAGGATTAAGGGGGGCAAATTGCAGCGGGTGGGCTGTCAGGGTCTGAGCAGGGGGCAGAAATTTACTGGCCTGGGGGGATCAAGCTACTCTAGGTAGCGGCAGTAGAGGGGCTGAAGGGGAAAAATCGGGGGTGGGGGATAGGAGCCGGGGGGAGGAGACGCTGCCAGACCCCGTGCGGGTACAAAACCCCCGTTTAGAGAGGGGGGAACAGTGACCCCGTGGGATGAGCCACCCAGTGTGCCCGCTAATCTAGGGGTGTAGGGTGTGCAGAGGCTGTTTTCGTTCTGCTCACAGGACGCTGCATGTCAGCCTTAGAGCAGGGGGCGGGTTCCTGGGACTGGGGTCGTAAAGGCACAGGCCTCCAATTCCTAGCCTGTCAAAGCTTAGACACTGCATCTCCTCTCTATCGTATACAAGTGTTGCAAGGCCAGGGCTGCCCGGGGGTGGGGGGAGGGCAAGTGGGGCAATTTTCCGCAGGGGCTCCCACGAATATGTCAGAGGCTGCCCTCCCCCCCCGTCTTCCCCCATCCCATGGGGTCTCAGCGTGCCGCATCCGGGAGCAGCCCTGGCACGCTGCAGCGCCGTGGATCCAACGCTGTCCGGGGCTGCTCCCAGATGCAGCATGCTGAGGCTCCAGGAGAGGGGGTAAGCGGCATGGTAAGGGGCCAGGCACCCCCCTACCCCATCCCAACCATCACCCAGCAATAGCCCATTATGTAATTGCAAATGTATACATACCGTTAAAGCATTTAATGTTTTTAAATAATGTATTTAATGTATTTTCAAATTATTACAAATTAATTTTTGAATGTATTTCACTGGTTTTTTTTTTTTTACATTTCCAAATACATGTTACTATAGTATTGCAACTTTTTTTATGGAAGGGGCCCCCAAAATTGCTTTGCCCCAGGCTCCCTGAATCCTCTGGGTGGCCCTGTACATGGCTACGTTACTGCTCCAGCCAGGAGACTGAATGCAGTGAAATATTGTACAGACACCCCCTCCCTCAAACTCTGCCTCTCATATTTTGAATATGTAAAAGTGTCTTCTATCAGTTTCTATGTCTATATGAAATCACTGCAGCTCATTTCTCTTATATAACATGCTGAGTTGCTAACTCCCTCCCAGAGCCCACATGTCTGCACCCCTTCCTGTACCCCAATCCCATGCCCCAGGTCAGAGCCTGCACCCCTCACTCAAACTCCCCATAGCCTGCAACCCTCCTGCACCTCAACTCCATCCCAGAGCCTGCACCCCAAAAAGGGCTGGATTAACCTTTTGTGGGCCTGGTGCTAAACATATTTGTGGGCCCCCAGGGGGGAAATGGGAACATGGGGCAGGGAGGCAGAGTCCTCAGAGCGACGGGCTGACTGGGGGCAATGGGAGATGGGTCATGGCACGGCAGGGACAACCCCGCTCCACCCAGCACAGTACAAGGGCACTGTTTACAAACCGGGAGCTGCCAGACGCACACTGGCCAGCCCGGCCCTGCGCTCCCATCATGCTTCTTCCCCTTCGGGGTGGGCCCATGACCCCAAGGTGATACCAGAGTGGCCCCTTAGATAGATCCGCTTCCTCCTGGCTAATGTGACAAATTGATCTATTGGACGATTGAGGTGCGCTGTTTCACGTATTTGTGGGGGGTAATAGGATCCTATATAAGAAAAAGATCCAAAACTCAGGATTGTCCCTATAAAATTGGGACATCTGGTCACCCTAGTACACCCCAACTGTCTTACCATGCATGTAATATGTGTTAATTTGTTTTTCCTAGTCAAATTTGTAATGACCGACAAACACACAGAGAGACTGCAGGCCAAAGTGAGAAACATAAAATTATATGGCTCCTCATTTCATTGCCTGAAACCGAGAAGCTGGATAAGTGATGAGGTACATTTAAGTAACACTAAACATGTATTTGTTACTGGGATTAATTCATCAATTATTGAAATTGTGCCTTTTCTTTCACGTGTTGTAGGTTATTGATGCGTATTTGAGCTGTGTGGTCGAGAAAGCAGATGGAAAGGTAGGGTACTTACTGTGACGGTACATGAAAGTATGCATTAATTCAGTAAGTAAACAATCATGTGAATATGTGGCACAACATAAAAGACCAAATATCCTTGAAATATCAACATAAACCTGAAATTGCAACATTTCTGTGTATTTACTGCTGCCAAACATTTACTGAAATGTATTTGGAGGTGCATATCGGACATACAATAGAGGGCCACATTAGTTTTGCTGTACAGTTCAGTGGGTCCATTAACTGAACACAAGTATGCGAACAGCTTAGTTGGTTTTTACATTAAGTAAGACAAAGCACATTGATTCCAAATCATTTTTTTTTATAGAACTCTCTTATATATCCATATCTGATTTGTAACACTAAGGATCCCTTGCATGTCTGTCTATATTAAATTCATTATGTTCTTAACGTGCCAGAATTATTAATGCATTAATAACTTTGTTGACTGTCAACAGGTACAAGCCATCTCATCAGTAGTTTCTACTTTCATTCTCTCAGACAGAGCTCCACAAATGAAAGTGAAGGTAAATGCTAACACACTTTCATACATAGCATGAGCAAAGCACAATTTCATTCAGTGAGTTAAACACAGTGTGAAACAGCAAATACAACGGTGTGTTTGATGTGGAGGAGTAGTCTAATAGCAATACATGTAATGAAACTGGGAAATACAGTATAATGTACATTTCATTGTTTGCTTCACTGGAAACTATAATTGCATTTCTAATTTTTTTTAAAAATAAATACAGAGTGAATTACTTCAAAATGATATATTATTGCTTCCTTACCCCACACCAGGTCATTGGGTTCTTGCAGTAAGATGTTTTGTATTGTAGTTCTGGATTATGGTCAATAAATGTTATAATAAATAAGAGATTTGTAACACAACTATGGTAGCAGTGATATAATTTCCCGTGTCGCGGGTTTTCAGTGAGTTCAGTGCATGCAAATGAAAGTGGAATGTGAATGTTAAAAATAAAATGCTACTGTCAAGTTAGGTTGTGAATGTAACTTGGAAGAATACATTCTGTAATGAATTGATCGATGATTTCATAATATGCTTTTCTCTTGTGTGTTACTGAGATACTACAAACGAGAATATGTTAATTGCATAATGATTTTTGATAAATCATTATAAAATGTTTGAAATAATCACATTAGCAATATAATTTGTGAATATATTTAAACTCACAGATAGCCTCGATGGGAAAAAAAAAAAAAAAAAAAAAAAAAAAGAATTGTTAATAATTGACCCCTTGTGTGATGAGATGAGATATGAAAGAACATGCCTGAGGAATTGGAGGTGATTTATTAGATACTTACTTTTACAGTGAATATTAATTGTTCCATTGAAATTTTTTTTAAAGGGAATGTAACAATTGTGAGACACATATCTTCCTGTTAGCTACAAATAAAAATTGAAACAGCATGTACTTATACTGAATATGCCTAGTAATGGACTTTGAGTGAACTTGTGTGATTTGACTTTGGGGAACGACTTAACAGAATGTGGACACGAAACAGTACCATGTTGCATGATTGAGAATGTGTTATTATCAACATGGGTCACAGCAAATCAGGTGATACATTGTGTAAGAGTGAGACAATAATATGAAAGCAATGTGTATATATGTGAGCAATAAGTCATTTCGATCATTAATTAAAAAGAGATAGAATGGATTTTTATCTATGTCCATAAACTGGAGGGGGAAAAACGGGAAAGCAAAGCTCATTTATGCAGTCTGCTAATGTACTCTCTAAAAATTTCAGAAACTTCATCAAACGATTAACTAGAAAATCCTCATCTGATTGGAACAGTAACGTTGTTCATCATCCCAGACAAAGTGATGGCCACAACTGCGGACCACTCATCTTAAAGGTATTGAATACCAAATTGCCATTACTTTCACCCTGGATAATTACACAAACATAACAAATAATAAATGCCGGAGATTACCAGTGGGCACTGCACCAGCGTCCTTGCCAAGGTGTGTGGTGTGGGCTTGTGGCCCCCAGAAGGGATGGGGTCTCCACTGGAAGGTGCGGTGCTGGGGGGCCAGATTCCACCAGCCAGCCCTTCCTCACAGCTGCTGCTGCAGTGGCCAGGAGAACCAGGCCCTTGTAAATCACCGGAACCCAGCGCCCATTTTGCTCCAACACTGTCGGCAGCCCTGCCAGGAGCATCCAACAGCATTGCCGGACCCTATGGCAGGGCCGCTGATGCGGGGGGGGGCAGGGGAGGGTAAAGGGGGCAGCGACGTTAAAGCACAAAGCACTACCACAGCGGAAGTGTAATGTCAGCCGTGTAAGGGCCAGTACCGGTGGCTGGGTCTTACCAGGATGCTGAACCGGCCCACTTTCACCTCTGGTAATTATGATGTTTATTCTAAATATCAGTGTTGTTAGTTTGCAGAAGCGT
This sequence comes from Malaclemys terrapin pileata, assembly GCF_027887155.1. Taxonomy (NCBI): domain Eukaryota; kingdom Metazoa; phylum Chordata; order Testudines; family Emydidae; genus Malaclemys; species Malaclemys terrapin. The sequence continues at coordinate 44,972,362 of NC_071507.1, read as the reverse complement.
ATTTGCAGCACAAAGACATCAGTATGGTAGAAACAACACAAGAGGCTAATACTGCGTTTAGAAGACATATAGCAATTCTTCTAATGAAGGAGTCAGGTAATTACTTTCTATCATGTACTGTTGTCTCATTAGGCACATGTGAAGATAACATGAAGAGTGGAATTATGTCACATAGCAGACAGTTATCTTAATACCCCTAAAGTGGGATATCTCACAGGTTTGGTTCTGTAATGGTGACTATGAATCAATAATATCTGTAAGAACACAAAAATTTGAATCAGGTGAATGATTGCTATTGATCGGCCGGTTAAATGAAATTGGCATTTTTAGATACAGGTGCAGTAAACTAAAAATTTGAGAAAATATGATTCACAAAAAAGAAAAAGATACGTTCAGACCATTGACTGGATTAAAATATTGACATTAATTAATAAATGAAGATTTGCATTTTCAGTTTTGGTCATAACGTATTCATCGTTTCATAACGCTATATATATTTTTCAGAAAACATGGAAGACTACTGCATATACTGCAACCTTGTCAACTGTGAAAAGGAAAATGAGGATTGCACGATGGTAAGAAGCATAGAATTGTATGAGAAATAAATGCCATAAACTGCCTAAGGATCATGATTCTTGTAAAAATTCCACATCAGTAAACATTTTCTTCATGCTGATAGGCATACATATGTTAGGTAATGCTGACATGTGGAAGGAATAGCATGAGTGAATGCAAAGTATGTGTAAATAACTTCTTTATATTATAACTTCTGTGATTTCATTTCTTAATTGTTACTTATCAAAGGTCCAGTGTGATTCTTGCAAGAGGTGGGCACATATGCCCTGCATTACGGAAGGAACCAATCAAGACTACCTGACTGATGAGAAGAAAGAGTACAACTGCAAAAAATGTGCATAGTTCACTTCTTTACCCCCCAAAAAAATAAAAAATTGTTTAAATGCCTCTTGTTCAAAACATAATGCAACCAAAAGACATTTTTAATGTATATACCAGATTATAATAATGTTTTTTATTTTGAAAAATCATTCTCTGTATTTGTGTATATGTGTATGATGCAAATTGTAAGAGTAAATTAAAAAAATGAAAGTGGTATCACCTTGGGCTCAGAGGTATGCTCCATATCCCCAAACCTTACCTCCCTTTTCATGGATTCACACACAAAAAAGTGAAACAGCACGCCTCAATCATGCAATAGATCAATTTGGCACATTAGCCAGGAGGAAGCAGATTGTGAGTGTTTCGACCACAAACCCCATCCCTCCCATTTTGTAACCATCCCTGGACCAGTGACAGGTGCATGAGCAGCCAAGTCATTGGAAATAAGCAAGGAGGAAGCCAGTGGAAAAAATGAAAGGGGCAATTCTGGTCTCGCTTGGGCTTAGGGGCATGCTCCGTACCCCCAAAGCTTACCTCCCCTGATTGGTAGAGGGAAGTGGGAGGAGTTCTTAAAGGGGTCATACGACCCACTTCCAGATGGCTCACCCTGTCCCAGAACTTGCCCTGATAGGTCAAATCTCCTCTCGGGGTGGTCCCCAGCTGCTGAAACCCCTCCTGATTGGTAGAGGATGGTGGGAGGAGTTCTTAGAGGGATCACATGAGGCACCTTGCTTCTAGTCATGTGGCCGCCTTGACCCCAGAAGTAATACCCTCTGGGGCGGGACTTCCGGTGACAGGTGGGCGGGGTTTGAGGGGTCAAGGGCCGGGGTTCGGGTTGGATTGATGGTAGGACCCTTATGTTACTAGCCTGCAGTTATATCACTTCAGAGCAAGATAATCTTTGGAAGATAAATAGTTTTCATGACTAGGTATGAAAACTATATGCTCACTATTTTTTGTCAAAAAAAATGTGTATAATACTTTGAACACTAAATCATTTTTACAGGTCTTGTTGTTAAACATTTCCTGATAACTATCTCAGTAAAGCTATGTTGAAAGAATGGACATATCCATTTTTATTTCACAACGTGTTGGTAATATAACTGATCGTTGTACAATGTTCTGTAAATAATTCTGTAGAAACTTGTTTGAAAGAAAATGTAATAGAAATGCAGTTAAATACCAAACCACACATTACATTAGTAGTATTCCTTCTGTATATAGATGTTTCATTAAATTTCCAAAACACATTTCTGAGACTATTCATTACTAGAAGTTCACCTTGATTAATTGGTCCTTCAGCCCTCGTCTCGATTGCACCAATCACAACACGTCTTCCATTCATCTTGTATCATGGCCTTCCTTCTCCATGTGCGGCCATGTCTTTTTATGGTAACATCTTCCCATCTCTTTGGAGTTTGGCCGAGTGCAGCTGCTAGTCCATCGATTGTCAGTGAGCCTCACTATATGCCCGGCCTATCGCATTTTACTATGCCTGCTCTCAACAACGACGTTCAGCACTCCACTCTGCTGTCTGATCTCTTCATTGGGGACTCGGTCGTGGATTGAAATTCCCAGAATTCTTCTTTCCATCGCCCTCTCCATGACAGACAGTTGCTGCTCCTCTGTCAGCACCCATGTTTCACTACCATACAACAATGCAGTACAGTAATTCCTCGCTTAACGTTGTAGTTATGTTCCTGAAAAATATGACTTTAAGCGAAACATTGTTAAGCAAAACCAATTTCCCCATAAGAATTAATATAAATGGGTGGGGTTAGGTTCCAGGGAAATTTTTTTCAACAGAAAAAAACTATATACACACACACACACACACACACAACACATTTTAAACAAACTCTTTAATACTGTACACAGCGATGATGATTATGAAGCTTGGTTGAGGGGGTGGAAGAAAATGAGATATTTCCGCAGGGAATGCCTTACTGCTAAATGATGAACTAGCTTTTGGCCGAGCCTTCAAGGGTTAAAATGTTGTTAATGTAGCCTCACACTCTACAAGGCAACACCATTTGGGGGAGACAGCATGGCAAACAGAGACACACACCCTGTGTGTGGGAGAGAGAGAGAGAGATGCACATTGCCCCTTTAAGTATGCTGACCCCACTCGTAAGTACATTGTCTTTTTAAGTCTATTGGGAGTTGAGACAGCAGCTGCTGCCCCAAGCTCTCTCTATCTCTCTCCATCAGTGTCCCCACCCTGCTCTATATGGAGAAGGAGTAAGCGGGGTGCAGGAGCAGGGGAGAGGGGGAAACCCTGACATTAGCCTCCCCCTTGCACAGCAAGCAGGAGGCTCCCAAGAGCAGCTCCAAGGCAGAGAGGGCAGGAGCAGCACATGGCAGTGGGCAGAGGAACATCTGAACTGCCCGCAATTGATAGCCTACTGCGCAGCTGCTGCACAGGGAACTTAGGAGAGCTGAAAGGGGGAGCTGCTGGTCCACCCAGATTCTAAGCCCTCAACAGCTAGCTGCAACAGGCTGTTCTTCCTGCAAGCAGTGGACAAAGCAGGCGGCTGCCAAACGACGTTATAAGGTGTCATAAGTTTCATCCCCACTCTGGACTTTAGAGTAGAGATATGGGGGCCTGCATGTGAACCTCTAACCTGAATTACCAGCTTAAATCTGGTTTTGCTGCCACCACTCCCAAGTGCTAACTCCCTTCCTGGGTACCCTTGAGAGACTTCTTCACCAATTCCCTGGTGAACACCGATCCAAACTCTTGGATCTTAAAACAAGGAGAAATTAACCATTCCCCCCACCAATTCCTGGTGAGTCCAGATCCAACCCCCTTGGTTCTTAAAACAAGGAAAATCAAGCAGGTTCTTAAAAATAAGGCTTTAAATTAAAGAAAAGAAAGGTAAAAGAAAACTCTCTGGGAGAGATTAGCATACCAGCTACTCTCACAGACAACAGATTCAAAACACAGAGGATGTTCCCCTGGGCAAAAACTTAGTTACACAAAAAATACCCAATTTGATTATTCCCTAATGGCCAAGACAAGTTACAAAGAAAATAAACATAAACCTATTTATTTCTTTCACTAATACTCATTACTTGATAAGAGGCTGAATTCTGGAGCTTGCCCACTCCGTTCAAAACTTAAACTGAAACTAAACAAAGGAAACTTCCCTCCTTCCTTTTGAAACATCTTATCCCCACATTGGTTCCTCTGGGCAGGTGTCAACTAGGCTAGGTGAACTTCTTAACCCTTTACAGGTAAAAGAGGCATTAACCCTAAACTATCTGTTATGACATAAGGCAGCATTGCACAACTTTAAACAAGCGTGTTCTGTAATTGATCAGCAACGTAACAATGAAACACTATTAACAGGGATGACTTTAAGTGAGGAGTTACTGTACTGTTTAGTTGAAGAGGCTGGCACGTGTTGCCTTGTTGATTTTTCCTTAGAGGACATCCTTGATAGAACTGAATGCACACAGATGTGCGTTCTTTCTTCGTGAGAGTTCAGCTTCCTGATCGTGGCACATGTTAATTCCTTGGCCCAAATAGACATATTGCTCAACTTCTTCTATTTGTTCTCCCTTCATTGTTATTTGGGCTTTTGACAAGGTATCAGATCGTATAAATTTTGTTTTGGAGCGGTTAATTTTCAGTCCGACTTGGGTGCTTTTTGTGTTGAGTTCTCGCAGCATTTTCTGTAGTTTGATATTGTGTTGATTGCCAAAAATACTATAGCCCACGAATCCAAGATAGTAAAACTGCTCTCTGTTGATGTTGATTCCACCCTTCCAATTCATCTGCCTCATTACCATTTCGAGGCAGGCTGTGAAGAGTTTCAGTGAAACCATGTCGCCTTGTTTCACACCGTTCTTAACTGGGATGGGGAGTATCAAATAAGGTTGTATCAGTTGTGCCGTCAATTTACTTCCTTTAATAGTTTGATATAGTTTGTGTCGATGCCCTGCTCTGCAAGAGCATTCAACACTGTATTGATCTCTATGCTGTCCAACGCTTTTTTGTAGTCGATAAAGGCAATACATAAAGGGAATATAGTGAAAATAGGGTCCATGTGCTGAAATTCCTCTGAAAACCTGCCTGTTCTCTGGGCTGTTGCTTGTCCAGACTCTATGAGAGTCGGTTTGTTATTATTTTGGTGAACAGCTTGTAGACATGTGAGAGCAGGCATATTGGACAATAGTTCTTTACATCTTCACGATCACTTCTTGTACAGCAGAATGGTGTTGGACTCCTTCCAGTTAGATGGTATCTTCTGCCTTTCCAAGTAACGGCTAAAGCTCTGAGCAAGGGTTTCCCAGAGGTCTTGGCCTCCGGCTCTTATCATTTTGACTTCTCAGTCCATCTTTACCTCAGGCTATTAATAGAATGTACTGTAAATATAACAAAGTTTAATGGACAAAGGATGACATACTAATGGATGATTAAGTCCACAGTAGAATGTCTACACGCCTAGCTGCATTTCAGTAAAAATGGGAATTCCACCTTGTTCATCATAATGCACTTGAGTTTGGGATAAATCATTCCAAATAAACTCTACATTAAAAAAAATGTATTCATCACTTCAAAAGGCCTTAGTGGGCTCAATCTAGCAGCCCACCGCAGTGCAGTGGAACATATAAAGGGTCACATCAGCCAAATCAATTAAAATCAATAATTGTCCAACTGAGTAGAAATGACTTTTCCCAAAGCAGTGCTGATCATGTTTCCCTATCCAGGCCATGTATTAGAAAAATCAGATCGGCTATGACACTAATATTAACACTGTAAGACAGTAACTTGCATAATATATATAGATGATTTCATTTTTATTTTGTATCTTCTACTTTTTACAGTCTCTCTTCTTCAGTTGTTACTGATCTGAGTTGGAAAAAAAAATCGATCTTTCAAGAGCTTTATTAACTAAGCAAACAGTACAATTTTGCTGTAAGCTAAACTGGTGTTAATGGTTCATTTGTTCAGTTATCATGAAGGTACTAGTATTGACAGCATAATTAAAGTTGAACTTTAGACTCAAATAAGGATTCAACGTCTTTTATGTATGGAAAACACAGCATTATCCTGCCTGCTCAAACTTACAGTACTTTCCTTTTGAGCACAGAATGAATTTTCTGAGAATTACAAGAAAATAAATTAAATAGTTAAATTAATTGAAAACTGGGACCCTTAAGAAATTTAGCATTTGTATCACTCTTTTCTATGTCCCAAATGATCTTAACACAAACTCTTCAAATGTTTTATGTAGTTAAAATTAATTGAAAACTTGTTTGTAGGCTATATTGCAAGAAATTAGGTTGCAATTAAGCAATTTTAAGGATTTTTTAATCTAATTGTTATATAGACTACACACAGGGTCAGTTCAACCGGTCAGGTAACTTTTAATTGGGACCATTGTGACATCAGATGCAATTTCATCAATCCCACCCCGTTTTCTCTCAAGTTATTTTTCATGCATTAGTTCTCTGTGGTGTAATGACTCTGGATGAAGGAGACTGGACATGAGTGGAGTGCTCATTGGTAGATTAGTTGGCCCAATTTCACAGCTCTTTGAAGGTTCCATGCTGGCACACTAGCTTGGGTATCAGTGCCTGAAAGGCTCCCGATGACACTGCTGCCTTAGCTCTATTGTGCACCCAGGCAGCCTCTGCAGGGAAACTGAGGCACATAGGAGGAGTCTTTAAATTTCACAGATATTGAGACTTGCAGACTGTGCTTTACCCACCCCCTTTTCACATAGCATGAATCTCAATAATACCGCTCTCTAAAGCAACAAGTCAATTGCAAATTAAGAGACAGATTCACCAGTACACTTTATCGGCTTTGTGTTGTTCTAGTGATGCCAATTAGCATTAAGTTTAAATGGCCAATGCGTCCTGGCTGCTTTAGGCTGTTCTGGTATACCAGCAAATCTGACTTTGAAAGTTAAAATTAAAATAAAATGATTAAAGATTGACACTGCATATCTTCTAATAATTAGAAATATCATAGTAACATTTTCTTTTGATTCATTGTTTGGTGATCATGTGTGAAATTTTCAGTATTTAAAAATTAATGAAACTCATACAAAATGTACATTAAGATGAAGTTATGGTTGTGAGTATATATCAGTAATGTAAGGGTAAAAAAGATTATAGGGCTTTTATAATTTTTCCCAACCCATCTTGACTTTGTAGTGACGACAGGAGGGAGACGAGTTTGGAAAAAAGTCTTTAAAAAAATCAGTTTTAACTGAACTGAGGTCACAAAAACAAAAACATTTATTGTCCTACGGTTATTGCATGGTGTCACTATAGGGAAGAATTAAGATTGTGTTAACTGTGTATTTTCATTTCTTAACCTATTTGTACTACTTTTTAAATGTAACTTTAATGCTGAATTTCCTGGATTTGTGGTGCTTAGTTTTGGGAAAATTTAAAGCATTCCTGTATTGTGTTTTTGTGCTATGGACTCTCTACCTTAACTCCCTCTAAACTTATTTTTTTTTTTGTATAATAAAATTTTCAAAGGCTCCCAAATTGCTTAGGAGCTTAAGTCTCTGGACTCTTTCTCATTTTTCCACATCCTCCTTGTAGTGTGGGGCCCAAAACTGGACACAATACTCCAGATGAGGCCTCACCAATGCCGAATGGAGGGGAATGATCACGTCCCTTGATCTGCAGGAAATGCCCCTACTTATACAGCCCAAAATGCCTTTAGCCTTCTTGGCAACAAGGGCACACTGTTGACTCATATCCAGCTTCTCGTCCACTGTAACCCCAGGTCCTTTTCTGCAGAACTGCTGCCTAGCCATTCGGTCCCTAGTCTGTAACACTGAATGGGATTCTTCCGTCCTAAGTGCAGGACTCTGCACTTGTCCTTGTTGAACCTCATCAGGTTTCTTTTGGCCCAATCCTCTAATTTGTCTAGGTCCCTCTGTATCCTATCCCTACCCTCCAGCTTATCTACCACTCCTCCCAGTTTAGTGTCATTTGCAAACTTGCTGCAAATGCAGTCCACGCCATCCTCCAGATCATTAATGAAGATATCGGACAAAACCGGCCCCGGGACCGACCCTTTGGGCAATCCGCTTGAAACCGGCTGCCAACTTAGACATGGAGCTGTTGATCACTACCCGTTGAGCCTGATGATCTAGCCAGCTTTCTATCCACCTCATAGTCCATTCATCCAGCCCATACTTCTTTAGCTTGCTGGCAAGAATACTGTGGGAGACTGTATCTAAAGCTTTGCTAAAGTCAAGGAATAACACATCTACTGCTTTCCCCTCATCCACAGACCCAGTTATCTCATCATAGAAGGCAATTAGGTTAGTCAGTCATGACTTGCCCTTGGTGAATCCATGTTGACTGTTCCTGGTCACATTCCTCTCCTCTAAGTGCTTCAGAATTGATTTCTTGAGGACCTGCTCCATGATTTTTCCAGAGACTGAGGTGAGGCTGACTGGCCTGTAGTTCCCCGGATCCTCCTCCTTCCCTTTTTTAAAGATGGGCACTACATTAGCCTTTTTCCAGTCATCCGGGACCTCCCCCGATCACCATCTACATCTAGGAGACAGTATTGAGGGATTCAATACAGGCATTCTTTCTTCTGCTTCAGTATTGAAGCAAGGAGCCAGCACAGTGTTAGCACTGTGCTTCTAGCTTGACCATCTTTTGGACATAAGGTACTAAAACTATGGTCCTGACCAGTTATGACTATTAAAATCCCATAGTGCTTTCTGCAGGATGTTGAATGTCCTACACAAATTCCAAATCTAGTAGTTACTTTCTGCCTAGTTAAATGGCTCCCTGCACTATCAACTAGATGAGGCATTCAGCGGCCTATAATATTCTCCACTTCCTATCCTAAAATGTTTAGTAAAATTGCTAAGTACTGTTTAACAGCTGCTGTGCTTCACCCCCAGGCTAGCTGGAGTGGTGTCTGGGTACCATTGGTTGAGAGAGCACTTCAGGATCAACTGAAATTAAAGGCATTCCATAAATGTCAGATATTGCTACACTGTCTTCTAAATCTATTTATCTTTTGGTTTCTATGACAAATTTCCAGGAAAGAAGTTACTTGGAATGAGCTTTTTTGCAGAAGAAGAGCCACCAGGGCCACCCCCCACCTCCCGCCTCCCCGCAGCTGCTGTTATTTACCAGCCATTTCACAAAATGACATGCTGTACTTACAAACATATTGCAGCAGCTGGCTTAGGGCTAAGAGTGACATTTTCCACCTTGTTGAATTCCTAGAAGCCCTTTTTGGCTCCTAACGTGAGAAGATACTTTTTTTTTTTTTAAAGAAAATTTCCCATGGAAATTATGGCTTCTTGAATTGAATCTGAGCATGGAACAGATTTTGAGAATAATCTTCTGCATCACTAATGTACTTCTAAGGGTTAATGACTCCCAAATTTATTTTTTGATCAGGGGAAAGGTAAGCAGTCCTTAAGGCAGTAATCTCCAATCAGGATGATCCTTACTGCAGAAAATGGAGACAATGTCTCTCCATAAAAGGCTCTCAGAAAACTCCTGAATTCCTTAATGTTAAAGATAAAAGGCTGTCATAAAGCCCAAGGAAATATTTATGAACATCCAGGGCTGGATAAGTGCAAATAGTTTGGAATTATGTGTTCCTCATGCAAGAACATTAATTCCAAATGCAAACAAAATTGCTCCTCTGAAGTATTTGGCTAAGCCTGGGATGAAAGTGGTGTCAGGGTGGAGACTAGTGAAGGGACTGAACTCCACCAGAGAGAGTACTTCCCTCTGTGCCTCCACTTGCCACTGATAAATACATATTCTATATAAATCAGCCACTATGGCACTATTCGTGGATGATTTATTTTAACACTTCTTAAATATTATAACTTCCTGTGGCTCCAGTGTTTGTCCTTCCTTCACTTTCCTTCCCAGGGTACCTTGTAGTGCATCGTTCCCTGTGTCATTCTACACACGTTCCCTCCCTCCCAGCTTTCCCATTCTCCTCTTTCTTTTCTAACCTATCTCTTCAAACTCTCATCTCCCCAACATCCACTCAAGCACAGAATCTCCTTCCCTAACTTGCTATGATTCTGCTCTATTTTGCCTCTTCTCCAGAGATTGGGAGGAGGCTACTGCTGCTGCAGATGCTTGTTTCCTCATATAATATGGCTCCACTCACCACACTGGTGGCTGCTGCGGTTATATTGGGGATTAGCGCCGCAGATCAGTACGCCCACTCCTGGTGGTTCCTCGCCTGCCATCACTTCTGCTCTCAGACGCACATTACTCCAAGGACTACAGCGTTGTCTTCATAACACAGCCCTCCAGTCGCGTCATGATCTGTGCTACTCCATTCTGAGGGCAAGTGTTGCAGTCCAACTGTCCCGCTGTTTCCCCAGTAGTGACTGCAGCCAATTATCCAGCCACTTCCCTGTGGCCCCAGCACCCTCTTCACCCTTGCCTCAGCCTGCAAACCCCAGCAACCAGACAGGAGTTCTTCTCTAGCTCCCCTGGTCCTTGCTAGCAGCACTTCTCTGTCCAGAGTGATCGCTTCCTTCTGCCTGCCAGGCACCCAGTTCTCCCTCTGTGAGCACCAGGGAGTAGCAGATCCTGGTCTGCCCTGCAGCTCTTCTTATATGGGCCTGCTGTGCCCAGATTGGCTGTTCCTTGCAGCCCCTCTTGCACACTACTGTGGGGTGGATTTGCAGACAGACATACACACATCCTAGCACCATGAAGAAGGGCAGACCTGCCTCCCCAGTTCTCCTGCTACACTCCCCCTGCAGCCCGCTGAATGCAGCTAACAAAGGAGAACAGGACAGCTGTGAGGCGCCCTAAACTGATCCACCCAGTGGTGCTCTGCATCCCTCCCATCAACTTCCCCAGACCCCTGCTGACACCCATCCATAATGCAGTTGACAAGGACATTTTCACACCCCTGAGAGGAGCAAAACGTGGACGCTCCAGCCAGAAAGGGCCCTGGCCCCTTTCCTCTCCCCCTCTCCCCAGCAGCCAGCTCGCAAAGATGTGCTGGATTTAAAGCGCTTGCAAAAAGCATCCCTTGCAGAGCAGGGTTTGGCTGGAGAAATGGTCCGGGTGGGAGCCCGGAGCCCAGCCTGACCCTTCCGGACAGGGGGAGCTACACCCACCTTAGACAAAGGAGAAGTGTTAGAAACAAAAGCCAGACAGGTGTTTAACAGAGCCTGCAAAATCCAGGATGGAGGTGCAGGAAGGAAAGGGGCGAAGAGAGGGACTGAGCAGCCCTGGGTCCCTCCTGCGAGGAGGCATTGGGAAAGCAAGGGAGCATGCAGCATTCAGACAGACTTTGATCTAGAAACACAAGCCATTGTGCCAGTACTCACTTCTTATTTACAGACCCGGCGCCCTCTCCTCGCTTCACGGGCAGGCATTTTTTCAGGGCTTGGGTAGGTGCCGTTTGACCAAATGGAAAAAGAAAGAGAGCGAGAGCGAGAGAGAAAAGGACCAGACCCAGGGAGGATTTGCTGCTGCTGAGCTCAGATTCCACGGGGAGTGGAGATTGGCGTTCTCCCTGTCACTGGAGAGGGTGTGTGTGTGTGTGTGTGTGTGTGAGAGAGAGCGTTATGTGTGTGATTGCCCTGTGTGTGATCGCCGTGTGTGTGTGTGATCGCCGTGTGTGTGTGTGTTTGCGCGTGCCCGCTCCTCTCCTCATTCTCTTTCCCCCGGTGTATCCCAGCTGCTGGGTGTGTCTCCCCCTCCCTCTACCCTGCTCCAGTGCCAGGGGCAGCTGCACCCTCATCTTGGTGAGCTGCTCGGCATTTCTACCCCGCCCCTTCGCTCGGCAGCGCAAGGACCAGGCTGAGGCAGATGCTGCAGGGATGAAGGGGGGGAAGAGGTAGTTAAGAGAAGAGGTCCATGCAGGAAAGATAAATCCCAAACTGGTGGGCGCTGACCTGGGAGCCCCCGGGGGAGTGCAATGGGATGGAGGAAAAGCCAACAGCCACCCCCATCACCGAGACACAAGACCTGCTCCTGGTCTTCGCCACGGCCCCTAGGGGATCTTCCTCCGACAGCTTCCCCCAGGGAACTTTTGAATGGGACGAAATATCACTATAGCCAGCAGAGAGCCCTCAGGCCAGGCTTGGGAAAGTTTGAGTGTAGCGAGCTCCCACATCACGGGGACCCCGTCTATTTCTTCCTCCTCCACAGTTCTGCGTTGTAACCACCCGAGTCGATACTTTGCTGGGAGGAGTTTATCACTTGGGAGCAGAGAGTCACTGCGTCGGACCTCTCCCATACCATGAACAAGCTTCTGCTTGCTTCCAGTTTAAATCGGCACTATAAAGGAGAGACTCTGCTTCCACTGAGATTTTAGCGCTTGAGACTCACGAGATTATTGTTATGTTTGTCACAGACTGATCTGAGGTCTCCTGGTTATCTATCAGCTGTGACATTACCCTTGGGCCAGTTTCACAAGTGGTTAATAGGTGGATGCCCCTGCAGGGTAAAATGTATGGCCAGTATGCACCAATCAATAGCTACAGGACCATCCATCTGCCACCCTTCCTCCCCCGGCCAAAAAAAGTCAGAACAAATACAAATATTCAAGAAGCAAGAATAATAAATTGGTTTGGGTCACAAACATTTGAAGCCAAAGGCTGTATCGTTAAAACTGCTCAAGTATGGCATTCCTCCCATAGTTTATAGGCCGTAATCCTCCTTGAATCAGAAGCACTGTCACTGAACTGACTTATTTTAACGCCTTTCCCTATTAAAGTGGCATAATACAAATTGGACAAATGGATACATTACTGAGTTCCCCAGAACTCTGATTGCAGCAGTATCCATCATGCCAGTCTTCTCTAGGGCGTTCATGTCTCTACAAGACTCAGAGTATAACTCTAAATCTCATCTGCTGTTTCAGTCTGAGCTTTGTAGACCACTCGCCACCCTTGTGGCCTAGCAAAACTGTTGTTGAGTAATAAGAGACATTGGGCCAAATCCAAAAAATCCAGTTGCAAATTGTGCTTAAATCACACAGTACCGTTTCATTGCCTTAAGAGCACAATCCTGAAACAATACAAAACAGGTAAGTAACTTCATTCATGCAAGTATTCTACTCAGACTTGTCACCTGCGTAAAATGACTCATTAGCTTAAGTAGTTGCAGGATTGGGGTCTAATACTACTTAGGAAAGCAAGGGTTTGCAGGATCAGGTCCCCTTTTAGTAGAGAATCCAGATAGCCTCGGGGTCACTGCTTATTTACATGACCCAGCTCTCTTCCTTTAGTGCGTGGAACATTTCGTACATAAAACACCACCATCTACCCCTAAGCCTGTACAAATACTTCCTATTCTTCTCATGTGGAAAATAATCATTTCGCAGGATTCCTTCCAATCCCTATGGGAAAAAGAGCTTGAACACTTTCTTCCACGCAGCGCTGAGACAGTAAGGAATATTATGGAAAATAGTACCACCATGCCTTTCTTTAGGTATCTAAATATTTTGCATGGGATTCTTTTTCCTGAGTTGTTACAAAGTGCTCAAACGGGGCCAGATCCATGGCCCATAACTTGAAATCAGTGGGAACCTTCCAATGACCAATGCGTTTCGATCAGGCCCTAAATCAATACGTTCTGTGAAACAGGTAGAACCTATTTTGATGACACAAGAAACTCCACTCCAGGAATTATTGTATTGTACCCACAAATCTGATTCCTAAGAAGCAGTCTCTAGGAAATTAATATCAATCTGTTAATATCAATCTGTCAACTGCATACACTTATTAGCTATCACTTTCCACCTGAGGCAATCACTGGTAACTTTCTTGACTGACGTTTATTGCTTTCTTAGAAAGGAGTCTAGCTATGCCATGGCACCCACTTTCTGTGCACTCAGCGCTAATGCTAACAGATGTGGCATTTTTATGAGAGGCTTCTTGAAATCCAGAAAGAACAACATTTCCGTTGGTGGGGTACAACAAAAAATGTTGTGTAGAGGAACTCCTTTTCTTGAAGCCTTCTAGAGCTCCTGCATCTATTCTGTAGAGTCATGACCTCCTATGTATTTGTTGTAACCTACACCACACATTGTTTGAACATTGTGTGTGACCATTTGGCCCTCAGAGTTGAAGCTGACATTTGAACAGTTTGAAGTGTCAGGATTGTAGCAGTTCTGAACTTTACTAAACAAACACACTCGAATGCAGTTCACTGCTGACAAAACATACCACCAACCAACATGGACAGGATTAAATAATAGGAGAGGTTACAACAGGCGAATCTAAAAGGAGAATCTGCACAAACTCAGAAGTTCTAAAGTGTGCAACACAGGGAAGTAATACAGTACATGAAAGTTATGTCAAAACTTGTCTATTACATGTTAATTAGAGAGAGAGAGTGAGGGGAAGGAATCAAAGTTACATGACAAACAAACAACATATTCATACTATGAACAGCTATAGCCAATCTAAATATAGATATGACAAGAACATACCTGTAGGGAAATGGTTGTTTCACAAAAATACATCACCATAAGCAGGATTGTTTCAGTGCAACAGGAAAAGGCCTGACTGTCAAAATAGCCCCATCTCTTGGGGGGCACTTCCTTTATTCCCCTTCAAGTGCAGGGGCACTTCCTGTCTGAAAGGCTAGTCCTTCACTCTTAATGAAGAGCAATTGCATTAGGTCTGGAGTTAGTGACTCTCCCTTAGCCCTCTCATGGCTCGCTTGTGGCAACTTCTCCTCCCATTCCTTCCCTGCTCAGCATAAAACAGACTTGGAGTGCAGTATTTAATACTTATTTGGTCATTTGGTGATAATTTCTCTGTTCCCAAAGGATTACCACAGTGGGATTTCACTATGGGGGAAAATTCTACTCAGAGTTTTTGGACCCCTGTCAGAAACACAGCATCCCAGACCTAATCACAAAGGAAAGGCAGGATGCTTGGCAGAGCAAGGCAGGATAAGCAGCTGGGCATGTTTTGCTACATGCATACATATCTATGCACCATCTTCCTCCCAGTGAAAGGGAGTGCAGCTCTGGTGCTGAAGTAGTGGTTGTGAAGTGGTTTATTTTGCTTTTTTGCAACCTGGAAGAGGATTTGCACTTGAAGTGCCATGTATTTCCTTACAAATTCCTTAACTTTGATGGGACTATTCACATACTTAGAGTTCCACATATGCTTAAATGCTTTGGTGGATCAGGGCCTTAGACCATGGGCTATGTGCTAGGTATAGGATTCAGGCTGTGTGTTGGAGGATATACCATCTGGCCCTATAAACATAGTGAAGCTTCTGTATAGCAGGAGTGGAAATGCATAGAAACAACTTGAGGCTTTCGGAAAAGGCCAGACCCTAGATCCCTTTGAAGTCAATTGCAAAACTTAAATGAAGTTTCATTACAGCTGAGTTAAATATAAGCAAGTTCTACTGTACTTGGTTTACAAAGTTAATTTTAAACCTCATTTTATTCATTCAGTGGGTCTTTTTTTAAAGTAGTCTGTCTCTAGGTTTCTTTGGAGACATTAAGAAGTACCTGTCAGGTCTAAGGATGGCTAATGAGAACGTTGGGGCCATATTCTGCCATTAAAGTGTTAGTCATATCCTTCCATGGAAATCTGCATTAATAAAAAATTAATGACCTAGGGCTTGTCCCTCCCACGTGCAGATGGGATGGATATAGGCTGTTCTCAGAAGCTGTGTAGGCAGAAACCTCACAGTGCAGTTCAGATAGGGGTGCTCTCAGTTTGGTGCACTGCAAACTGTACCTGGATTTTCTTTCAAATGCACATGTAGCCAAAATAAGGGTACAGTGGGGAACATTGGGCATGCCCATCACAATGGTCCTAAGCCTTCATCCACAATCTGGAAATTCTTATGCCTGCTAGGAACTGGAGTGCAGCCAGCACCCCCAATTTACCTGGCTGCTAAATGGTGTTGCACCGAGCTCAGCCACTCCCATCTCCTATAAATGTCTCTCCTCATGCACCGCTACTATCCCTCTGAAGGAATGAGCCCATCAATTCTCATGTATGTTATGAAAAACTTACTGCACTAACTTATTGCATCAACCAATGGCCAATGTTTAAAATCAGACTATATTTAATTGTAATATTTAACTGACGAAAAAACACGTTGAGAATAGATATCAAGGAGTAACACCTCAATAACAGTAATTATTATACCCACGTGTCTGATTTACAGTGTGATAAATTATTTGCAAAGCAGCTACATCAGTTTTGTACTGCCTACCGCTTGGCTGGCTGCGGACCCAGCCAATCCTGGGCTTAACTCACGGCCAATCACTTGCTGGTGGTTTATCCAAGTCCTCCGTAACACCCCGCTTAAACAGTACAGAACTCTCTTGCACACTTC
The DNA here is from genome assembly GCF_027887155.1 of Malaclemys terrapin pileata. Classification (NCBI taxonomy): domain Eukaryota; kingdom Metazoa; phylum Chordata; order Testudines; family Emydidae; genus Malaclemys; species Malaclemys terrapin. The sequence goes on along the minus strand of NC_071507.1, from coordinate 44,956,150 downwards.
TCCTCTCCCAATTGGTACCTTTATTCAACCCCTCTGCTTGGACTACACGTGTCTAGGTTCCTTCACAGTTAAATTTAAAAGGTGGAAACAAGATGTGTCTGAAAGGGGATGAGAGACTTCTAACCCTGGCCTAATGAGGTGGTAAAATAAACATACTCACCTCCTTGGATTTTCAGTCTCAGATCCTCAATCAGCTCACAAGCTTGTATCCCAGACGAGCCCCCAAACTGAAGGACATAAATCCACACCGTGTAGAAGTCAAGCATAGGAGTTTATTACGTACAGCGCTGACAGAGTGTCACCTCGCTTATCAGGCTCAGAGACACTGTCAATCAATTAATTACACCGGGTTATATGGGTTTTCCATGGTGGAGGAAACTGATGGGGGTAGGCAGTCCCAAACCTCCGGATAGGCCTAGCACAGCAAGACAAGATAGCCCAGTAGCCAATGGTCAAATGTTACATACTGTCTCTGCCCATGGTTTCAAATTAATAATTTAATATTTAATTAGTACTTTAATGAAATGTATTAGTATAAAATATATATATATGTTGAATTCAATTTGGGGTCCATAGGAATGAAGTAGCTCCTCTGATCATCTAACAGGTACATTCCTAGGGATTACAGCCAGGAAACAGTGAAAGTATATGGCAATAAGGATTGTCTTTCAAGTTCCTTCTTTGTGTTTTTAAGGCAGGCATTGGTCCCTGGGAAAGGGAAGTGGGAGAAGGCTATATTTTATACTGACATGCCAACCTTTCATAACCTCAAGGTTGGTCTGTGGGAAGAAGTTCTCCCTACAGAAGAAACTAACACGACAGCAACAGGGCTTCTTTGTTCCATTTGCAACTTTGAACAAGACACAATTATTCAGTTATTGCTCCAACATCTGGCATTTTGCTGACTATGCTTAACAAACAAAGCAAGGTTATCTTTTGTTTATTCTGCTTTCTCTTAGCTAGGCCTCTGGCCTCTTGACCAGACTCTGGACTTTGGGCCTCTAAAAGCTGACACAATCCATATACCAAGTTGTTATGCAAACAGTACATGGATTTTAACCCTTCAGTCGCTGTCGGTGCTGCCATAGGCATAGTTGTTGATGCTGCTGAAGGTGTTTGTGCCACAGCCAACACGGTCGAAGTAAGCAGCGGTGGCGGTGTCTCAGCAGCTGGACGCGGTGCCTCACAGAGCATCGGAACTGCGGATCCTTAAGGGGCTGAAGGTGGCACGAAGGTAGCCGAAGCTACCGATGTTGCTGCTGAGCACAACCCCTGGCTTCATCCCTGACTTTGATGGAAGGCCCAAGGCATCCAAAAGGGCCACTGCGTCGGGTTCTGCCACTGCGGAGGCCATGGTGCTGTGTGGGCTTATCTCTCTCTACTGCTCCTACTTCTGCCGGAGCAATAGGAGTTGGACTCCGACTCCAAGATCTCCAAAAAAGAAGACCAGGGAGGAGCTGTGCTGCGAGGCACCAAGCTTCAGGAGCTAGGGGACCGACTGGGCTCTTGTTCCAGGACTACTGGCGGTGGGGGCTTCTGTGGAGAAGTTGAGCGCCTAGACAGCATGGCCGGCTTTTCTCTTGATTGTACTTTGGGGCGGGCTGGTGCTGTGGGTTCATCCCTCCTTGGAGGTGAGAACGGCGCCGTGAGGCATAAAGTCCTGAGCCGCCTCAAATGCCTCAGGGTCAATGGGAGCTGCAGATGCAGACTCGACGGATCCAGTGAGCGGGCTGGGCCCAGACTCAACTATCCCACTGGGGCAGGAGTTGACATGACCCTTAAAGGCTATATGGTGCTATGGCCCAACTGGGGTCTCACAGTCATCGACTCTTAAGACTTGGCCAAGGGAGAACGAGCCCTCTCCGGCTTCTTTTTCTTCTGAGACACCGGTGCCTACCCAAGGAATGGACTCGGGAGGAGCCATGACAGTGCCAAGAGTCTTGTGAAGAGTCCTTTCTCGGCACCGGTTCCAGGAATGATGGAGCCGGGGCACTCTGCAAAGAGGAAGAGGTGCTGGGCGTGGGATCCCCCGATCTCGGGTCTGAGTGGGAACACAGAGCTGCCTCCATGAGCAGCACTTTGAACCACTGCTCCCTCTCTTTAAAAGTTCTGGGGCGAAACTTGCAGCAGATTCTGCAACGGTCGTTTTGGTGACCCTCACCTAGGCAGCTTAAACATGCGATGTGTGGGTCACTTTTTGGCATGCGCTTGGTGCAGGCCTCTCACTTTTTGAACCCCGGGGACCGTGGCATACCACGGCTCTGGACAGTCGGGGAGGGGGGGAACCCCCAACACGCTCTAAACTAACTAAAAACTACTACTAACTAGAGAAGAACTATAAAATGAAACAGATAGAGGCGCTTGCTAAAGCAAGGACTATGGGATGTTCCAGCTAACCATCACTGGTGGTAAGAAGGAACTGAGGGGGTGGCAGGTCGGCAGGGCTCTATATTGAATGACATGAAGGCGCAATTCCAGAGGGCGCCCAGGTGACCTGACGGATGCTGCTATGGGAAAAGTCTTCCAGCTGCCATGCACATGCACGTGCGCACACCTGATTGGAATCAACATGAACCAGCCCTGAAAAAAGAACTATTCTTACTAACCTGGTTTGGGTTGGAAGGCAAAAGTCTCTACCATTAATGATTAGCCTGATCCAGCCTTGACAGTGTGCAATGTAGCTGTAGACCAGTCCTTGCAGACTTAACATCCCGCTTCAGCTGAAATATGACGGGGTGAAGAAAATCCCAGTAGCCAACACCAAAGAATGTTATGTAAGGAAAAGTATCTAATAATTAATTAGTCAGAAATAAAAGCTGAAATGGAGCTGTTGGGAGTGTACAGGAGGCATAAGGTGTTAGAAATCACAAAATCCAGATCCTTTCTTGCTATAATTGCTCACAAGAATGTGGCAAAGAAAACGCCCGAAGGAAAAAAAAAACAGCATTAAATGCAAAGCTGCTTTTCATTCAAGATATCCAACTTTTTAGCCACTAGCTCTAGCTCAAATTCAAATGATGGAAACTAGTTAAAAGTGGTCTAGAACATCAAAAATCATAGAAATGTAGGATTGGAAGGGACCTCAATAGATATCTAATCCAGTCTTCTACACTGAAGCAGAACTAAGTATTATCTAGACCATCCCTGACAGGTGTTTGTCTAACCTGTTCTTAAAAACCTTCAATGACGGAGATTCCACAACCTCCCTAGGCAATTTGTCCCAGAGCTTAAATACCCTTATAACTAGGATTTTTTTTCTAATGTCTAACCTAAATCTCCCCTGCTGCAATTTAAACCCATTACTTCTTGTCCTGTCCTCAGTGGTTAAGGAGAACAATTTATCATCCTCTTCTTTATAACAACTGTTTACATACTTGAAGACTGTTATGTCCCCCTCAGTCTTCTCTTCTCCAGACTAAACACACCCAATTTTTTCAATCTTTCCTCATAAGTCACGTTTTTTAGATCTTTAATAATTTTTGTTGCTCTCCGCTGCACTTTCTTCAATTTGTCCACTTCGTTGCTGAAGTGTGGTGTCCAAAACTCTCCACAATACTCCAGTTGCTGAATAGCTCAGTGCTGAATAGAGTGGAAGAATTACTTCTTGTGTTTTGCTTACAACACTCCTGATGTTATTTCTTTTTGACTTTCACAGAAGAATTGAGGACCCTAATTGATCACTGCTGACCAAAACTAATTATATAATAAATAAATCCAAGCCACTCATACTTTTAAGAATCAGTAGTAGCAGTGTATTGAGAATTACTTAACACTAGGCTGGAAGAATAAAAACAAGTACTTATCTCAGTGCAAATCAATGGAAAAACAATTCTGCCTCATTTGCCTCAAAGGTGTAGGACAATGAAACCCAAAATGTAGAACACGTTAATCTGGTCTGGATGGATTGCCTACATGTCTGTAAGTTAAATGTTTGTCTTTTCAGCAATGTTATTAGAAGCATTTACATCATGTTCCACACACACTCTAAGTGGCACCCTTCAAGGAACTCACAACTCTCAGAAGACACCACTTTGTGTGTACAGAATAGTGAGAGCAGACTCTCACTAATCTGTCATCTTTCTACTTAATTTATAAATTGGAACAAGGAGAGGAGAACACTGAGGGCTGTGGATTTTGCAGTGCACATATCAATCTCAGAAGCATTCACAAGTTTACAAGTTTTCATTTGTAAAATGAGCACATTTGTAACTTATAATGCAAAGAAAATCCATTTTAGTACACATGGTCTAGTTCCCTCCCGGATCTTCTTCTAAGGATTGTAGGACTATGTGGAATTATATTCCAATGTACATGTCTGAATCTGGCCAGATTTCGATATAGATAGCAGCTCCACCTAATATATTATTAACATTTTCTCCTTAATATGTGACACAATTGTGTGCAATCAATACCAGCAGCAGACAATAAAGAGAAGCAGAAACATCAACAAGATGGATGGTGTTAAGGCATTTCTTCCCCTTCTCAAGAAAAATCCTTACAGGACAATTCTTGTGAACAGTGTGATGTATAGCTAGCATTAACTACTGCAGTGGTGTACACAACAGGGCAGCCCAGTGTTCCCTTTGAATACTGGCGCTTCCAAAAGCAGCATAGAATGACGTTTAGTAAATGCGTTTAGTTCAGTTGAGAGCTATATATGTATACTGTTGGACATGAATGAACTGCGTTACTAGGTGGGCTGTAGCTGTTATGGCAAATGTTGAGAAATCATGCTATGTGGAGAAAGTGAATAAGGAAGAGTTATTTATTCCTTCACCTAACACAAGAACCAGGGGTCACCCAATGAAATTAATAGGCAGCTGGTTTAAAATAAATGAAAGGAAATACTTCTTTACACAGTGAACAGTCAACCTATGGAACTCATTGGCAAGCGATGTTGAAATCCAAAACTATAAAGGGGTTCAAAAAAGAACTTGATACGGTCATGGAGGATAGTCCATCAATGGCTATTACCCCAGATGGTCATGTTACCAGATGTGCCAGTTACTTTGGGGTATACTCATTTATTAGGGTCACTCTTCTGGGCGGGGGGAAGGAGGGAGGGTTCTGTAATTCTATTAATGTGCTGCTTATGTCACTTGTGTGTTCATATGGAGCTCTACTTTTCCCTTCTGCAAGTCCCCTTCCCAATGGAGCTACCCTGCAGGACCTAGGTTTCCCAGGGCTGGGTTCCTCCAGCCCTAGAATTAGATGAACATGCGCACACACACACACGCACTAACAGAGCAAGTCTGAGCGGACCGGGTCAATCAGCACCCTCCAGCTGATCCCCTCATGTGTCCCTGTACTCAATGGGCTGGGTTAAGCAGCACTTTCAAGCTGGTACCCTTATGCGCCCCTGGTCTCAATAGGCTAGGTTGAGCAGCACTTTCAGCTGCCCCCCACCCTTATGTGCCCCATGTTTAACATGTCCCTATCCCATTTTCACGTTAGAATTGTACTGGTAGTAACTCACTTAATGAGCAAACCCCACAGTATTTTTGGGCCCTACAGGGATCTTTAGCTTAGGTAAAAGAAGCGTTGCTGCAGAGTAAATGGGGGAAGCTGAAAACACAAAAGAGTAAAATTCAGAGAGAGAGAGAGAGAGAGAGAGAGAAGCAACCAGGTGAACCATAAAAGTTATTTATTGAATAATAATGATAACTGCACAAGGAGGGCTAAACAAACATAACATTTACATTTTAAAGGTTAATACCTGAGGTCGAAATGAAAACAGAGAGAAAGAGGGGGGGGTCTCACCCACTCCATGAGGCTTGAACTGGTCAGGGTTCCCAGATGATGGTGTTAGCGGAGGGTTCTGAATGCTGGAGACAGGCAGAGTCCCCAACACGATCAGTCAGGAGATGGAGTTCCAGTGGAACTGATGCATAGTGTGGATCTAAGCATCAGAATCCTGACTAGAGAGTGAGTAGGGATTTTTGTAGAGAAATTACAATGGTTCAAGGGAGAACACTAGATTTGTTTATAGGTAAGCTGATGACTCAAGGGTTTTCTTTAGACTAGACAATAGGAGCTGATCACTCTTGGCTATGGGTGGTGTTTTCTTCCAGGGAGCTCACAATGCAACTAGGCTGCTTCAGTATTTGGATATCAATTAAGGATTCATTGCTAGAATTGGTCTGATAACTGTTGAGCTGGGTGTGTGTGCAGGCGTAGGTTCATTAGCATCTGGAGCAGAGATTCCCATGGTGCAGTGTTTCCCTGTTTTTTCTGGTCCCAGAATTCAGTGTGGTTCTCTGTTCTCCATTCTGAATGTAAATTGAGATGTCTTGCTGTCCCATCTTTCAAGCAGATGAGGCTAGGGGAGTTGTCTTTGCTCTCCATTCTGTATGCTAATGGAGATGTCTTAATCTTATCACCCTTGTCAGGAGGGGTCTAGGTGTGTCTCCCAACGCCCTTCACTGCTCTCTGCAAGTTTTCTTTTTCTGATGGGTTTTGGTTTAAGCAGAGGCTGGAGGGGGGTGGGGTGTCTTTCATGAGTCTGGCTGGATACTGCACCCTGGTTCCCCAGGAACACAGAGGTGTCTGGTATCAGTACTGTTGTAGATGGGCAAAGGAGGGCTGTGGCGTCTCTCCATGATACCATGGAAGCTGAGAGTTTACCTGCTGGGACATCTGCCCAACTTGCTGAACTAGTGGCCCTGACTCATGCACTCGAGCTGGCAAAAAACAAACGGGTTAATATCTTTACTGATTCAAAGTATGCTTTTGGGGTATTGCATGCTCATGCTGCTTTGTGGAAGCAAAGGTGAATGCTAACAGCCCAAGGCTCCCCGGTTAAGTATGGGTCTCAAATTCTCCGGCTGTTAGAAGCAGTACAACTCCCTGCAGCAGTATCAGTGGTACATTGCAAAGCCCATCAAAGGGAAGATCAAAATGTAACCAAGGGCAATGCCAGAGCAGACAGGGAAGCCAAGCGCGCTGCTACCCTGAAGTCACCAACAGAGGAGAATGCCCAAATGCATGCCCTTCTCCCATCAGTAGGTGAGCGTGAAGCTCCTCAGTACTCCCATGAGGACAGAAACCTGGTTGACAGGCTTGGTCTCCGGAAAAGGAGGGATGGCTTTATTCCACAGAGGGAAAAATCCTCTTGCCCAAGGGCCTGATTCAACCAGTGTTGCAGAAACTGCATCAAACCACACACGCAGGCAGAGAGGCTCTTACCCAGCTTATGAATAAGTATTTTCTAACCTCTGGACTTAAACCCCTAGCATCACAGGTACAGGCTGAATGTTTAATCTGCCAAAAGAACAATCCTCAACCAGGCGTAGCAGTGTTGCCAGACACTCTGGAACCTACCCCAGGCCCAGGATTGGTGTGGCAAATAGACTTTACTGAGTTTCCCAGGACCCAAGGGTATAGGTACCTCCTCGTCTTGGTGGATCGATTCAGTGGATGGCCTGAGGCCTTCCCATGTTGTAACAACACTGCCAAAACGGTGGCTCTTAAGTTTGTCAAGGAGATCATTCCTCGCTCGGCCTCCCCCAGTGGATGGAATCTGATAACGGAACACACTTCACATCTCAAGTTGTTCAAAAGATATCAAGTGCTCTGCAAATCCCTGGAAGCTCCACACACCATGGCGACCACAAGCCAGTGGAGTAGTGGAATGCACAAATCAGACACTCAAGCGACACCTCTCAAAGGTCTGTCAGGAGGCCTCTCTTAGGTGACCTGATGCTTTGCCCCTTGTGTTACTCCGCATTCGTGCTCTCCCCAAGGGCAGGTTAGGGCTTAGTCCCTTCGTGATTATGTTTGGAAGGGCATGGCCTCTGAATGGTACACTGGTTCTGGCAGGAGAGTGGGAGATGGGGTGTGGTTTCTTGTCTCAGTACATGTGCTCTTTGTCCACTGTTCTTTCTTCTCTTCACAGATACACCAAAGATTCACAACCTCTTCTGCTGGATACCCTGGTCCACTCCTTGCAGCCAGGCGATTTTGTACTCATGCAGACCTGGAAGGACGAACCTCTCCAAGAGAAGTGGAAGGGACCCCACGCCGTCCTGCTTGTTTCCCACACAGCGGCAAAGGCCGAAGGACACAAGAACTGGATTCATCACTCTCGACTAAAAGCAGTACCCACTCCTGAACAGTGGACTGTCCAGCCTGCAGAGAAGACTGCCAGTGATGATTTGGGACTTAAGTTGTTATTCAAAAGACAGTAAGGGTCGTTGGGAATGCTTTGTGATATCTCTGAACAGCCACAGCACACTCCCCGCGAAAACCCTGAGCATTGGTTTTATCTATTCACAGAAGGCTGACCTAACCTATGGTCCTGTTCCTTTTATTTTTTTGATTTGTTTGGTGTCAATAATTCTTATCTTTTGGGCATTTGGGTTTGTGGTAATAGTGTCTACAAATGGCTCCCTCATGGTTGGCATGGTAGCTGTTACAAAGGCTATCTCGCTCCTCCCCTCCGTGTTCTCACTCAGGCTCCCTCAGGTCGCCCTAGGTACTATCGGTCCTTGAGAGCTACCATTGAACCCATCGGTGAAGGAGACAGGTTTGGGATGATATTCCTCCCTTCCTATGGGGTAGGACGGCTAACCCAACTCTACAGACAACTTTCTAAATTTCTCACTCAGTTTGCCAATGATACCCTGGCCATAGAGAAAAGCATAAGTTCTGAGCTGTACCAGCTTCAACTGCTGGCTTTGCAAAACCGCCAGGCCCTAGATTATGTGTTAGCCTCACGGGGCGGGGTCTGTGCCATCTGTAAACTGATGACTCAAGGAGGTTCTTTTTAAGCTAGACAATAGGAGCTGATCACTCTTGGCTATGGGTGGTGTGTTCTTCCAGGGAGCTCACAATGCAACTAGGCTGCTTCAGTATTTTGGGATATCAACTGAAGATTTATTACTAGAATTGGTCTGATAACTGCTGAGCTGGGTGTGCGCAGGCATAGGTTCATTAGCATCTGGAACAGGGATTCCCATGATGCAGTGCGCCCTGTTTTTCTGGTCCCACAGTTTAGTGCGGTTCTCTGTTCCTCATTCTTTATGCTAATCCCTGTCCCATCTTTCATGCAGATGAGGCTAGAGGAGTTGTCTCTGTTCTTCATTCTGTATGCAAATGGAGATGTCTTCATCTTGTCACCCTTGTCAGGAGAGGTCTAGGTTTGTCTCCCAATGCCCTTCATTGTTCTCTGCAAGCCTTTTCTCTGATCAGTTTTGGTTCAAAGAGAGACTGGTGGTGGGGGGTGTCTTTCATGAGTCGGACAGTCTATATACTGCGCCCTGGTTCCCCAAAACACAAAGCTGGCTGGTATCAAGTCCCCCCATTGATACGGTGCTTGCGCTGGTTGAGTATCCCCATCACATCCTTCCTCCGTGGTACCGGGTCTGATCTTCCATCCATGGCAGCCACTGCATCCGTCGTTGTATCCAACAAACCAGCAGAATCAGACCAATTGCTATATAATTTGGAAACCAATGATCACCAAATGGGGTGAAGCATGATATTTAAAAGAGCTGTTGCACTGGGACTCCACCCAAGCAAAGTCTCCCACCAAGAGTGATGTCCTGTGTTTTTACCTTAATGGCATTGAGACCCATTCCCAGTGAAATGGGGGTGTTGGTGTCACTAGGCATAGCTACCAGGTAACTCGAGGGAGCGGAAGGCCATAAGTGCCGATGAAACTCCTGCACTCTTGGTCTAAGTGAACCACAGTGACTCCATCTTGTGAACTTTCACCTACTTCTATGCTAACTGCTTACATGCTGTAGCAGAAATGTAAGGGTCAGCTTTTCTAGCACAACTTGTAGTGATAATGCGGGGGAAAAGGGGGAGGGAAAGACAATTCATTTTCCCCAGAAATGTTGTCCTTTCCCTTTTCAGCTAGGGGTTGCTCCACAGAAACATCTTCCTCGGTTTCAGTTGAGTCCAGAACAGCTTCTGAGACAACTGACATATCCTCCATCAGCATAAGCTGAGAGGCACATTCTGTCTGCTCCTCAGACAGAAGATTGGAGACAAACTCTCCCCCAACAGATAAACTGCCATTCTTAACAGTCATAAAGTTTGGAATTTCCTCCCCTTTGTTCCCAGACAAACGTTTGGAGATTGGGGTAGCTCCTTCCATGAGCCAGTCATCACCCCAACAGACACAGTCTTAGGAACACTTCTTTCCTGGGTTTTAGTTGAGTCCAGAACCCCATCTGGCACAACTGACAAATCCTCAGTCAGCATAAAGTGAGAGGTACCTTCTGCCTGCTCCACAGATAGAACACTGGAGACATTTTCTCCCCCGGCAGTTAAACTGCTTTTCTGACTAGACAAACAGTTTGAACTTCCCTCCCCCTTGTCACAGACCACATGGCTGTTCACAGACAACCACTGGGAGAGTGGGATGGCTTTTTTAACAGGCAAATCACCACTCCCAAGAGACAAATCATGGGAGACAGTTTCTCCCTCATACCCGCTGAGCTGAACCTGTTTAGTGGTGGGTCTCCCTTCAGGGATCCTGTCCACTGGCAATTGGGCTAACATCCCTGGGTTCCCCACTGTAGCCCTCACAGTGGGTCTCCTCCATATGTCGCTCTGACATCTTGTGATCAGCTGGGGAGGCCGGTGGGGAACCGGGCACCCCTACTGATCGTCAGACTCCCAGAGCCTCCACTCAGAAGAGGAGGCAAGGATTGGGCTTTGCCAGGGAGTGGGTGTGGGGGATGCACTCTGTACCGGGGCAGTGGGTTGTGGGGGAGCTCCCTACATTAACTCTGTTCTCCGCATGACCTGAGACAAAGCATTACTCACGATGCTGAGGGGCTGGTGATCATATTTTTCCATATCCGCTCCTAAATTCACCAGCTCCTTCCAAATCATGTTCCTAATACTCTCCTTGGGTCGGCGCTGCCCAGGGTTGTGGGAGGTAGGGGGATTAGAATTGGGAGGGCCCCTGGCACAATGGGGACCATTATTTGTAAACATGATAGCCTGCACGGGCTCTGAGGTAGTCTTTCTGCTGACCTGTCTTTTTAAGACACCAGTTTCTTGCAGCAAATCTCCTGCCTGTTTGATTTTTGTCACTAGTTCACCCCAGGTTAGGTGTTCTTAATCCACAGTCACCATGGTCAATTTTGTCTGAGAATTTAGTCCTGCGTAAGTGCTCTGTACTAATTCATGTCCCTGATACTGGAAATCGATAATCCCATTCTCTTCTGTCTGGGGTAATGAATCAGAGAGGGCTGCTAGCATTTTCTTTTGAATTAGGTAAGCTTCTGGGACCTCTCCTGGTTTCTGCTCTTCCATTATGTACAGTTTCTTAAGGGAAGATGCAGACAGTAATATTTTAAGAGCACTTATCATCCATTCCCGGGGTCCGGGGCAGGCCACTCCCAAGAAGCTATGTCTAGGTCTAGAGCATCTGCATCACAAAGAGAGGCACATAACTGGGCCAATTGGGTTAAGTCCATGCCATCAGCAGAGGGGTACATTTGCCAAACACGGGCCAGCCATGCAATGGCTGTGTCACGGTTCAGTGGCCCCAGTCTCTCAGCAATCGCCTTGGCTTGACTAGGCGACCATAAAGATCTGAAAGCTTGAATTATGAATATAGACTGATTTGTCAGGCATTCAAAGAAGACAAAACCATGCAAATACATTTGAGGACACTGAATTGTTTTAAAGCTACCCTCTAGCTTTTCAAAGTGCTGTTCAGTTTCGGAGCACATTACACACTGAAATGTTTTATATATAACTGTACCATCTTTGGAACTGCAGTCTTAACTCTTCCATTATGATGCAAATCCAGGAATTTACCTAGAGTTTATAAAATCAATTTCAGTACTATCATGGTTGAGATTATATTGTAATCCACATTTTATAGAAGACAACCAAATGCTCATCAGCATCGCCAGAAAGTTTAAAAAATTGTTTTGATCAACTGAACTCTCCACAGAGGATTGAAAGCCTTAGTACATCTTGCTTAATAAGATGTGCTGTTGCTAGGTAGGACATGTTTTCCTTCATAGTAGTGAAGGAAATTAAAGCCATTACAAGGGTCAAGTTGGCCTAAGTCCTAATGAACAGGAACATGAAGTAGGCAGGCAAAACCAGTCACAGGGGCAAATCTATAGTGATGGTGCCAAGAAGGGCTGTAATCTTCACCGAGGGGCAATAAAAAGTTTTTCTTCAGGACAGGGCATATTTACCTTGTTCTGACAAGTTTTCATTTGTAAAATGAGCACATTTGTAACTTATAATGCAAAGAAAATCCAGTTTAGTACACATGTTCTAGTTCCCGCCCGGATATTCTTCTAAGGATTGTAGGACTATGTGGAATTATATTCCAATGTACATGTCTGAATCTGCCCAGATTTGGATATAGATAGCAGCTCCACCTAATATGGTGGTAACATTTTCTCCTTAATATGTGACACAATTGTGTGCGATCAGTACCAGCAGCAGACAACAGAGAGAAGCAGAAACATCAACAAGATGGATGGTGTTAAGGCATTTCTTCCCCATCTCAAGAAAAATCCTTACAGGGCTAGTAAATTCTTGTGAACAGTGTGATGTATAGCTAGCATTAACTACTGCACTGGTGAACACAACAGGGCAGCCCAGTGTTCCCTTTGAATACTGGCGCTTCCAAAAGCAGCATAGGATGAGGTTTGGTAAATGCGTTTAGTTCGGTTGAGAGCTATATATGTATACTGTTGGACATGAATGAACTGAGTTGCTAGGTGGACTGCAGCTGTCATGGCAAATGTTGAGAAATCATGATATGTGGAGAAAGTGAATAAGGAAGAGTTATTTACTCTTTCACCTAACACAAGAACCAGGGGTCACCCAATGAAATTAATAGGCAGCTGGTTTAAAACAAATGAAAGGAAATACTTCTTCACGCAGTGAACAGTCAACTTATGGAACTCATTGGCAAGCGATGTTGAAATCCAAAACTATAAAGGGGTTCAAAAAAGAATTTGATACGGTCATGGAGGATAGTCCATCAATGGCTATTACCCCAGATGGTCATGTTACCAGATGTGCCAGTTACTTTGGGGTATACTCATTTATTAGGGTCACTCTTCTGGGAGGGTTCTGTAATTCTATTAATGTGCTTCTTATGTCACTTCTGTGTTCATATGGAGGTCTACATTTCTCTTCTGCAAGTCCCCTTCCCAATGGAGCTACCCGGCAGGACCTAGGTTCCCCAGGGCTGGGTTCCTCCAGCCCTAGAATTAGATGAACATGCGCACACACACACACACACACACACGCACTAACAGAGCAAGTCTGAGCGGACCGGGTCAATCAGCACCCTCCAGCTGATCCCCTCATGTGTTCCTGTACTCAATGGGCTGGGTTAAGCAGCACTTTCCAGCTGGTACCCTTATGCGCCCCTGGTCTCAATAGGCTGGGTTGAGCAGCACTTTCAGCTGCACCCCACGTCTAACATGTCCCTATCCCACTTTCACGTTACAATTGTACTGGTAGTAACTCACTTAATGAGCAAACCCCACAGTATTTTTGGGCGCTACAGGGATCTTTAGCTTAGGTAAAAGAAGCGTTGCTGCAGAGTAAATGGGGGAAGCTGAAAACACAAAAGAGTAAAATTCAGAGAGAGAGTGAGAGAGAGAGAGAGAAGCAACCAGGTGAACCATAAAAGTTATTTATTGAATAATAGTGATAACTGCACGAGGAGGGCTAAACAAACATAACATTTACATTTTAAAGGTTACTACCTGAGGTCGAAAAGAAAACAGAGAGAGAGAGAGAGATCTCACATACTCCATGAGGTTTGAACTGGTCGGGGTTCCCAGGTGATGGTGGTAGCTCAGGGTCCTGAGTGCTGGAGACTGGCAGAGCCCCCAGCATGATCAGTCAGGAGATGGTGTCCCAGTGGAATTGATGCAGAGTTTGGGTCTATACATCAGAACACTGACTTGGGCACAGGTAGGGGTTTTTGTAGAGAAAATACAATAGTCCAAGGGAGAACACTAGATTTGTTTATGCGTAAACTGATGACTCAAGTTTTTTTTTTTTTTAAGCTAGACAATAGGAGCTGATCACTCTTGGCTATGGGTGGTGTTTTCTTCCAGGGAGCTGACAATGCAACTAGGCTGCTTCAGTATTTTGGGATATCAATCGAAGCTTTATTACTAGAATTGGTCTGATAACTGCTGAGCTGGGTGTGTGCAGGCATAGGTTCATTAGCATCTGCAGCAGGGATTCACATGATGCAGTGCATCCCTGTTTTTCTGGTCCCAGAGTTTAGTGCGGCATTCTGTTCCTCATTCTTTATGCTAATCCCTGTCCCATCTTTCATGCAGTTGAGGCTAGAGGAGTTGTCTCTGTTCTTCATTCTGTATGCAAATGGAGATGTCTTCATCTTGTCACCCTTGTCAGGAGAGGTCTAGGTTTGTCTCCCAATGCCCTTCATTGTTCTCTGCAAGCCTTTTCTCTGATCGGTTTTGGTTCAAAAAGAAACTGGTGGTGGGGGGTGTCTTTCATGAGTCAGACAGGCTATATACTGCACCCTGATTCCCCAAAACAAAAAGCTGGCTGGTATCAAGTCCCCCCATTGATACGGTGCTTGCGCTGGTTGAGCATCCCCATCACATCCTTCCTCCATGGTACCGGGTCTGATCTTCCATCCATGGCAGCCACTGCATCCGTCATTGTATCCAACAAACCAGCAGAATCAGACCAATTGCTAGTATAATTTGGAAACCAATGATCACCAAATGGGGTGAAGCATGATATTTAAAAGAGCTGTTGCACTGGGGCTCCACCTAAGCAGTCTCCCACCAAGAGTGATGTCCTGTGTTTTTACCTTAATGGCAATGAGACCCATTCCCAATGAAATGGGGGTGTTGGTGTCACTAGGCATAGCTACCAGGTAACTCGGGGGAGCGGAAGGCCATAAGTGCCGATGAAACTCCTGCGCTCTGGGTCTAAGTAACCCACAGTGACTCCATCTTGCGAACTTTCACCTACTTCTATGCTAACTGCTTACATGCTTTACAGAAATGTAAGGGTCAGCTTTTCTAGCACAACTTGTAGTGATAATGTGGGGGAAAAGGGGGAGGGAAAGACTGCGTAAGACTGTGTGCGTATGAAACTACAAGGTCAAAGATAGCAGATGAATGGGAATTTTTCTAACTGTAACTGCTTGAGGAGGGAGGGGAAGGAGGAGTAGGGGGAAAAGTAACAGAACAAAAGTTTACAGAAACTGCTTGGACTATAAAAAGGAAAACTTGCTTATATGTGCGGTGCTTGATTTGAGACATGGCTGTCTCCCTGCACCACTTTGAGATCTCAAATAAACTTTGTTTCCTTCTCCACCCCTGGTGTGTCTATTGGTGCAGCGCACACCGGGCAACGAACCCTGTTGCCCCCTCGGGGCCCATCTGGGCCGGCAACAGGGGAAACCTCCTTGTAGAGCTCAGGATAGGCATTTAACAGTTGTACAGTGCATAAAGGCACAGTAAACCTCATATCACGACTAACAATGGTGGTTACATTATAGAAACGGCAATTAGCGTAAGGCCCCATGGGTCTTGAGGGTCAAGTGGTTTATGTTCCATTCTTTGAGCTATGAAGAATGAAGCCATTTTCGACAGGGTTTCCCATCTTTTTCATTCAGGATTTCTACCTGACACACACTGGGGCTGGCCCGATTCACCATAGAACAGCGGCCATCCCAGGTGCATGTAAAGAACTGCTTAGCAGTGACAGAGGCGGTGTTGGTTTTAGTAGGGATGGCTTCCACCCTGGATCTTACTAAAACAAAGTCAGTGGATTTATACACAGTTGAGGAACTTTGGCAGCTAGAAACTGAACCAAAATTCTCAGCACCTACACTGTTGCTTGCTACAGTTCAGAATGAATCATTGCCTATCTCAATCAACTCACTTCCACACCCTTCAGTTGCTGCAAACTGCTTGCAAAAGCTAGCATGAGGTTTTATTCCTTCAGGTGCAGTTTTAGGCAACAATTCATTTTCCCCAGAAATGTTGTCCTTTCCCTTTTCAGCTAGGGGTTGCTCCACAGAAACATCTTCCTCGGTTTCAGTTGAGTCCAGAACAGCTTCTGAGACAACTGACATATCCTCCATCAGCATAAGCTGAGAGGCACATTCTGTCTGCTCCTCAGACAGAAGATTGGAGACAAACTCTCCCCCAACAGATAAACTGCCATTCTTAACAGTCATAAAGTTTGGAATTTCCTCCCCTTTGTTCCCAGACAAACGTTTGGAGATTGGGGTAGCTCCTTCCATGAGCCAGTCATCACCCCAACAGACACAGTCTTAGGAACACTTCTTTCCTGGGTTTTAGTTGAGTCCAGAACCCCATCTGGCACAACTGACAAATCCTCAGTCAGCATAAAGTGAGAGGTACCTTCTGCCTGCTCCACAGATAGAACACTGGAGACATTTTCTCCCCTGGCAGTTAAACTGCTTTTCTGACTAGACAAACAGTTTGAACTTCCCTCCCCCTTGTCACAGACCACATGGCTGTTCACAGACAACCACTGGGAGAGTGGGATGGCTTTTTTAACAGGCAAATCACCACTCCCAAGAGACAAATCATGGGAGACAGTTTCTCCCTCATACCCGCTGAGCTGAACCTGTTTAGTGGTGGGTCTCCCTTCAGGGATCCTGTCCACTGGCAATTGGGCTAACATCCCTGGGTTCCCCACTGTAGCCCTCACAGTGGGTCTCCTCCATATGTCGCTCTGACATCTTGTGATCAGCTGGGGAGGCCGGTGGGGAACCGGGCACCCCTACTGATCGTCAGACTCCCAGAGCCTCCACTCAGAAGAGGAGGCAAGGATTGGGCTTTGCCAGGGAGTGGGTGTGGGGGATGCACTCTGTACCGGGGCAGTGGGTTGTGGGGGAGCTCCCTACATTAACTCTGTTCTCCGCATGACCTGAGACAAAGCATTACTCACGATGCTGAGGGGCTGGTGATCATATTTTTCCATATCCGCTCCTAAATTCACCAGCTCCTTCCAAATCATGTTCCTAATACTCTCCTTGGGTCGGCGCTGCCCAGGGTTGTGGGAGGTAGGGGGATTAGAATTGGGAGAGCACCTGGCAGAGTGGGGACAATTATTTGTAAACATGATAGCCTGCACGGGCTCTGAGGTAGTCTTTCTGACCTGTCTTTTTAAGACACCAGTTTCTTGCAGCAAATCTCCTGCCTGTTTGATTTTTGTCACTAGTTCACCCCAGGTTAGGTGTTCTAAATCCACAGTCACCATGGTCAATTTTGTCTGAGAATTTAGTCCTGCGTAAGTGCTCTGTACTAATTCATGTCCCTGATACTGGAAAGTGATAATTCCATTCTCTTCTGTCTGGGGTAATGAATCAGAGAGAGCTGCCGGCATTTTCTTTTGAATTAGGTAAGCTTCTGGGACCTCTCCTGGTTTCTGCTTTTCCATTATGTACTGTTTCTTAGGGCAAGATGCAGACAGTAATATTTTAAGAGCATTTATCATCCATTCCCGTGGTCCAGTGGCAGGCCGCTCTCAAGAACCTATGTCTAGGTCTAGAGCATCGGCATCACAAAGAGAGGCACACAACTGAGCCAATTGGGTTAAGTCCATGCCATCAGCAGAGGGGTACATTTGCCAAACACGGGCCAGCCATGCAATGGCTGTGTCACGGTTCAGTGGCCCCAGTCTCTCAGCAATAGCCTTGGCTTGACTAGGCGACCATAAAGATCTGAAAGCTTGAATTATGAATATAGACTGATTTGTCAGGCATTCAAAGAAGACAAAACCATGCAAATACATTTGAGGACACTGAATTGTTTTAAAGCTACCCTCTAGCTTTTCAAAGTGCTGTTCAGTTTCGGAGCACATTACACATTGAAATGTTTTATATATAACTGTACCATCTTTGGAAGCGCAGTCTTAACCCTTCCATTATGATGCAAATCCAGGAATTTACCTAGAGTTTATAAAATCAATTTCAGTATTATCGTTGTTGAGATTATATTGTAATCCACATTTTGTAGAAGACAACCAAATACTCATCAGCATCGCCAGAAAGTTTAAAAAATTGTTTTGATCAACTGAACTCTCCACAGAGGATTGAAAGCCTTAGTACATCTTGCTTAATAAGGCTGTTGCTAGGTAGGACATGTTTTCCTGCATAGTAATGAAGGGAATTAACAATTAATCTAAAGAAAAGAACAAGGAAAAATGGGAAAGGTTAAAGGAAAACACATCACCCTGCTCTGTGGCAGGGAACATCACAAACAGTGTCTCTGGACATCAGGGCACTTCACAGTCTGTTCCTTGTAGGTCCCAGATTTCCTTCTCAGGCTCTGGCTGGGCTGCAGGTATGCTGCGGGTTGTACACTTGCAATGGTGGTGGCCACCTACCTCCGGGCTTTGAGTCGTGGGACCCTTCTTCCCAGCGTCAGCCCCCCGTCAGGTTAAGGTCCCCCGCCCGGTCTGGCCTGCAAGGGCCCTTGGGTAGGGGTGTCTTTCTGTGCTGGGCCCTTTGCCCGAGGTCCCGTTTTGGCTGGTCCCAGTTGCTCACCACAGCTGGCTCTGTGGCTGCGGCTCTGCTCCCAGCACAGGATCTGCTCTCCCTGCGCTGCGTCTCTGGCTCTGTGGCTGCGCCTCTGGCCCCTCTGGATCTGGCACAGTTCTGCTCTCCAGCTCAGCTTGGGCCCCCTGCTTTCTCCTTAGCTCGGCCCCACTCAGTCTGACCCAGGCAATTCCAACTCACACGGAAGATGGGACCCACCCTGGCCTCCTGTCATGCTGATTAGCCTGCCCGCCCTGTCAATCAGGCTGACCTGGAGCATTGGCCTCTCGCCATTGTTCCTGGGGACTGTCAGTCTCAGGGTCCTGATTTCCCATCGACCCCTCCCCTTTTAGTGCTGGGAGCTATCCAACCAAAACACCCCCACTGAATGTTAGTAAGGGGCAACGGTCCCCTTACACAATGCTGCCTTATGTCCTAACAGATAGTTAAGGGTTAATGCCTCTTTTACCTGTAAAGGGTTAAGAAGTTCACCTAGTCTAGCTGACACCTGACCAGAGGAACCAATGGGGGGATAAGATGTTTCAAAAGGCAGGAGGGAAGTTTCCTTTGTTTAGTTTCGGTTTAAGTTTTGACCGGAGTGGGCAAGCTCCAGAATTCAGCCTCTTATCAAGTAGTGAGTATTAGTGAAGGAAATAAATAGGTTTATGTTTATTTTCTTTGTAACTTGTCTTGGGCATTAGGGAATACTCAAATTGGGTATTTTTTGTGTAACTACGTTTTTGCCCAGGGGAACATCCTCTGTGATTTGAAGCTGTTGTCTGTGAGAGTAGCTGGTATGCTAATCTCTCCCAGAGAGTTTTCTTTTCCCTTTCTTTTCTTTAATTAAAAGCCTTTTTAAGAACCTGATTGATTTTTCCTTGTTTTAAGATCCAAGGGGGTTGGATCTGGACTCACCAGGAATTGGTGGGGGGAAAGGAGGGGGAATGGTTAATTTCTCCTTGTTTTAAGATCCAAGGGTTTGGATCGGTGTTCACCAGGGAATTGGTGAAGAAGTCTCTCAAGGGTACCCAGGAAGGGAGTTAGCACTTGGGAGTGGTGGTAGCAAAACCAGATCTAAGCTGGTAATTCAGTTTAGAGGTTCACATGCAGGCCCCCATATCTGTACTCTAAAGTCCAGAGTGGGGATGAAACTTATGACACCTTATAACGTCGTTTGGCAGCCGCCTGCTTTGTCCACTGCTTGCAGGAAGAGCAGCCTGTTGCAGCTAGCTGTTGAGGGCTTAGAATCTGGGTGGACCAGCAGCCCCCCCCTTCAGCTCTCCGCTCCCCTAAGTTCCCTGTGCAGCAGCTGCCCAGCCAGCTATCAATTGCGGGCAGTTCAGATGTCCCTCCGCCCACTGCCATGTGCTGCTCCTGCCCTCTGCCTTGGAGCTGCTCTTGGGAGCCTCCTGCTTGCTGTGCAAGGGGGGGGCTAATGTCAGGGTTTCCCCCTCTCCGCTGCTCCTGCACCCCTCTTACCCCTTCTCCATATAGAGCAGGGTGGGGACACTGATGGAGAGAGACAGAGAGAGCTTGGGGCAGCAGCTGATGTCTCAACTCCCGATAGACCTAAAAAGACAATGTACTTACGAGTGGGGTCAGCATACTTAAAGGGGCAATGTGCATCTCTCTCTCTCTCTCTCTCCCACACACAGGGTGTGTGTCTCTGTTTGCCATGCTGTCTCCCCCAAATGGTGCTGCCTTGTAGAGTGTGAGGCTACATTAACAACATTTTAACCCTTGAAGGTTCAGCCAAAAGCTAGTTCATCATTTAGCAGTAAGGCATTCCCTGGGGAAATATCTCATTTTCTTCCACCCCCTCAACCAAGCTTCACAATCGTCATCGCTGTGTACAGTATTAAAATACTGTAAAATAAAAAATATTGTTTGTTTAAAATGTGGTGTGTGTGTGTGTGTGTATAGTTTTTTCTCTGGTGAAAAAAATTTCCCTGGAACCTAACCCCACCCATTTATATTAATTCTTATGGGGAAATTGGTTTTGCTTAACAATGTTTTGCGTAAAGTCATATTTTTCAGGAACATAACTACAACGTTAAGCGAGGAATTACTGTACTGCATTGTTGTATGGTAGTGAAACATGGGTGCTGACAGAGGAGCAGCAACTGTCTGTCATGGAGAGGGCGATGGAAAGAAGAATTCTGGGAATTTCAATCCACGACCGAGTCCCCAATGAAGAGATCAGACAGCAGAGTGGAGTGCTGAACGTCGTTGTTGAGAGCAGGCATAGTAAAATGCGATAGGCCGGGCATATAGTGAAGCTCACTGACAATCGATGGACTAGCAGATGCACTCGCTCAAACTCCAAAGAGATGGGAAGATGTTACCATGAAAAGACATGGCCGCACATGGAAAAGGAAGGCCATGATACAAGAAGAATGAAAGACGTGTTGTGATTGGTGCAATTGAGACGAGGGCTGAAGAACCAATCGATCAAGGTGATCAAGGTGAACTTCTAATAATGAATAGTCTCAGAAATGTGTTTTGGAAATTTAATGAAACATTTATATACAGAAGGAATAGTGCTAATGTAATGTGTGGTTTGGTATTTAACTGCATTTCTATTAAATTTTATCTCAAACAAGTTTCTAAGGAATTATTTACAGAACATTGTACAGCGATCAGCTATATTACCAACATGTTGTGAAATAAAAATGGATATGACCATTCTTTGAACATAGCTTTCCTGACATAGTTCTCAGGAAATGTTTAACAACAAGACCTGTAAAAATGATTTAGTGTTCGAAGTATTATACAAATTATTTTGACAAAAAATAGTGAGCATATAGTTTTCATACCTAGTCATGAAAACTATTTATCTTCCAAAGTTTATCTTGATCTGAAGTCATATAACTGCAGTGTAGAAGGTTCGTGCTGGGGCTCGACCCTCCTGGGCAGGAGGGGAGCCACACCAACTCACTACTGGTGGAACAAACAACCAGTTAGTTCAGGGCTCAGGCCCTCTGGTGCAGGGGCTGAGCAACAATACACAGTTAGGGGGCTCAGGCCCTTTGGTGCAGGGACTGAGCACCAGTACAACAGTGAGTTTCGTAGGCCCATGCCCTGGATCAGGGCGGGGCACAAATAGTCACAACTCCGGCCCCTTTGGTGCAGGGGCTGAGCAACAATCAGTTTGGTAGCTCAGGTGACGCCGGGCTCAGGCCAGTCCAGCAACATCGGTTCCTCTGGTCCGGAGCTTGGGGGCAGGTCTGGCAGCTCCTCGGGGAAATTCGGCCACTGAGGCTCCGGCGGCTCCTCCGGGTAACAGCAGGGGCGGAGGGGCTCTGGGGGCTCCTCGCCTTTGTAGTTGGCGCGGGGCAGGTCTGACGGCTCCTCCCAATGATGGGAGCGGACGGGCTCCGGCGGTTCCTCCTCGTAGTGGGCTTGGGGTAGCTCCGGCCAGTTAGGGCAACAGCCTTAAGCCTCGGAGGTCTCCCGGCCGGGAGCTCCCGGCCGCATGTCTGCTCGCTGCGGTGGCTGGGGCCTCACTGAACTCTGGCGGCCAGCTTTTATACTTCCTGTATCGCCCCTTGATTTACGGGGGGCGGGAACAGGGGTCGGTGACTCCGCCCACTTGGGTGTCTGTATGGGCTCTCCCTCTGATGGGCAGGAGGGGAGCCACACCAAGTCACTACATGCAGGCTAATAACCTCCTACTGTCAATCCAACCCTAACCCCGCCCCTTGACCCCTTAAGCCCCACCCATTGTCCCCTCAAACCCCGCCCACCTGTCACAGGAAGTCCCGCCACAGAGGGTATTACTTTGGGGGTAAACGCGGCCACATGACTAGAAGCAAGGTACCTTATGTGACCCCTCTAAGAACTCCTCCCACCGTCTTCTACCAATCAGGATGGGTTTTGCCCTGATAGGACCTCCCAGAGAGGAGACTTGACCAATTAGGGGGAGTCCTGGGGCGGGGTGACCTGTTCGGAAGTGGGTCGTGTTACCCCTCTAAGAACACCTCCCAACACCCTCTGCCAGTCAGAGTGCAGCACCATTACCACAGAAGTCCCAGCTCCAGGCAGAAGAGGCCATCTCTTACCAAGGACATGTGTTTTAGAAAGTGTGGAAAGGCTGCTGAGAGGAAACCTGGACTCCTTCACCCCCGTGAGAACTTCGGAGTTTGTTTTAGACCCGAGAACCTTTGGACGTGTGTGGAGAAAGCGCTACATCAGTGACAGTTCCAAGGAGGACCCTTTGACTCAACCGTTGATGGATACGTTGGAATCCAACCCCAAAACACTTGTGAGGCACCCCAATGAGTGTGACGGCCTCTCATTGTTCAAGCCCCTAGAGGTGGAAGGTAATCATGGCTTGGAGGAGTCACCGGTGGACAAGGTGAACGGAAAAGACGTTGCTCAGGTAAATGAATGATTAAGAAGCGACAGTCGAGGCAGGGCCAGCTCTAACTTTTTTGCCACCCCAGGCAAAAAGAAGAGCGCCGCCCTGCCGTACCCCGCGCCGTGAGCGACGCACAGCTGAACCTGCCCCCACCAGCGCCGCTGAAATCCCTGTCCCCCCCAGCACCACGCCGCCCGAAGCCTCACCGCCCGAAGCCCCGCCCCCTCCAAGCGCCGCGCTGTGCCCCCCCGCCGAGCGACGTGCCAAGCCCCCGCCCCCCTCTGAGCGCTGTGCTGCCCGAAGCCCCACCCCCTGTGCGCCGCCATGCAAGCCCCCGCCCCCTCGGCACCGCGCCACCCGAAGCCCCGCCCCTCCAAGTGCCACGCCGCCCGAAGCCCCTGCTCCCCTCCGAGTGATGCGCCCCCGCCCCCCTCCGAGCGACGCGCCATGCCAAGCGCCTGCCCCCCTCCGAGCGACGCGCCAAGCCCCCACCACTCCTCCAAGCGCTGTGCTGCCCGAAGCCCCACCCTCCGTGCGCCGCCACGCAAGTCCCCGCCCCCTCGGCACCGCGCCACCCGAAGCCCCGCCCCCTCCATGCGCCGCGCCGCCTGAAGCCCGACCCCCTCCGTGCGATGCGCCCCCCCCTCTGAGCGACACGCCATGCCAAGACCCTGCTCCCCCTCCGAGTGCCGCGCCAAGCCCCCCGAGTGCCCCGCAGTGTAAGCACCCCACTGCTTGTTGTTAATTTACGCAATCCCTGGTTCCTAGCCCCAATATACCCCATCCTCGACCGTCGCTTCTTAATCATTCATTTACCTGAGCGATGTCTTTTCTGTTCACCTTGTCAGCTGGTGACTCCCCTAAGCTATGATCGCCTTCCACCTCTAGGGGGTTGAACAATGAGAGGCCGTCACATTCATCGGGGTGCCTCACAAGGGTTTCGGGGTCGGATTCCAACGTATCCATCAACGGTTGAGTCAAAGGGTCCTCCTCGGGATTCTCACTGGATGTAGCGCTTTCTCCACACAAGTCCAAAGGTGCTTGGGGCTAAAACAAAGTCTGAAGTTCTCACAGGGGTGGTAAAGGAGTCCACGTTTCCTCTCAGCAGCCTTTCCACAATTTCTAAAACATGTGTCCTTGGTAAGAGATGGCCTCCTCTGCCCGGAGCTGGGACATATGGGGTAATAGTGCTGGACTCTGACTGGCAGAGGGTGTTGGGAGGAGTTCTTAGAGGGGTCACACGACCCACATCCGGACAGGTCACCCCGCCCTGGAACTCACCCTGACTGGTCAAATCTCCTCTCAGGGTGGTCCTATCGGGGTAAAACCAATACCGAGGAGGAGTTCTTAGGGGGAGGGTCACATGACACACCTTGCTGCGGATCATGTGGCCATCTTGACCCTGGAAGTAACACCCCCTGGGGCGTGACTTCCTGTGACAGGTGGGTGGGGTCTAAGGGGTCAAGGGGCAGGGTTAAGGGGTCAAGAGGCAGGGTTAGGTTTTTATTGACGGTAGGGCCCTTATACTACTCAGGTTTACAGTATTATACAGATTTTGCCTTCTTCATTTTGCTCAGGTGATGTTTGTGTGCTCAAGGAACATCTGCCTTTGTGAGTGTTAAAATTCTCCCTTGAGGTCTGAGCAACAGTTTTTGTGGGTTGCTCATTTATGCAAAGAGATCTTGAACTAGATTCCATGGGTTCAATAGCTGTTTCTGCTTGGCACTGTTGAGTATCATCTACCTGCAACACAACAAAAAATAATCTTGTTAAGTACTAGCAGGAAGTGAGAGACGCATTCCAAGCAACCGAATACCATGAATTAGCAGACACCCGCTAAATGCAAGAATCTTCAGTGTTTATATTGATCACTTTGAAAATACAACAGTGCTGTGCAGAATGCTTTACAGCAAATACCTACTCCTCACCACGTTCAAGTTTTACAAATCGCAAATCACATAATATAACAAGGTATAGGCAAAGCTAAGGAGTAGTACACAGTAATTCCTTGTCTAGTCTATTCTTGCTCAATCACTAATCTGCAGAACTGTATTTTGAGATATGTAATTTAAGTTTAATTACTCATATTTCATAATGAATTTGTAAATGTCCTATAGTTTATTCTGTAAATATAATAGCACTTGAAAAAGTTGTTTTGTCCTGAAGCATTTACACTGGCCTGCAGAGGATATCTTGTCCAGATGTTCTGCTGTTCAACACTAGCTTTGTAAACTGTTGAAAAATTTCACAATATTTATACCTTTGGGGCTATCTCAAATTCCAGTCCCCACTGCTATTACAATCATCCTTGTCTCCCCTGCACTTCCCACCAAATTCTGACATGATTTTAGCATCAATTAGTTAAAACTTAAGTAGTTATAAATGTGTGCTTCACGACAATTGAAATCCCAAATGCCACAGCTTCTGATAGTGTAGGTAATTGGTCTCAATTCTCATCCCACTTACACTGATGTGGGTCCTGTGTGAGAGATGAGCATCAGAGCTTATCCTTCTAGCGCCAATACTTATCAAAATAAAAGCTGTTAAAATGTTGATGTCAAGTGGAAAAAGGGAAGACGGTCCTTACAGTTCCGTAATTGTAACAGTAGCCTGAGAAATATAAGGCTAAGTCTAAAAATAAATGATTTTTACCACTGAAAGCAGACACTGTGGAAGCATTCCTTTTTAGACCTAAGAGTTGTGGAGATAGTGTGCCACCTCTCTAATTGTTCTGTCACTCTAACAGTGTTTTTCTAGCAATGGGCAAAATCTCAGATTGTGGACATGCAGTTACCAGTGTCTGGTTGAGGCTATCACAATACAAGCATTAAGACAAAGTTCAGTACCAGAACTTCTAAAGAATGAGATCAATTTTCATTCCAGTGTCCTCAATAATTAAAAGCAAAGGAAAAAAATCAGATCAAGTTTGCATAAGGATTGAGAAACGACTTCAGGGTCTGGCCCTAAAAAATGAAAACTCTGGGAACAGAATCTCTCTTTAAACAATTTGTTGAAGCATGATTGTTTTTGTAGAGATTGTTACTTAAAGAATGATTTTGTGTGTTGTTTAAATTGGCTAAGTTCACAGCAATGCAACAGCAAAAACAAAATTGTTACCAACATATATTACTGGCAAAGCTAGTAGGATCATTTATTATTAAGGTTACCTGTCTCCTCCCATTACAAGACCCTGTTTTCTGCTGCTTATAACTTTACAAACTTTAATTGCTTGGGCTGAAATTTTCCATTCTGTATGTCTGCCTCATGCTCTTTTTCTTCGGGGGTGGGGGACAGAGGCAGAATTTCAGCCAAAATGGTTAAGCTATTCCCAAGAGCAAGGCTAGGGAAATCTACATTTTTCTCATATTAAACTATTCTGGCAACTTTTCTTTGAAAAGCTCCATGTGTTGGAGCAGGGACTTGTCATTTGGCAGGGAGTGGCCTTTGTGTCAGAGAATGTGCTTTTTGCCATCCGCAGGAAAACCTGCCCAAATTTGGCCAAATTAGAAGCCTTTGAAAAAAATCACAGTTCACAGACGCTCAGTAGAGAGAATTCTTAGATTTTTAGCAGCTAAAATCTCTGCAGATTTCATCCTTGCTGCGTATACTTGGATCTCGCACAGCTCTTAGTGTTAACCAAACTGCGCATGAGCTATTCCCCACAGAGTGACTGCACATGTGCCATTTCCCCACAGCTCCTGGATATGAAAACACAGCACTGAGCCATCCTCACAGAGCAACTGATATGCTCCAACCCAGGCCTACAGGGGTCAACGCCAGAGTTTCCCTGCAACGGTTCTTCCCAGCTGCTTTGGGCCAAGCACCAGAACTGAGACAGGAACCTTTCTTTCCTGGACTCCCAATGACCCCTCCAAGCTGGTGCACATGCACGGTGGTGGAGGAAGATACTGGACTCAAATCCAGAGGGGACAAAAGGCAAATGGGGGGGTGGGGTGGGTGGGCAGACTGGGACAAGGAGTATGCCAAGATTGGGACTGGAACGGGGGTGAGGGGAGGGGGCCAAGGACAGGGAGCCAGTAGGCGAGGCTAGGACTAGAAGACTATGACTGAAGGCGGGGGTACGGGGAAAGGAATGTGTAGGAGACACTGAGAGAAGACACAGAGCTAAGAGGAGGAGGAGAAGAGAACTGGGGCTGGCTGAACAGAGAGATTGGGACAAGGAGCCTTCATTCCAGCATATCCTGGAATCCATAACTTTTGAGTGCTTTTGTGTGTAATCCATCTATGCACGCACACAAGCACTCCCTGCTCTAGGCAGCCAGGTCTTTCAAGAAATAATCAAATATTTGTGATGAGCATTAAAGTGGGAAGATTTACCTCATTTCTATTTACCAAGTTAATGAGCACTTGGCATGAGATCACAGATTTGATCATACCAACAATTTTAAGTTTACCATTATGCCCAGATCTTTGTTATATGCCACGCTTTATTGATTGTATTTACATTGATGACCTTGTCTTCACTATATTCATGGCAGATAGAAAGAAGGTGTGAATAACACGGCATATCTTCAAACTCACTTGGAGAGATAAATACATTATGTGGATTGCCCATGCCGTGCACATTCAGATACATTTTTAAGATCAGTTACCTTTTGTGATTTGCTGCCACCAGCTGTCGGTTTACAGATCTCCCCAAGATTATCTGACCTGCCTTTTCGTAAAAGTTGGGAACATGGTGACAATTTTTGGCTTTGGGCAGCAAGACGGGGACTGGTCCTTAGGTTTAGAGTTGTTCTGCACAAAATGTAAGGGTCGGTTTTCACAATAGGAATATCAGCAACCCCTAAAAAATAAACAGCTTCTATTAACCAAGGTTGCTTACATTACTTTATTGTTCTAATCAATCTGATCTTGCTCATTTCAAGATGGAGATGACAACTGGTAATAATTTAAGAAAGTAAAATGGCATTTACTCACTGAATAAAATATAATGGGGGAATTATTAGGACTATCTTGCGTTCCTAGAATTTTATAGGTGAACTCAGACAAGGGTGTGGATCTGTGCAACAACAGCTCTACTAAAATGGCCAAAAGCGTTTTCCCCAAGAAAATGTTCTCTTTTTCCTTTAAAGGAACACCATTAACTGGAAAATCATTTCCATCTGAAAATGATGTCTCTTCTACTGTTCTAAGTGGAGCTGGCCAGAGAGCGACACCTTTCGAGGTTTCAAAATTTGTTTTTATTCTAGATTGGAATGAAACCATAAGCCTTTCCAATGCTTTCACAAAATGAAATTGAATCAAAAACATCAGGTTTTCAACTTGGGGGCCTTCCTCCTTGCAAGAGTCCACTTTGCACCTCAGAAACCTTCCCAGCAAAAACTTTGTCTGAATCAATACATCTCCATGAAACATTTCGGCTTTGACAATGCAGCACATTTCAATGAAAAAACATTTAGTTAAAAATGTTTAAGCAAAAATTTCCCCCCTTCCTCTCAACCAGAAGAAAAAGGTGTTTTATACTGGGAATGGCCGGGCCTAGAATCCCGCTCTTTTTGCCAGAGGTCTTTTGCAAAGTTTTTGGAGGAGTCCCAAAGTCAACAACATGTATCTAGACTGATTTTCAAAACTACAACCTGATATTAGGATTCTGGATTTCAGAATTTTTGGCTGTTTTGCTTTTGTCATCAAACACTACAAAACTGTACAGATGGGAAGACATCACACGGACCAAAAAACAAAACTACTAGAAATTACATATATCTACAACAAAAGATATTAGCCCCCTATAGCCTTAATTGTATACTAGGGCTTTTTTTTAAAAGCACATGCGGCTAAACTCAGCTCTGACAAGCAGTTGAGTTAAATGGACTTATGCAACCTATACGAGGGCTGAATCTGGCCGATGATGTCCAAGTTTTTACAATACTTCCAAGTCACACATATGACAATACAATTCTCTAGATAAGCGTGCACGTGCACACTCCCCACCAATGTGGTCTCTTCTCCTCTAACGAAGTAACAATTACCTTTTTTCACCACCTCTGGGAGTCCATCTAGCTCATACTCTGGCTCATTCTCATGTCGGGAGATGGCAACCTCATCAGCACCTGACCAAAGGAAAGAGTCATTACCTGTACAAATAACTTTAAGGAGACTCTGGAAAGACGAGTTTAGAATGCAATGATCTCAATCATTCATTGTTAATTAAGTACATAAGATGTGTGCTTGTGCAACCACAGGAAACTATACCAAATAAAACAAAACAGACATCATGTAAAGGTTACTTTACAGAAGAGATCTCTGTTGATACCATATTTACTGTCAGGGTGCCAGTTACCCCGATTCTTTGGAATCTGCCCCTGGACACACAATGCATGGGCAACATTAATTCTGGCATTTCCTAACTTTAAGTGCTTAACATTACCACCTTATCATTATTTTAACAATTTTGGGGTATATAATTGAATATAGCTCGTCTCAGAAATATGGATCTCTTTTTATACCGCTAATGATTCTGCTTATTGGACACTCATGAATATTTGCTAGCCTAACTTACCCTAGCTAATGGCAGACAAGTTGTAGTATATTTTACACACTGTGGTGACCACTTTAAACTGTTGTCCTATTAGCTCTATACTTAGCCCCTGATTTCAATCTTGAAATGATTGAAGCTTGTGATCAATAAAAACCCAATGTATGTGTCTTAAAAAACATTTGTTAAAGTTAATAAACTCCAGCACTTCCAGGTCCCAGAAAGCTGCAACTAGTACCAGGCTGATGATAGTTAGAAAATGGAGGAACTGTCTGAAGCATGTTTCTTCAGATGCAAGTAATGGAAATTTCCAGAGGCGGGTTGTGACGTTGTGCAGTCTATATGGTTTTATAAAAACTTGATAATAAGTCAATATAATGTAACTGAGATGGTTTTAGAGAAAATACGGTAATAAGTGAATGTAACGTAACTGGGATATGCTTCATGCAAAAGGTCTCTTGTAAGGTATCATTACAAAGCTTATAATCTACTGAGTATGATCATCTGATTTGTATAAATGTACCACTCTTGTATCCAAAACTAGAAATATAAAATGTAACTCTGAGGGCCTATTGTAATTGTGTAAAGTGTGGACCATTAATGATGGTTTGGAATCTTGATGACTCCCATTGTCTGCAGATGGCTGTATTTACCTGTGAGTCTTCCTGTATATGTGTGTGCTGGCAAGTGAGTAATGAAGTCTTGCAGTGACATGTGATCATGTCACCTGAACTGGAATCCATCTTTAACCTGGTGCTTTTCCAGTGAGGTGGGGGTGGAAACCCAGAGAGACAAAGAGTTCCCGCCTTATGCAAAAGATATATAAAGGGGGGAAGAGAACAGAGAGGGAGAGAAGCCATCATGAAGAATCCCCTAGCTATCACCTGAGCTGCAACAAGAGCTGCACCAGGGGAAAGAATTTTGCCCAGGCCTGGAAGGTGTCCAGTCTGAGAAAAACTTACTGAAGCACCTCTGAGGGTGAGATTATCTGTATTCAGTTTGATTAGGCATAGATTTGCGCATTTTATTTTATTTTGCTTGTGACTTACTTTGTTCTGTCTGTTACTACTTTGAACCACTTAAATCCTACTGTCTGTATTTAATAAAATCACTTTCTATTTAGTAATTCACTCAGAGTATGTATTAATACCTGGGGGAGCAAACAACTGTACATATCTCTCTATCAGTGTTATAGAGGGCGAACAATTTATGAGTTTGCCCTGCATAAACTTTATGCAGGGTAAAACGGATTTATCTGGGTTTAGACCCCATTGGGAGTTGGGCATCTGAGTGCTAAAGACAAGCACGCTACTGTGAGCTGTTTTCAGGTAAACTTGCAGCTTTGGGACAAGTGATTCAGACCCTGGATCTGTGTCTGGAGCCAAACAGGAGTGTCTGGCTCAGCAAGACAGGGTGCTGGAGTCCTGAGCTGGCAGGGAAAACAGAAGCAGGGGTAGTCTTTGCACATCGGGTGGCAGCTCCCAAGGGGGTTTCTGTGATCCAACCCGTCACACAGGTATAAATCAGTATGGAGATAACGAGGTTAGTTCAATCAGGGAGGGTGAGGTGCTCTGCTAGCAGTTGAGGTGTGAACACCAACGGAGGAGAAACTGCTTCTGTAGTTGGATAGCCATTCACAGTCTTTGTTTAATCCTGATCTGATGGTGTCAAATTTGCAAATGAACTGGAGCTCAGCAGTTTCTCTTTGGAGTCTGGTCCTGAAGCTTTTTTTGCTGTAAGATGGCTACCTTTACATCTGCTATTGTGTGGCCAGGGAGGTTGAAGTGTTCTCCTACAGCTTTTTGTATATTGCCATTCTTGATATCTGATTTGTGTCCATTTATCCTCTTGCATAGTGACTGTCCAGTCTGGCCAATGTACATAGCAGAGGGGCACTGCTGGCACATGATGGCATATATAACATTGGTGGACGTGCAGGTGAATGAGCCGGTGATGATGTAGCTGATCTGGTTAGGTCCTGTGATGGTGTTGCTGGTGTAGATATGTGGGCAGAATTGGCATCGAGGTTTGTTGCATGGCTTGGCTCCTGAGTTAGAGTTGTTATGGTGCGGTGCGTGGTTGCTGGTGAGAATATGCTTAAGGTTGGCTGGTTGTCTGTGGGCGAGGACTGGCCTGCCTCCCAAGGTCTGTGAAAGTGAGGGATCATTGTCCAGGATGGGTTGTAGATCACTGATGATCACTTCAACCTCCCTGGCCACACAATCGCAGGTGTAAAGGTAGCCATCTTACAGCAAAAAAACTTCAGGACCAGACTCCAAAGAGAAACTGCTGAGCTCCAGTTCATTTGCAAATTTGAAACCATCAGATCAGGATTAAACAAAGACTGTGAATGGCTATCCAACTACAGAAGCAGTTTCTCTTCCCTTGGTGTTCACACCTCAACTGCTAGCAGAGCACCTCACCCTCCCTGATTGAACTAACCTCGTTATCTCCATACTGATTTATACCTGCCTCTGGAAATTTCCATTACTTGCATCTGAAGAAGTGAGGTTCTTACCCACGAAAGCTTATGTTCCCAATACTTCTGTTAGTCTTAAAGGTGCCACAGGACCCTCTGTTGCTTTTTACAGATTCAGACTAACACGGCTACCCCTCTGATACTTGTCTGAATCATAACACTTTAAGAGCTGCTCCTCTCTCCCTGTCTACAATCCAGAAGGACACCAAAAGCTGTTTGGAAGGACATATGTATAAACTCTAAAAGATGTCAATTTCTCCATGGTGGATGCTGAACTATCAGCCATCTATACCCAGAATGTGAATTTTCTTTGTTGTGATGGCCAGTAACGGAAAGAACAGACACACTCCAACATTTTACACTCTCATGTCTCAAACAAAGCATTGTAAGAAGTTATACACAGCACTCTAATGTTCTTTAAAAAATAGCCTCCCTTCATCCTAAGGTCATTTTTTTTTCAAAACATAGGCATTGGAAATCTATATTCATAACATAGAAGGAGACTCTGAAATTTGAGGAGACAGATCTTGGGCCAAATTCTCAGCTGGTGTGAATGGCAGAGCTTCAGAAACTATACTGATTTACACCAGCTGAGGATCTGGCGCCTCATCTGAATCAAACGTAATAATGCATGTTTTGAAAACAGATTGTATAAATAAATGCATTAAGGTTAGAAACAGGATCGTGATTAAGGCTATGTTTTAGTCTCGGGTATTTTTAGTAAAAGTCATGGACAGGTCATGGGCAATAAACAAAAAGTCACGGCCCCATGACCTGTTCATGACTTTTACTAAAAATACTTGTGACTAAATCTTACCTACTGGGAGGGGGGACGCTCCTGAAGACTGCTGGGGAGTGGGGGAGAGAGAACAGGGCGACGCTGTCGCTGGGGGGATGCCCAGGATCCCGCTGCCACTAGTCCCAGACTCCTGCTCCAGGGCAGCACCAGGGACCATGCCTGGTGCTGCCGGAGCAACGGCCAGTGTGGCTGGCTCCTGGGCTTCCCCAGCT
Organism: Malaclemys terrapin pileata; assembly: GCF_027887155.1. Classification (NCBI taxonomy): domain Eukaryota; kingdom Metazoa; phylum Chordata; order Testudines; family Emydidae; genus Malaclemys; species Malaclemys terrapin. The sequence continues at coordinate 44,923,290 of NC_071507.1, read as the reverse complement.
GATGGGGTGGTCCTGGGATCAGCTGCACCAGCACTGCAAAATTCACAGAGGTCACGGAAACCGTGACTTCCATGAATGATTTGCAGCCTTATAACAACATTCTAGTAGAGCATTTCCTTCTTAAACTACCCCATACTTGGCTTTTGCTCCTTTAATGGAGCACCATGTTCAGCAATTTGTTTCTGCAACATTTTTCTCATGTTCAGCAATTTGTTTCTGCAACATTTTTCTTTCCTTCTCTAGCTGCTTACAGGATTTCATCCATGTCTTCATTTTACTGTGAGCAAATCCATTTTGCTTCTTCCATTGAATTGTAGACTTCAGATTGTCCAACTATAAAATAAAAAATTGTTTGTAGTTGCTAATAGGAAACTTCATTCTTCTGTATAAGCATTATACTCTCACTAATGACATCTCACCTGTCATTAAAAGTTCAGTGCAACTAAAAAACCAGACAAAAGTTATAATATGCATTTGTATAGTAGATTCACTTAGTAATATACAATTGAATTATAGCAGCTTCTAATTCCAACAGAGAAACATTAAAGTCATGTTTATTGGAAAGCTACATGTGTGTTGATTTCCTTGATAGAGAAATAATAATCTAAATAGAATATTCAAAATAACCAAATGACAAAACCCAGCTGAAAAGCATGTGGTCCAGGCAGGTTTGTCCACCTTATGTGCATTGGAATGCCAAAATAAATGGATGGTGGATATCTGGCAGCCTTATAAAACACACTTCAGGATAACGTAAATATCAAGCACAGTGCTCCATTAGCTGGGCATGGAGTGAGCACTGTAACTCAGTGCCTGCTTGCCACAATACAGGCTCCACACTGTGCTTTTTCATGTGTTTATTTCTGAAGCGAGAGCACAGAACTACAGTCCATCATTCACCACAAATGGAAGTAGAAAAAGACTGCAGGCTAGAAAATGCAGAGGGAATTGATAAGAAGAAATTCACCTAGATGGAAAGGTTTAAAAACTAAAAACGCCTATCTAAATTATTAGCAAAAATAGTGCTGTCATAAGAAGAATCACTTAATTAATAATTTAGATGGAAATTTTGCATACATCAGAACTGATATGCTCTCACAAGTTGCGTGTGACATAATGAGGTAGTAGAAGCAGTTTAAAGACAATAGGGGCATGTCTAAAGTGGGAAGTTTCACAAGGTATTAATTAATGTGTTCATTAACATGATGTTACAACATGCAGTGTAGACACTGCACTGTTATGTTTAATATCACATCAGTCAGTTATGGTTAATCTTAGGGGCAGAGTGAAAAGACATGTTTAAACACGGTCTAATTTTGAAGTACAGACCCTGGCAAGTAAGGTATTGTTTCCTTTGCACCATAAGTGGAGGCATGGCGATGTCTCTCTCTGGTAGGACTACTGCTGCACTTAGGTTCTCCAAACTTTCAAATTTTCCTTACATTTTAGTTTAACATCTAGTTTTAACCAGAAATGATGATCTCAAAGGAGGAAAGCATGAGAAATTAGATAGTTTATTATTATTGAGGTTTTTTTCAAGACATTGGCTTCCAGTGCTGAGAGAGTCATGTGGGTTTGGGATTTCTTTTTTGTGTGGTTGTGTACATGGGGTACTTCCCCCGATTGTTTACAGAAGTGAGGTAGCACGCTAATCACCCTGCTCTGGGCATCTCTCAACTAAGTAGGGGTACTGAGACAAATGCTGATTGTTGGAATAGCTTGCTAGATGGCCCCAGGTGCCTGAAAGGGTGTCTGTCTACACCCTTCCGAAGAGAATTAGTACCACTTGGGGGTTTTTACTCAGTAAAGCAGGAGCCATTTTGAACATGGGAAGGGATTTCTCCTTGATGCCTCTGTAATCCCCTGATGGTGCAGCTACATAAGGAATGGAATTCTTATGTGCCTCTGTTCTGGGCACACACTGTCTAAAGTGCTCTTTAATCCTTCAACGCTGAGCAAGCCTATGGGGAGGGGGAGGAGACTCCAAACTCCTTTCCATGGTAAAGCCTGGGTCCTTGACCTGATAAACGGACAGGGACAATTCCCACTCCATTGTGACCTCAAATTTGGGCCCCCTTCCCTGGTTGAAGGAGGATCCCAGGTTGAAAAGCAGAGATGAACAATTTACATTACCCTGCCACCTGAGACAGGGCTTCACAGAAGTAACACGTGTCTCTGCACACCCAGATATACCCCAGGGTGGGAGGGGGCAGTGAGTCTGATACAGAGCACTCCAGGAGACCCGCATATAGGAGAAAACCCCAGCAAACACATCCTAAGGATGGGAAGGCAAGAGAAAAGATTTAAAGCCTGATGTTTATACTTCCTGCTCATTAATTATACATATTACTTCCTTACAAAGGGGACAATTCCATTTGTCATTTTGGCACCCAGAGCATATGGAGTTTCCAAGTGTTATTGCTGAGCAGACTATGTGGGGTTCTCATCTCCTTGAGAATCCTCAGGCTCCTTCTCACAATGGAGTCAGGGCTTCAAATGGGTGTGTTTATGTGCGCATGCAGGGCACTAGTGCGCTGGCCCAACAAAGCCCCATCCCCTCACACAGCAAGGGTTGGTGGCTTGTAGCAGCAAGATGTAGGTTACCCTCTAAGACCCCTAAAAAGCTGCCCACTGAACTACTTGGACTTAGCTTGATTTTGCTGGGCTTTTCTACCACTGCACTAGTGGTCAAAGGGAGTTACTGAGAAGTGCTGTGTTTGCGGATCCAGAGAACTTACTTGAGGAGAGAGAAAGAGGAGCAAGAAGTTGAAATGAAATCAATGTAGCAGAAAAATGAACAAAAATTCATGATAAAACAAAGTTGTTGGGAGAAACTGAACCGCCAACTTGTTCTGCTGGTGGACACAATTTCTGGTGGCCTGAGATGAAGGATGGAGCTTAGTCCTGGAGCCTTCAGCAACAACACTGGTCCACCTCCCAGTTCTACAGGTGAGAGGAATCACCTCTTTGTTCCAAATGAGGAGAAAAGCTGGGCCACAGAACAGACAAAACGTGCACATTTTATCATGTTTTCAGGTGTCCCGCTAAAGACCTCCAGTATCTTTGATAGCCAGAAGTTTATAAGATAACAGATTTAATGAGATTTCCATGCTACTAATGGAGAAGTTATAGCAAATGTTATATTAGAATAGAAACTAGATATTAAAAAGGACACAAATAAATATTTTGGCTCTTAAAAGCTTAAGTATGAAATGCCTTATTAAACTATCTGAAAAACTTATGTTTGTTTCTAGTAAGTCTACTTTTTCTTCTTCTAAAGCCTTCTTAAGGGTTCCATTTTCAAGTTGTAGCTCCTGGACTGAATCCTGGAGCAATTTATTGTTGTTTTTTAAATGCTGAAGCTCGGCTTCTTGTGCTTCCAGTTCTATTTTCTGAGACAAACTCTTATCTATAGTAATAAAAAAAATTAAGTGGTTAATTTGTGAAAGCAAACAATGTAAAATATGCAATATTAGCTTTTATGGGTAACACTATAAAATGGCAATATTGACAATTTTCAATTTTTCACCTAGCAATACATTTTCTTAGTATTTCAGAATATAATTACGTATGTGTTCTAAAACTGCCTTTATTCCCAAACCATGACATTGTATAGCATTGCCAGAATTCAGTTTTGCAGAAAGAACATACTGCTAGTCAAGTCGCTCTATGCTTCACAATTGTAACTCTGTTTCTACAGCCCATCTTCACTGAGGTCTGATGGCTTGTACTCTGAAACTCATGGTTGACAGGTAACAGTATCAATAGCTAGATAAAGAATTTTGGTGCCCTATTTGTCCATTTTCCTGTCTTCAAAATCCAGAATATATAAAAATGATCAAGGTGTTTGATGGACTGATTTATGGAGTAAAATTAAGAGACACAGACAATACAAGAGATTTCCTGTATTGCAAAGAGAATTCTATTGAATAACACCAACTTACCATATAAAACAAGACTACGCATTCCCTTCCTACAGGACAAGGAAAATTCAATGTCTCCAAGACTCAGAACTTGGTGAGGAAGAGGGGCAGAGAGAGGGGAAGGGAAATGATAGCAATCAACAGATATTTGAACTATGTCAACACATAGGATGGAGAAGGATTATTTAGGGTGGCGATTCAAAGGGGAGTGTAGCGGGGCGGTTGCCCGCTCTAGCCCTGAAGGGGTTGGAACAACCCTGCAGAGGGCTGTGGCTGGGGAAAGCAGCAAGCCTGGGCTGATTGGGGAGGCAGCTACAGCTGGGCCACGCCCCCATCAGGCCACAGCTGGCCCTTATAAAAGGGCTGTGAGCCAAACACTCAGTCAATCTTCCTCTAGCTCTGAAGGGAGAGGGACCTAGCTGTTTGGGAAGCTAAGGGTACTGGAGGGAAGCAGGGCTAGGGAAAGGCCAGAGGAGCTGGGGAGCTCCAGGCTGACAACTCCCCAGGCTGCAGGGCCTTGTCCAAGGCCCAGAGTGGTACTGAGTTGTAGGGAAAGGCAGCAGGTCCAAAGTCCCCTGCCAATGATGAGTGGCCATTACAGACTGCAGTCGGCCCTAGTGAAACAGGGCTAGATGGTGACTGGCAGTAGCCATTGAGGCAAGGTGGAGGATAGGGGGTGGGGATTCCCCTGGGTGGGAATCCCCAGATAGTGGGTTACTGTTGTGAGCAGGACCCTGACACCAGGGGAGGACACCAGGGTCCGGGAGGGACACGGGGGCTAATGTCGAGCAGGATGGTGACCATCAGAGGGTGCTCTGGCTAGAAATGAGCTAAGTCCCTGGATGACCAGAAGGGGGCGCCGCAGGGGTGAAAAGGGGGGAAAGGTATAACTAGAGAGGATAATCAGAGACTTCTTAGAGAGGAAGAACCGTCCGGGGGTTAAGAGTAACAGTCTAGGACTCTGGGCACCAACATTCAGTTATGTTTCAGTTAGGACAAGTTATTGTTGGCTGTAGTGAAGAGCTACAGCACAAACATCTTCTGACTTATTTTTTTGTTCATAATTATTCCCTCCAGAAAACTGAGAGAATACTCCCATTTGACACCTTAAGAACCACAGATAAAAGATAGCGAAAGCAAGAAAATGGACTTAGAAGACATTACATTTTCTTAGTTAGCCGAAAGTGCTGCCACTTGCCAAGAATAAGATCAAAAGGCAAAGCAGTTATTTGGATGGCCTCATGGATTGGAGAGTGCAGAAATACTGATTAAAATAGGAGCAGGACAAGGTCCATAAATTTAATTTTGAAATCTCATTAAGTGAGGTTAGACTTCTACAGCGATAAGTGGGAGCAGTCTCCTTCTTTACAATGGCTATTTAGCAGAATTACCTGTTCTCTTAAACCTCAGTCTGCAAAATGCATTTTCCCAACCAGATAGACAAATGTAGGGAAAAGTCAAATTAGGGCTCGGCGGGTAACATTTCATCACGTTTTAGCTTGATGGAGTCCATATACAAGCTAAAGGATAATAGTTTGAGGTATATTTGTTTGCTTGGGATTTTAAAACACAGGAGCACATTGTAGTATTTAATTTGCTGACCATATAGTTTTGTTTGGGACATATTTATTCCTCATTTTAAATCGCTTTAAAACCATATAATGTGATGAGTTAGGATATTTGTATAAAGACGTTCCATCTCAGTTTGGAAAGAGAATTACGTGTATTAGCTGAAAGTTAATTTAACTATATCACACAGTGGGAACTTATTATTTCTTGGGGATGCTTCAAATCACCATTTATAATGAAGTTTACAGATCCCCCACACTGAAGTAATAGTTTGTAACGGGATTTAAATGGGTAGAAATGTGTCACTCACTTTTCATCTCTTCAGCATTCTTCCGGGTCTCTGTTAGAAGGTGTTGGGCTATTTTTAGTGCTTCTTCCAGCTGATGGATTTTTTGTGTTTTTTCATCAGACTGGCAGCAAAGAAGGTTTTTTTCCTTCTTCATTTCCTACAACAAAACATTAGTTACAAAACAGTCGATTAAGTCAATAAACTGAGAGTAGTGTGATGTGGCATACTACCCCTCTGAGTCCCATGAAGACTCTGGAAAGATGGGCCTTGGTTTCTAAGCACTTACAGTGGTTAGGAACACAAACTGCACTCTTGGCAATCCTCAGAGGGCAGACAATCCTTTTGGGACATCTCCCAACTGGCACAGATCACAGGAGTACTTAGCTGGCTCAGGATATGGAACCAGGGAGCTGCAACCAGTTCCCTGTTGCCTGCCCATAGCAGATCTTGACACAGGATAGAATCTAGCCCACAAAAATGGAGTCAGTGAAGTTAAGTGACTTGCCCAAAGCCACAGAGGGGAGTCAATTTCACTGCCAGTATCAGAACACAGGAGAAGTTTCCAGTTCCAGCTCCTGTTCTCAGACCACCCATCTCTGTGTGGATGATTCAAATATATGAAGTTGCTCTTGGTAGCAAGATAGCATTAGATGCAAAGTATTATTACTCAGTAATACCTGAGGGTTTGGGATAGAAAATTTTCTAAGCATCTTTTTTCCAAATAAGTTAAGAAAAGTTAAAATACCCCATACAACTATGTCCTACCTGGGAACTTAAAATAAAAGTTATTTCTAAGAAACTAACTCCTTCCACCCAAACTCCTGCATTGCTGGGTAACAGATGGCATAGCACCGGTGGGACTCTCTTGGAAGCAAGCCATCATTTATTCACCTATTTACTACTAGCGGATGGGCACCAGTGCACAGAAGCCAAATTCAAGAAAAGGGAGGGTCTGGATGGAAAACAACCTAAATCCTTGCTGGCACAGCAGGTCTGTATTTTCAGCTATTTAAACAAGTCACCCAAAGAACATGAATAAAACCGTTGCTGCTTCTAGTTATTTTCCTTTTGTTTCACAACCTCCTAGTCCAAAATATCCAACTATTATATTGAGAAACACACACACACACACACACACACACACTCTATCATCAATCATTCTAAAATACACAGTTGTCAAGAGACAAAATTTTTAGACAATGCTGATGTGTGACAAATGTCTCAAAGCTGCAGGAATTCTGAGCTTCCTGTGTTCAAAATACCAATGAAATTCAAGGGGTTTAAATGGCTGAAAGGCCCGCCCCTCTTGCTGTGACTCAGCACAAGTGGCTCTGATTAAGAAGCATTCAACAAAAATCTGGAACCAACAACCTAACATAGCTGCAAAAAAATCCCATGCTCTGATGCTGGACTTTCACAAAACCATTTACAAGACATGCATTCTCCCACCTTCATGTACATCCCATCCCATCATTTGCAATTACAATTTGGCCTCAATCACATAGGCCATCATTAACTCTTGCTTGAATAATCAAAATCCAATGTATTTAGACTCGAATGCATCTGCCCTGAAAAATTTGCAACAGTTACAGAACACAGTAGCACACCTCCTCAGTAATACAGGTTCACTTGAGTACATCAGTCCTATGTTTCACTCACTCCGCTGATTCCCCAACAGAACACTCAATCAAATCTGTCTTTAGTTTTGAAGTTATAAAGAACATGGGCCCAAAATACCATCTTACTCTCTCAGACTTCAGTAGCTGTGTTCCTCAGGAACAACTGTCTACACATCAGAAGTAAAACTAGCATATGCAGGAGACAGGGCTTTTTCAGGAGCTGGCCCAATATTAGGAAATTCACTCCTGCAAAAACTTAGAATGACAACTAACATCACCATTTTTCATATTTACACTCCCCCCACCCCACCCCACCCCACACACACACCCTTTACCTTCTGGGACAATGGCTTTCAACCTCTTTTCCATTTGCGGACCCTAGAAAATTTCAAATGGAGGCGCAGACCTCTTTGGAAATCTTAGACATAGTCTGTGGATCCCCACAGACCACGGGTTGAAAACCACTGTTCCGTTGTAACGACAACCTTTCGAGGACCCCTTAGACAGTCTGCAAACTCCCAGGGGTCTGTGGACCAGCGGTTGAAAACCACTGCTCTGGGGGATATGGGAGAAATAGAAACCTCAAATAACAGATGCTAGTCACCTTAATTATTCTTAACTCTGGAAAGCATTCAGATACAACAGCAATTGGCACAATATAAGAACTTAAAAAAAAAATCTCGGATGCTGCTTCTATGACTATTCTGACTTCTCTTCCCTTTCATTTTCCTTCTAATTCCAAATTAAAAGGAAAATCTTTTAATCTACAATCAAGGTTTTTTTAAAATCAAAATTTATAGCCAAATCCTTTTAGTGTAAATTGGAATAACTTTATTGATTTCAATGGAGCTATGCTGATATATTCCAGGTCAGGATCTGGCTTCATAGTTAGAATTTTGATGCTAATGCTAGTCTATAGTGCTTGAAAAAGTAAAAATGTACAAATCATTTTGGGGATTTTCTCTTGCTTTAAATTGATTGTGTGACCAAAAAAGTACCCATTCCTCCACGAAATCTTGGAATTAGGCCAAACACACTTATACTTAGGAAGCAGCTAATGATTCTAGAATTTCCAAATGAACTCAAACAGATATTTAATATATTTTATTTTTAGGACTAAACAAAGAGTCTTTTGAACCATCTGACATAATTAGATTAGACAAATAATTCCATATGAACTGTAACCCTATCTGTAGTATGCTGGTGCAAAATAATTTTTTTAAACCCTGACCATACAACCAATTTTGTGCCTGGGGTCAGTCCACATGGAATCAATTGCAAAAACTACAAGATCAGGGCCTTATTTTGTATCACATCTATAGGTCTTGTGACAGGGTCAGGCCAGAGGGCTACAGGAGAGTGATCCTATTGTGATCCAGGAAGCGGGCGGGCCAAAGCCCGCACACTGCTAAAAGATCCCCCCTTAGCGGGGGATCCACAAGACCTGGAACCCAAGTGATTTTGGGGGACAACTAATGAAATAACAGGGACAGGAGTGCGGTCAAAGGGTCCGAAGGTAACCTGAATGGGACACTGAGCAGAGAACCCCGGACACAGGGCCGGCTCCAGGCACCAGCTTAAGAAGCAGGTGCTTGGGGCGGCTAAGGGAGGGGGTGGCACCTGCGGCAATTCGGGGGCGGCAGGTCCCTCACTCCCTCTAGGAGCGAAGGACCTGCCGCTGAACTGCTGCCGCCGATCGCGGCTTTTTTTTTTTTTTGCCTGGGGCAGCAGAAATGCTGGAGCCGGCCCTGCCCGGACAACGCCCACTGCTCCTCGAAGGCGTCAAGGGAGTCAGTGGACGCCGCCCAGAGGAACTCTGCCCGGATTCATGAATGGACGGAGGATCAGAAAGAGGCCCCACAGTCACAGGAGACTCCATCCGCCAACCTCCTCTCCCTGGTTTTATAGATGGCCATTTTAGCCAGGGCCAGGAGGAGGTTGACCAGGAGGTCCCATGACTTTGTGGGGACACGGATAGAGAGTGCATAAATAAGGAGGTGAGGGGAAAAGTGCAGCCAGAAACGCAACAGGATATCTGTGAGGACCCGGAATAGGGGCGGCAGCCTGGCGTACTCCAGGTAAATGTGCGCCAGGGTCTCCCTCACGCTACAGAAGAGGCAGGTGTCCCGGGACGGGGGTGAACCACGCCAAGTACATGCCCGTGCTCATGGCCCCATGAAGGAGCTTCCAACTGACATCCCCGGCAGGCCTTGGGAGCAGGGTGGAGTATAGGCTGGCCCACCGGGGCTCCTCACCCTCTAGAAGTGGCAGGAGGTCCCGCCACTTTGTGTGGGGGTGTGACGCGAGAGTGAGGAAGCGCAGAGTGTGGAGCACGAGTGTGTATAGATGTTTCCTTGGCGCAGTCTGGAAACGAACCGGCTTCAAGTCATGTAGCCGGCTTACGGTGAAAGGGCGGGGAGGTCGGTTGGGTCCACAGGGCAGGGGCCCGCTACAGGAGAGTGAGAGAAGGCAGATATATTAGCCCCAGATTAAGCAAGTCCCTTTTCCCTGGGTAAGATAACAGGGGCAGTTCCAGAAAAATCAGGAATTTTCTGGAACCAATTAAGGCAGGTAGGCTAATTAGGACACCTGGAGCCAATTAAGAAGCTGCTAGAATCAATTAAGATAGGCAGGCTAATCAGGGCACCTGGTTTAAAAAGGACCTCACTTCAGTCAGTGAAGGGTGCGCAAGGAGCTGAGAGTGAGAGGGCGTGCTGCTGGAAGACTGAGGAGTACGAACGCTATCTGGCATCAGGAGGAAGGTCCTGTAGTGATGATAAAGAAGGTGATGGGAGGAGGCTATGGGGAAGTAGCTCAGGGAGTTGTAGCTGTCACACAGGTGTTACATGAAACTCTGTAGACAGCTGCGATCCACAGGGCCCTGGGCTGAAACCCAGAGTAGAGGGCAGGCCCAGGTTCCACCCTCCCACTCCCCCCTATTGGATATAAGAGGAGTCAGGGTGACCAGACAGCAAGTGTGAAAAATCAGGACAGGGGGTGGGGGGTAATAGGAGCCTATATAAGAAAAAGACCCCAAAATCGGGACTGTCCTTATAAAATCGGGACATCTGGTCACCCTAAGAGGAGTTGACTTGGACTGTGAGTCCCACCAGAGGGGAAGGTCCCTGGCCTGTCCCCCTAACCCAAGGTGGGTCAGCAGAGACTGCGGGGATTGTTCTCCTTCCTTTTCCCCATGCTGGCCAGTGATGAGGTTAGCTGAATGAACGGCAGGTTTGAGCCACAAAAGTGTCCAAACTGAGGGCTGCCGTGAATCTCTGAGGTGAGCAAATCCGCCAATAAGCGTAGGGCCCACCAGGCAGAGGAGGAACATTGTCACAGTCTTAAGATGGTCCAAAAAAGGACAGCCAGATTAAAACAGTATCGAAACACAACTTCTGGTGGAAATACACTATTCTCCAACACACAGCTTGCAGAGTTCCCCTGTGAGTCAGTAAGGCCTAAATGGCACCAGTTCTTACTGATTTCCAGTTTAAATTATTAATTATTCCAGTTGCCCCTCTGATTTCTTTACCTCAAAGTTTCTCCTCGACTCATTTTCCTTTGACTGGCTTGCCAGTAAAGCCTCTTCTGCTCTGCACAGCTTCTGTGCCAGCTCATTGGAGTTGTTTTCCAAATGGTGTTTCACTGCTATTGCCTATGAGGAAAACACATCACATTTTATTTGTAGTCATATTTAATCTATTTTAAAAAATTAAAAATTCCTGATGTCCCTTGAAATGATGAGCTCCAAAGATACGTTATAAAACAAAGCAAAAAGAATAAGCTATGTTCTGCTTCCTCTTACAGAAAGAGAACTTTGGAGTAACTGTTGACTTCTGTGTTGTATAACTAAGAGCAGAATTTGGCCTTAATCCTTGAAACTCAGCATGATGACTTTAAAAAAGTACAATTAAAAATAGCCCAGATATCTGAAAAATCCATCCTCCTTTCACTGTCCAGTCCTGGGTTCTAGATTCTGTATCATACCAAAAACAGTACATGTTAAGGTAACACAAATCTTGAGTTAAAGACTGGGCAAGGATATGAAAAATATTTTCAGGCACATTTTCAAGTATATAGTTGTAATGTATAAATATATTCATAATTTAAGCAATATGTATAGTACAGTCTGTTAATCATTGGGAATCCTAACCAGTGCTTTCTTTTAAGTTCAATCATAAGGGCAGCAGATTTAACACTTGCTCTCAATTTTTTTAACGTAACATATTTTGTCAAAGCAAGCACCTATTAGGTTTAGAAGATGCTTCCCCATTCCCACTCAGTCCTCAACTGCTCATTTGAGAGGTAACGTTTAGGTGTTGGACTGATGATCAGCTATCACCAAATATGCCATTGAACAGCCAACAAACAGAAAGGATCAATACCAAACTAGACTCAATTCTGTACAATCCAAATAGCAAGAGATTGACAAATTACTCTACCTTAATTCCCCGTATTTATGGACCAACAAAGACATTCAGCTTGCACCTCTGTCTCCAGAACTACATTCTTCGGGGGTAAGGGAAATTAGTGTAGTGCTATGCTCAATCTTAAATTTATCACCTGACTTTATATCGCTATCTAAACCAGGAAGTTAACAAGACCGTAACTGTAACACCACCAAATTCTAACTGGTTTTCAACCTTTTAAATCTGTTTTATATCTGTCATAAGAGCTCTATAGTACTCCAAATTAAAAAGGAAGTAAATTTATTACCAACATCAAGAGAGAAAAAAATGAGAATGAAATAATTTAGTTCCATTCTAGAAAGGAGTACGCTTTTCTGGATGAAAACCTTTAGACGTCCAAGTTTCAGTATGAATCGAGTGTTTCAAGAGTAAACATGGAAAGAAGAGTATGTGTAGTGGTTAGTATTTTCTCCTCTGTAGAAAATGTTTGATTAATGTGCTCACACAGCTAAGATGACACATAGCTATGCCGGGCAGCTATCGTGGACAAATTTAGATCCTCTGTATTAAGTCAGTGTAGACCATGTGTATCAAAAATCCTAGCTGGGATTTCTGCATCCTGCAGGTCCATCAATGGAGGCTTATCCCTGCACAGTTTCCAGTTCCTTGTAAATATTTTCCCCCAAAAGTCTTCTGCCTTAGAGATCTGGAAAATTGTCACCTGTCCTCTTCACAGGCTCTCTGCCTGGGAACTAAGGAGAGAGAGAGTCTCTCTCTGAACTTTTGGTGTGTAGGGGGTCTCTCTCTTGAATGACTACAGGCTGCCATGCATCTAAACCAGCAGCCCTGTGCAGGTCTCGATTTGTGAGGGGACTCCCGGTTAGGTGTGTTTGGTGCCAGAGAATGACCTCGTTCCAACCATGACTTCTTATGCCTCTTCTTAGGCATGGGAGAAGGGGAGCGGCACCAAGAAGGTCCCGGTGTCAGAGGGGAACTCCACACCGATGCCGAGGTGCTCAACGCAGAGTCGGAGCGGCATGGTTCCAACGCAGGACACAGGGCAGCCTCCATCAACATAGCTTTTAATCAGATATCCCTGTCTTTAAGAGTGCGAGGTGTGAAGTTTTTGCAGATCCTACACTTCTCTTTAATATGCGCCTCTCTGAGGCACTTAAGGCAGCTCGTGTTCAGGTCACTAATAGACATAGGTTTGCTGCACCCAGGCCATGGCTTAAACCCCAGGGACCGGGGCATACCCCGTCCTTGGGGCTATGTCCCTAATGGGACTCCACTCCTAAATGTTAACTACTAACCCTACAGTAACGATATACAAGAAAAACTCAGAGTCCAAAGTTAGAGAAACCACCATCGGACTTTTGAAAACAAGAAGCGTTCCAACAACCGTCACTGGTGGAAAGAAGGAACTGAGAGGGCATGGGGCCAGCAGGGCCCAATGTACCAGCGCATAAGCACAGGGCTCCAGAGGTTGCCCAAGCCGGCTCTAGGGAGCGCACACACGTCAAATATGGAATCGACATGAGCAAACACTCAAAGAAGAAGAATCCAATCTTGTGTGCCTGAGGCACATATGCACCTAGAATGGGATCTACATGGACAAATACTCAAGGAACAACTTGTTCACTCTGGTAACAGCAGTCTGGAGGCAACTTTAAACTTGTGAAAAAATGGGTCTTGTCTTACCTTTTCCCGTTCTTTTCTTTTCTCTTCTAAGGAGCGACGATTAATTTCAACTTCTCTTTGCCATTTCTGTACTCTTTCCATGGTTTGCTCCATCATTTCAGTCTATAAAAAGTTTAATCATAAATCACAGTGATGTAAGGGGAATATTTATTATTTGTACTACAATAGCAATCCCGCCCCCACAATCAGGATTGAAACCCCCTTCAGTAGGCACTGTTAAAAAAAAAAAAAAAAAAAAAAAAGACCACATACATACGAGGAAGTCATGGTCTCTGCCCCAAAACTGCTTACAGTCTTCCATGACCTAGTGAACACCCACACAGGTATCCCATCCCAAACTGATAACATATTACACTATAGTACAAGTGTGTGCTAAGTTTCAATAAATGAGCAGAAAAAAATAATAAAAAAGTAGAAGTGTTTAGGCACAGGAAATAAATTCAATGCAACTTTCAATTTACAGTGAATCAGCACATTGATTCAACTGAAAAAAATCAGTGAACTATTTTGAACAGCAAGAACAGAACAATTTTCATTGTTTAAAGTAGGTTAGACTGAAATTTTGAACTGAAAATCAATATGCTAAGAATTTCCTTTTTAGAGGAAATTCTCCCATTAGAAGTGTTTCAGTTTATCTGTCATTTTATTAAAATAATATATTGCTTGTAATTTTGGTGGTTTATAAAGAACCAGAGTACACTGAAACCCCATTTAATAAATTCCCAGTGTAATTTCTATTGTGAAAACAATCTGCTGATAAAAGTCTGAAAGTTGTCCAAAGCACACTACTATACATTTTCTCAAAACACAATACTACCGTCGCTCCTTTGCCTTTTACAGTGTCATTGTATTCATAGCATGTTAGGGAGACTTACAACCAATTTACCAGAAAGCTGTCCTAGCAGAATAACTGTTTTTCTCTCTACAGAACACATTTTTATTTTCTGAAATCTTTTCTTTAAGACAAGTAACTATTTTTAAAGGTAATAAAAAAGTGAACTGCTGATAAGATTTAAATCATCTTCATGGCTGGATGCTTTTAAAGCAGAAGATCAACAATTTACTTCAATATAATTTTAAAAGGATGTGAAAAATGCTACTGGCATATGTGGAGATATATTTCATTTTAATTTATGCTTTATTGAAGTGAGGAACTATGCAGAAGAAAAAATGCTGCTTTTGCTTTATTTCTTAGTAGTTTAACACAGTACAGTACTGTATTTGCCTTTTGGGGGGGGATGGGGAGGGAGGAGAAGGGGGTGTCTCTGCTGCTGCCTAATTGTGTTCTTCCGGTTCCAAATGAGATTTGTATGGTTGACTGATCAGTTTGTAACTCTGGTGTTCGTAACTCTGAAGTTCTACTGTAAATTATGGAGCCACCATTAGCAAGCACATACATAGTTAAGCTTTGTTGGAGAACTGTGTAATGAATTGTGTTAGTCAAATATGTACTAAGTAATGTTAGAGAAATTATTATATATAATACTATAAGAAAATAGGAAGGAATTTTTGCTTTTTGTATGTATTTCTGCTGCTTTAGATCATCAGATTTTGCTGAAACAGTCTGTAAATCAGAAAACTGGTTTGTGTGTCTTATATATAAAGTTCTTGACCAAGCATATAGCAGGGTAGAGAAGAGAGCTGTTAGCTTTCAGTAACTCAGGTACAATCCCTCATCTCCCACCCGTCCATTCAACCAGCTAACAAGTAAAAACTCAAGACCACAAAAACAGATGTGTAAAAAGAATAAAAATTGCTATAATGTAAGTACAACTGCATGGAGCCAGTGAGAATGACAGCAAGGAATAGATGCATTGGGAACTACACAGATATAAGTAAGCTTTAGCAGAATAAACAAGAAATTAATTAATTTGGATTATTGTGTTTTATGCAGGAAAATCTTTTAATTAGGGGGTTAGAGTGGAATATATATGGATAAAGACACAGATGAGGTAGCTTGCTATACTGAGTCTGCGCAAAGTTACAGAACAGAGGATTAAAAAAATAGATGATTGACGTAATAATGGAGAAGATACAGAGGAAAAATAGCCAAGCATAGCAGAGATTTGAAAAGAGTCACCCTGTCCCCAAGAAAGATAACTTGAGCGTTTCCTTTTCTTGCCTTATCTTTTTTTGAATGTTTATGTAATTCAGAGGTGATAGTAGCATTGTCTGAAAACATATATAATAAAGGCTAAAATAAATCGTTTCAGCCTAAATTGAAGTGGATTTGGTTCTTACCCAATAGGTTGACATTAGCATTTAAAGTGGAACTAAAAATCCCTGTTTCACAGTATAATAAATTAATCTACTTTCCAAGTTTAGCAGAGTTACACTTTAGATGACATTAATTTTCTGCATAAAATAGTTTCTTACTTTGCCAAAGAAAACATTTTTTTTAAAATCAAAATATTAATAAAATTCACCACTTATTCTCTCACCTTATTCTTGGCTTTGAATATTCCAGTGACACCACTCCACCCCAAACTCTTCATATATTCCATATTTAATCATATAATTTGTAATTCAATTAGATTTTAAACTCATTTAAAGAAGCTAGACTGTAATAAGAAAAGCTCTTAACAGTCACACCTAGAGGTTATGGTGACAGAGCTATGCCAGTAACTCAGGTGATTTATAAGTAGCATCATTGTGACATCAGAAGTAGCAACCAATCAATCTTTCCTCTGCAATTTGCTATCAGTTACTGAAGTGGAGAGGGCCTATTCACAGGTCAAAAGTTCTCATTGTTAAATTACTTGAACATCTGTAGACAAACATGGTAATAACACTGGATTGGCTCAATGTCCCTGGCCTTAACCTACTCCCAGCCAAGACCGTCTCTCGATGGGCTCCTCACAGAGGTAGCAAAGAACAGCCATTACCGTACCTCTCCAGAGGGAAATTCTTAACCCCCATTCATGTGATGGTATAATCTTCAGCATCCTGTAGATAGGATGTAGGAAGCAGCAGAATTTTCTAACATTCTTAAGTAGGCAGCAGAATCTGCATGCATCCATTAAAACCCTGACAGCAAAGGGTAGGTGACAACCATCACATCTACAGAAGACACATGTAGAGGTCCCTTTCTCCACGGCAACATAACTTCTTTCATCTAAGTGTGTATGGAGGGGCACAAAAGGGGATGGGAAAAGAGTTAAGCTAAAGATAAATATGAAGAATCATGGAATCCATGACTTGCATGAGCTACAATGTTCTACCCAATGCACAGGAAAATTGTGGAGCTGCAGCAATTGGCAGAAGCCAAAACATTCAGCTGGACTTCCCCATGTTCTCAGGAATTCCTGTAGCCCCTCAGAGTTTCTCCACTAATCTCAACTCAGAGTGCCTGCAAAGTTTAGAAGCTCCACCAGAACCTGCAGTCCTCCTGGTAACAACAGAACCTGAGGAATACAGACTGGTTAACCCCTATCGTACTTCTAAGCACTACAATGTTCCCTGTTACTTTGCTCCCACATTGTTCTCTGCATAACACCGGGGACTCTCTGCCAGCTTTCTTTCTTTGCATGGAGAATCCATATTAAGCACTTATTAAACAGGCCCTCACACAGTCATATATGCACCTAACTAGATGAAGATCTAAAAGATTTCATCCTTTGCAAATTAACATGGCTAAGCACGTCTGACATTCAACAAAGCGAGCATAGCAGCAGCGTTAGAAGCGGGTGGTTCAGAAAAAAATATAGGCAGATGAATCTGCTAGTTCAGATGGAAGTCTGTGACAACTGTCAGTAGGAACACAGGATGTGTCCTAAAGACGCTTTGTCCGGACATAAGATAGCATAAGCTGGGCATTGAGCAGGGAGTTGACTAGATGACCACCTGAGGTCCCTTCTAACCCTGATATTCTATGATTATATGACCCAAGGCCTGAAGCTAGTCTCATTGCTTTACCCAATAAGTACATCTGGAGCAGGGCTTCTCTAGATTTGCAGGTCATGCAAGTGAAGGACTTGCAAATAGCACATTTTCCAGGGATATTCACCCAGACAAAATAAATATTTTAAATGCCAAACATTAAAGGGTATAGTGCCCTTGTTTGATGGGCAGGATGTAAATCCAGGGGACTTAGAAGAAGCCATCCTGGCACCAGAAAGAAATAGCTATTCTGGTTAAAAAAGGCACTGCCTTCAGAACTGGGTGCCTGGCCAACAGGCATTGCTTTCTGGCTGCCCAGCTCTGAAGGTAGCACAGAAGTAAGGACCCTCAATTTGAGAAACACTGGTCTCCCCGATGAATCTGTATAGAATAGGGTAAAAGTACACAAATGACCAGATTTCATGGTCTGTGATGCATTTTTCATGGCTGTGAATTTGGTAGGGCCCTACTGGAGAAGATGTTCCAGATCTTCAGTGAATCATGCCGAAAGGCATGAGGCCGCAAGAAGCTAAGTACCTGCTAAGAAGTGCTTGGACCCCTGCAGAAAATGGCAAGCTAATTAAGAACTTAAGGTTGTCCAACATAATGCATACTTTCAATTCATTATCCTCAGGGTGTTCTAAGAAACATTATTCAAGTATCTTGAATCTTGTAAATAATGTGTTTGAATGTTTGACACACACTACTGCTTACAATAATTATAAAAGCAGCCAGAAGACGCCTGGTGCAACATGGTACAGTACCGGGGCAGTACCTTGATCATGTTGTGTTGTCATTCTTTAAAGCAGCCTACACATTCTAATTAGACATATTCTATGCACTTGATAAGATGCAAATAAAAAAAAATAACTACTTAAAAACTGCTTATCAGGTTAAATATGTAGCAATATAAAAAATTTTAAAAATCTATTATCTAACTAGGAAAATTGAAAGGCCTTTAAAAGTCTAGTTGGCACAATTTAGGTTTATTTTTTGAGCTTGGATAGTGCCTGTAGATCAGTTTCACTTTGTATTTTACTAGCTTCATTTTCTGATTCTTATGCATTGTCACAACATCGCAGTGTTTAGGCCACAAATTTTGCAGAGGCTCTTTGTCAGGGGTTCTCAAACTGGGGGTCGGGACCCCTCAGGGGGTCTTGAGGCTATTATGTGGGGGGTCACAAGCTGTCAGCCTCCACCGCAACCCCTGCTTTGCCTCCAGCATTTATAATGGTGTTAAATATATTAAAAAGTGTTTTTAATTTATACGGGGGGGGGGCACCCTCAGAGGCTTGCTATGTGAAAGGGGTCACCAGTACAAAAGTTTGAGAATCATTGCTCTTTGTTTATAAGAACTACCTCCACTGGAATTTTCTAAAATGTTATTGAAACATTTCTATTTGGTCTTAAGTTTTGAAAAAGCTGCTTCTTAAGAAAAACTATTACAAACCTGTGTTTGGGGCCAAATTTAACCAAATAGTGTTCATTTAACTTATTCAATGCATGTCTCCCTTTTTGGAAGGGGCTTTAGTAAATATAATATAGGGTCTTTTTTCACATCACTAAAACACTGCGTATCTAAAAATCAAAACTGCTTTTGTCATGATACACATGTGTGTGTTTGGGGAGGCTCAGAATCTATAGTTTCTTTTCCACAGACTTCAATGGAATTTTGCACATGAAGAACAGTAATCATCAATTTCAGATTATTAGCATGTGAAATAAATGATCTGATCATTCTTTTATGAAGACCTATTCCACTGGTACTCTAGCTGCAAACAAACAGATGGCAGCCAATAGCAGTTCAGAATTTTCCTTTTTTCGGTCATTGACCCTTCACCCTGCCCCATCCCCTTCCTCCTCCCTCCCAACCAAACAAAAAAAACCAACCTTCAGGCTTCCAAAGCTGAAACTTCGTCTTAGGTTTGCAATTAACTTTACGATGTGACCGTGCTTATAAACTAAGCCTTCAATGAAAACTCTTCCCATTTAAAGTAACGGTAAGCAAAGGGTGAGTGTTTGAATTGAGACGACTATCCTGCAGAACAGCATTACCATTTAAAAAATTATCTTTTCCGAAGACCATTTGCCAACGATTTTGGCTTAATTGGATTAAAGTAGAAATCTAAGACAGGAGACCCATCCATTCATTGAAAAAAAAAAATGGAGGATACAGACACTGTCCCAAACACTTCCAACAATGTAACAAAATTTACTGACAGAAAATCTGAAGACCAAAGACAGATGGCAGAGCAGAAGACATGAAATGGCCTTATGTCACCGGTCACCTTATCTGCTGAAGATAAGGTTCATCCTATAGTGTTTATTAAATGTTTACGAAGACTTCCAAGGGGATATTCTGCACAGTTGCACTGACACTATGGCTACACTACAGCTTAAGTTTACCTAAGTTGTATTGCTCAGTCATGTGAATTAGTCACCCACCTGAGCGACATAACTTACACAGAGTTAAGCGTCAGTGTGGACAGCACTGTGTCGGCAGGAGACATAGCTACCACCGCTTGCGGGGCCCAGAGTAATTAAGCCAGCGGGAGATCTCTATCCCATCGGCTTAGAGTGGCTACACTAGAGAGCTTAAGCTCTCTAGTGTAGCCGTAGGGGGGATGGTGGGGGGAAAGACTTCTCAGTTGAAGAAGCTCCAGATGCTCATTCTACTATGGTTTTAGTTTAACCAGGCAAGGATCTCCATGAAAAATGACTTCTTGATAGAACAGATTACTCTACAGAACCTTCCAAGAATTAAATTCAAAAACACAATAAAACAAGTCGGTTTCTTAGCTCAGTTCATTTTTTCATACTGGAAAAACTTTATAAATCAATAAAATAATTAATAAACATGTACATAGTGTTTTTTACCCAGAGATCTCAAAACGTCTTACAAGTTGAGTAGGTATTTTACCCCTATTTTATATATAAAACAGTCTTCAGTGAAGTCCTTAAACACAGAGGGTTTTAATTATCTTTAAAAAAAATAAGATGTTCTTATTTACAAAATAGATTTAAAGTCAACTACACTTGGAAGATACCTTGGTTCTGTGTTTTTAATTGCTTGATGACAGAAGAATTATTACAATTGTCAAAGAAACTGTTGTTGAAATCTATCTTCTTTGATCTTAAGCCCCGGTGGCTAGGAGTTGCCTCTTGTTCCCATGGAGAATGGGAAAAGTAAAACTTCTCTTTAAAGGGGTTTCTTGACTGCTGGATGAAGGACAGCTTGGTGTCTTTTCTTGTTGCCACGAGAACACCGATGAAGAAGCCTCATGCCGAGCATGTGACTCTTAGTACTTTGAGGATGAGAATGATTTATTTTCTATTTAAAAAGAGTGGGGGGAGAGCATATCTACCTTTACATAGCTGACAATTCATAAGAGAATTAATTCACTTCTGTATGGTGGAAATAAAATAGGGCAATTGGTCAAGCTGTCAGTTAAAATTTTTGATAACAGAGTCAGCGACACAGATCATCCATCAACACAAAGTATTATATGATTCACACGAGTCTTCTTTTATACCCCCAGCAGTCAACTGACTGGAATACTTTGCCGATTAACATCACAGGCAGCTGAAGAGCGTTGGCAGAGTACTATCTGCAATTCAAATATATCTAAGCTGGTCAGCATCTCAAGGACAAGAAGTTTGACTTGTGGTTCCTTATATTTAGTAGATCAAGTTTTTTGTTTTGTTTTTTAAGAGAGGCATCCTATCAATTAACATTGAGGTACCTTCCCTGCACGTTCCTCACGATCAGATCAGTTTTGTAAAGCTAGATGTTGACATGCATAATATTCAGTTTTGTACTTCATTCTAGACTTACTGTAAATTAGATCTGATCCTCATTTGTGTTCTGTGGACAAATATAGCTACATTTTAGACTATGGGCTCTATTCATCTCCAAATGTGTGGTAATCCCATTAGCAAGAATTCTCCATGTAAATCATTCCACACACAAAAGAGAGACTCATTTATTTGCACTTCCTTTTACAAAATACCTGGACTCCAAAAACATGTTTTGGCTCTAATATCAGATATTTTTCTGTCCCTAAACCTCTGACTGCCAGAAGCCGGGACTGGATGACAGGGGATGGATCACTCAAGAAATTGCCCTGTTCTGTTCATTCCCTCTGAAGCATCTGGCACCATCTGGAAGCCAGGATAATGGGCTAGATGGACCATTGGTCTGATCCAGTAGGGCCAGTCTTATGTTCTAAAAATAGAAAAAAGCTGCTATTGATACTTACAGAACTTGGTTTTTCAATACATCTAACATTTGAATGGGGTTTTTGACTAAAGCACTAAGGGCCCCAATACTGTGTGATTATTTACATGAAAACAATATGTTTAAAAAGTCCTTTTTGTGTATTCTAATTAGTACTAACTTTTCTAAAATGCTGCCAGGAAATTAACCATACCCACTGCTTACTCTTCTTAAATCTATACTTTAATCTCAATGGCATGACCAGTGAGCAAATTTAATTTTACCAGTTTCCCTGAAAAATCATATGGCTAATTTGGAAGAACTCCGCCTTTCTCCATTTCACACATTAAATGAGATTATAATGCTGAGATACTCTGTACCCATACTTTAATCTGGATATTTCTCAGATCTGCCTCCAGTTTTTTTCTTTCTTCAACTTCTTTATTGTATTTTTCTTGGAGTTCTTCAAACTTAGAATCTACAAATTGACAATGAATATTTGCTAATAATCTGGTTCATTTTATACATAATATCTTTCCTATTCCATTTCTTATGTCTAATATTAGACAAGGGTGATAAAAGCAACAGCCCTCATTAATCTCTAGTGATATATTAAGACAACGACTCAAAGGGAGTTCTAAAACCAATAAAACTGAATAGTTCAGGAACTGAAACCTGAGATCTGGAACTCAGTGGAGTTGTTGTCCAACTGGAACAATGAAAATGCAACCACTAGACTGAGGGACCAATACCAGGGGTACAAATGTATAGTGTAATATGGCCGGAATGAAGAATTTTTTCCCACCGTTCCCCTGGCATTAACATTTGTTTGTAACATGACTGAAAACTCAGGCATTGAGATTCAAAGGAGCTTAAAAAGAAAAGTCAGTGGGAGTTGGATACCTAACTTCTTGCTAATGGGACTCACCACACATTTGAAAACTCAGCCTAAAGTCACATCACTCAGATTCCTATCTTGCTTCTCTCCACTTCCTTCATAACTGTAGCAGCCACTTTCTCAAGGAACACCATAGCCAGAATGCTTTGCATCTTCCGAAAGCATCTGAAATCTCAGCTTTCAAATGAGAACAAGGACTGATCTCCAACTCCAGTTAGTCAGGTAGCCAAATGCAAGTCAAATGGCAGTACCTTGTTTTAGTGTCCATAAAATTTGTGTGTTTTGTTTTGTATTGTAGATTCTGAATTTCACAACCCTAAAGTCAAGCAAATTGTGCGATGGTACATTGTCACTGGTAAGCATTTTGAACTCTGAGCACTTACTACTAAATCCCTCAAGCCCCCGATTCGCCAGCCAGCAAAACTGAATTTCAATTGTTTTTAATGAAAACTTCACCTGAATATTTTGTTCTAGAACATAATTAGTTAGGATGTACATATGTTATGTCCATCTTAGTATCTGCATTTGTACCTCCCCTGACTAATGACAAAGCATATTCTCGGACTCATAAAGCATGCTCACTTAAATTCCTACATATTCACTCATGGGAATTAATTTTCAAATATTGGAAAATATAGACATTAGCAGATTATAAGCCAAACACATGGTCAGCTGTTTTCTTCATTCACCTTTTGTTTTCTTTTATGCTTTCTGGAGTGACATGTACTTTCAAAGGAATTTACATTTTATTCAATTGCATACTAGACACGGGGGCGGGGGGTTACCATTGTGATTTTGATTTGGTGTTAAAGGAGCAGCAAAATTCTTCTGTGGTGTACTCCTGAATGATAAGTCTCCTGTAATCAATGTTTGCTAACTTCTTTCAAGTTCAGATTTGTACCTGTTTAAAAGAGAATTGGAAGTGCAATTAATTAGTTACAGAAACAAATAGGGCCCAATTTGTTCTTATATGAAAGAGACAATTTGTTTATATTTTATATATACACTCAAGGTTTAATATTTCAGAAGACTGAAAACTAAAAGAATTATACACAAAAAGGACACATGGATGAACAGCAATTGCAATGATTATCCAGTCACAGCTCTGATAAACCTCCCTCTGCTGGACATTCACAAGACTGCTGTGTTTGGGTCCCAATATGCTTGATTTGTGCTCTTAAGCTACCCTTGGCCTGACTAGGCTGCAGCAACTGCCTTTTCCCTTGGCTTCTCTGGTACACTTCCGGGGCACAGGCTCCTAGTTCCACTTCCCAGAAATAGGACCAGACGACCTAGCTGTCTTAAGCACCCAGGCCAGCACTGACCCCACAGACTGAAACACACCCTTTTCCCAAAGCTTCAATATTGTGGGCACTCTGGGTACACAGTTCACCTCTTCAATGATATGTAGTAGTTGAACACAGACACACAGACTTAGAAGCATTCCCAAAAACCACTCTCTGTTGGCAAGCACAATAAGTATACAGATCTGGACAAAAAAATAATAAAACCCTATACACAATTCCCGGCCTCAATTTCCTCACCACTCTTAGAGCATTCTTTGGACTTAGGTCAGAGTCCTCTAGCTCAGGATTCTTCCCCTCTCTCTCTGCCCTCCTGCACATGGTTTCTCCCCTGAATCATGGAGTATCTGCAGTCTTTTCTCTCCTTGCCCCCCTCCCCAGGCTTCGTTAGAAACCCTCTGTTATTATCTCCCCCTTCTTTATCAGGTGACTCCCAATCAGCCTCATCAGCTAATGAAAGTACTTTACCACAGATTCTGTTGCTTAGTTACCATCACTCCTAGAATTCAGATTTTGAAAAACTAGTTTAGCCTGGATGGTAGCCCTTGCTTTGTCCCAGGGTGCTCCATTTCAATGATCATCAAAATTTAACAGCCTATCACTGATAGCCCCATGCCCCCACCACTTGCAATTTTAGTCCAAGATGGAGGTGAAAAGAAGAGGCTAAAAGACCCACATTCAAAATGGAGTTTGCAGTCTGACACAGGGTCTCCAATATCAAACAATTTGTAAACTGTACATAGGCAGATTCCCCAAATGTTCATAATTAAATTGTTTTATTAAGAGTCCATTTTATGAAGCTACTGCTATATGTACAACAATCCCCCTAAGGGTCATATAACCTCCAAACTCTTTAACTTTATCACTCTCCTTAATATAATATAGAGTGTTAGATGAAGACTTTCAAGCCTGTCTCTCTAAAAAGTTGCAATAGAAAGTTGCAGTGGTAAAAATTCTGTTGTCATGGTGACAGTGCCAAAACTATTTTGGAAAAGTGTATTTTACACTCTGCCACTTCTGCTGGCATGATGTCTACATAGCATTGAATTGTATTGGCAAAAACATGCTGCACTCTGGATAGGCATTCTAGTGTTACATTCCCAAAGACTCAGCATTCAAAGACTCAACTGAGTCTAACTGGAAAATAAATGCAGAGGCTATTCATGGAACAACCACATTTGGTGGAGTGGGAGTTTTGAGCCCGGCTAATGAGTGGTGGGACAATCAGTGGTTCTAGAACTTTTAGATGCAGAAATTCATTCCTAGAGTTGCATGCTCAGCTCACCCCACTCCCCCAGCACAGAAACAGCAAGGCGAGAGCTGCCCTTACAGTGGGGAAACAAGTGACGATTGCCCTATGGAATCTTACAACACCAGTTTGCTATCAATTAGTGGGGTAATCAATTTGGTGTTACAAAAAAAGATCAGTGGTAAGGACACTCATCATTGAGGTATGCAAGACAAAAAAGCATCCGCATTCTGTGCTCCCCCTTCCCAGCTTCTGAGCATATTAAAAAAAGGTACCTTCAAAATTTATGCAGGCATTGGTAGGTCAGAAGGGACGTGTTACTGACAAACACTGGCTGGTTCAGAGAAATTCAGGACAACCACGGCTTTAGAAACACTGTGCTTTTTGACATATTGAAAGCAGACTCCCCACTCCATCCAACTGGAATTAATGACATTTCTGTGCCGATCATAGTTTATGGAAACTGCCTACCCTTAATTCTCTGGCTTAAGAAACCATCTACTAGCAAGCTAGACAGAAGCAAGGAAAGATTTGACTCTCATCTGTGCAGCTGAAGAAGGAATGTGAAGTGGGCAGAGTTGGAAGACAACAGGATAGGTGGAGGGGTCTCATGCCAAAGCTCCATATCAACAAGTAAAACATTCTCAGTGCTTATGCAATGCAAAGCATGCAGCGCTATCTGAGAGACCCTATTGCCAGAGTGGATGAGTGAGGTGGACGGGCTGGATCTAAAATAGACTAGCTAACAGTTGCATTGCTAACACAGTTCAGGTAAAGGAAGCCTTAAAAGCTTACTTCAATAGTAGGAAATGGCCTAATCCTGTTTCTATGAAACTATTAATAGAACAGGTGTGTTTTTTGTGATATACATTACTTTTAAGGAATTTGTTATTGAAGTATGGAAAATGACCGGACTAACTGACAGTAATTTCTATGACCATCAGCATAGTACAGGTGGTGTATTTCTAGACTCAATAAAGGCTAGCACTTCTGTAATATACATGCATTGACTTTTTTTTTCCTTTTTTTAAGAGGTATGGAAGCCTTTCTGGTTATATTACTTTCTAGCACTGCAATACCAAAAAGTCACAATAAAGTTGCACCAACGTTGAGGTATGTACGTTATTACCACCACGGCATGCTAGACGTACAAAAAAAAGATAACTTATAATTGACTTTACTAGCTATATAACTTGACTAGGTACAAGTACAACACGCAGACTGGATGTCAGTGCATCACAGATGACTGTACGTGTAATCAAAGTTCTTTGTTCCCTGACATGTTGTCTATGGGAGTAGAATACACCAGGAATTGACACAAGGGGATGAGGTGTCTATATCCCTGCCAACACCCCATATTTATCCATGCTTTGCCTCCAAATTACTAAGGCATAATGAGTGCTAGACCTTACATGAAGAGTAGATCAGGATTTCTTAACCCAATGCCTTGGGGAGGGGATGGGGTTCATTCTGATATAGAAAAAGGATAGTATTTCATAAAGATAACTGCACTTATTTCCGGAAGTCATGCTCCTTGATGATCCCACAGTGACAAAGAAAGAGCTGTTTAAGAGGTCTTAGTTTGCCCATGGAAGTATGCAGTCATGCTGTTTTCTGCAATGATCCCCCTCAGAGGTCCTGGAAAAGTGGCACTGGGATGTGCATATCACGGTGGGCTGGCCAAAGCGTATCTTCAACATAATGTTTGGGCAAGTCATACACACTGAAAAAAAGTTCTGTGAAATTGTGCCCACAAACCAGAAAGCTTTGTGTGTAAAAATTAACAGGCTGTTCTGTCTGTACCTCAAAGTACTACAAGACACCAACTGATGGAGTGTCAACTGCTCTGGTTAGGCCTCAGCTGGAGTACTGTGTCCAGTTCTGGGCACCGCATTTTAAAAAAGATGTGGAGAAATTGGAAAGGGTCCAGAGAAGAGCAACAAGAATGATTAAAGGTCTTGAGAACATGACCTATGAAGGAAGGCTGAAAGATTTGGGTTTGTTTAGTTTGGAAAAGAGAAGACTGAGAGGGGACATGATAGCAGTTTTCAGGTATTTAAAAGGGTGTCATAAGGAGGAGGGAGAAAACTTGTTCACCTTAGCCTCTAAGGATAGAACCAGAAGCAATGGGTTTAAACTGCAGCAAGGGAGGTCTAGTTTGTACATTAGGAAAAAGTTCCTAACTGTCAGGGTGGTTAAACACTGGAATAAATTGCCTAGGGAGGTTGTGGAATCTCCATCTCTGGAGATATTTAAGAATAGGTTAGATAAACGTCTATCAGGGATGGCCTAGACAGTATTTGGTCCTGCCATGCGGGCAGGGGACTGGACTCGATGACCTCTCGAGGTCCCTTCCAGTCCTAGAATCTATGAATCTATGAATCTATGTGTGTTTACTTGCTTCCGTTCTTGGCCTCTGCTATTGATGCAGTTAGAACCTTCCCAGTAAAAATCGTTTTCAGTAGTTTATTTAATGCAATAATCACTTTCACCTACCATAATCTCCCTTCACCCAAAGAGGAAACATATTGGTGCATGTCATGGCTAGGTATGAAATAGCCCCTGTCTGTCACCCGCCTCGCTGTATCCCTCCTTGTTGCCCCCCTCCTGGTCAGGGCCAGATACCTCTTGCTCATCCATTGCTCCAGGAGGGATTTCTTTCTCCTCACCAGAACACACAGAGTATCTACAGAGTTAAAGGGAGGAGGTAAGGTCCTTCCAGAAGATAGCACCCAGCTCACTATGAGAGAGGTCATGCAGGTGGCTCCAAAATTTCTCTTTTCTTCACCTTCTGGTACCACTGCCTCAGCTCCTTTTCCTTTGTGTGGCAGTGAAACCCCTCTCTGAAGAGGCTGAGTTTGCCACAGCCTTCAGCAAATTGCTGTAAATATTCTTGTTCCATCAGGAGTGCTGTGGCTGTGCCTGCACATGCTCCTTCCCCCGCAGTGCAAGGAAACTGAGCACCCCTCTCGTGGAATAGACAGCAGCATGAGACAGTGCTAGGAACCTACATTCAGTGAAAACGTAGCAGGGAACAGGAACAGACGTCGCTGTGAAGAAACACGCTGCCATATAAAAGTGAGGTAAGGACAACTTCCAGGTCGCTGCATCCTGGACAGTGGACTTCAAGTGTGCTACCAGATGGTAACTCTGGAAGGGAAAGTTGCATTGTGGGATTGCAGCTAGGGACTGCTTATACTGGTACAGATACATGTGCATCCATGACAACTCTACTGGCAGCGGACTTGCCACTCTGAAAAGAGAAATAATTAATGCCGTAAAAAACAGAAGGCTTTGTTGGAGCAGAAAATTAAATGTGGACACACACCAAGCTGTGCTATAAAAAGAAAAGAAAAGAAAAGAAAAGAAGAAAGTTGTCTTGGCAAAATTTCAGTGTAAGCAAGGGCCTTACATAAATGGCCTTATCTTGACAGACAAAAAGTATATATTTTTTTCAATTAAGCTAACAGGTTTGAAACACAACTTTTTTGCCCAACAAAGAAAGGGCCAAATATTCAAATGTGCTGAGTATCTATGAATTCCACTGGGCTTAGTGGGAGTTTCAGGTGTGCATCACATCAGATAATCAAAAAACTTTATTTAGAAGCCTAAACGTTGTAGGAGCAGGATTTTATATAGCACTATAAGAATTAATGTATGATTTGATTTCATCCTGCTAGCCACCCTTTTTGAATAGCGGAAAGAAATGATCCTCTGGGACTATGAGATTCTGTTTTCCCATATGCATTACAGATTAGGCCCTCTTTAGCTCTTTGTTTTAGGATTTAGTTAGTAAGAGACAGGATTTTGTATTGTGTCTATGTTAAGTAGATTAGAGGAACATTGAAGGCCTGGATCTCAATGTAAATTGTCTTGGTTATTGATTGTAAAACCTTAGCAAGGTTTAATTTGCAATACCTTTTTGCTCGATATAAAATACTACTGTTTGTATTCCCAATCTGTTTGTGTGAGTAAGGAATGTACGCATTAGGAAAAGATAAGGTGGGAAGGCCATTGTTAAGCAGATGGTCAAGAAAGGAGGAGCGAAGACACTTATTGAGATTTGTTGATGCCAAAGAACCATCAACACGTATCCATGATTGAGGAAGGGCAAATTGACAACCCTGAGGTGAAGGCTGGCACCCCTAAGGACAACTGATTAAATCGGAACCAGGACAGGATGACTCTCTTGGAGGTGTATTGGAATGTTTACATCAAAAGATACACCAATTAAGAAGTAACCCGGTCACAAAGTGACACAGCAAAATCCATAGACTTCAACAAAGAAAAAGGACTATAAGAAGAGGGTGCTTGGCCATAAGACTTTGGGGGTTCGTCTTGCCACACTCCCGGAGCATTGGATCGCGACCGACAGAGCCCTGCTCCCCCTGCGACCAATATGGCTGGCCACTAGATTGATCTAGATTTTGATCAAGCCTGGGAATACACATCTTTATTCAGAGTGAAGCGTGGAGAGCACTTACAAAATAAACAATATCTGCTTTATAAAAAAGCGGTATTTAAATATTTTTATTCACTACATTTCAACGCCCTGACAGCACTGAAAATTTTAGTTACACGCAAAGCTATATTGCTATTCTACCAATATCCGTATGGCAAGGCTTCCCTGTGTAACATTTAAAATCAAAATACGTAGTCACCACAAGTCATTTCATTTCCACCTAGGTATTAATATTAAAATGATTTCTCTAATCAGTGGCCCCACACCTGTTCTTGGAAGAGTTTATTGGCTATAAAAAGCACCTATCCTGACCAGTAAAGTGCTTACAGCCCTTGCACATCATCAGAAGAGCTAAGCTTAAAAGCCATATGACTCTGATCATCATCTTGCTCCTCTCCCTTCAAATCTGTCAATGTTAGCAACCAGTATTTCCAGAATGACTAGAGTAAGAGATCAATGCTCAAGTTGCGTTTCCTCAAGATAGCAGCTGGAACAGCCATGTCTGATTTGAAGGAGGGATGCAAGATAGTAATCAGAATAATGCAATTTCGAGATCCTCTCTCTCATGATCTGTGTTGCGTTATGTAGCATTGGAAAACAGATTTGATATCCCCAACCTTTGCAAGGTATACGACATACATTCCTATCCCTGACAGTTTATGAGCTATTGGACTTAGAATGGTCCTAAAAAAGTACTACCAGAGCAAGAGGCTAGTGACAGTTTAAGACTGAATACACAGCAAGGCCTGGATAATGGGTTAGTGTCATTTTCCTTCACTACTTTACACAGGTGTCAATCACCGCTCACAGGGGGAGTATTAGCACAAAAACTGTTAGTGAGTAGTCTACATTTTACTGGTATGTCAATTTTTTGATGGCAGCAATGATGTTATGCAGATATTAATCTTATCAGCTATCAGCCTAGGTGTTATGGCTTTTTTGTGACTAAAGCCCTGATTAAATTGGAAGCTCCGTACCTAAGAGTTATGTCCTTTTAGCTCAAGCGATAGCAGGCTGTGCTACAATGATGAAGGTTTGGGGTTCAAACTATGCTGATGATGCATAAGTGGGGGATTCTTACTGTTGTACATAATATTTTTAAATGTTTAAGTCAAGATTTCTCTAAAAGATCTGCTCTAGGAATTGTTTCTGGGAAGTTCTGTGACTTGTGTTATATAAAAGATCAGAACGGATGATCACAGTGGTCCCTTCTGGCCTAAGAATCCATGAAAATAAAAGCAGCAATTTTTAATAAGCCATTACAATAGAACGTACTCCAATATTTTAAAACCACCACGCTCAGATAGACAAGTTGGTGTAAATTCTGAATGAGCCTGTTGTTGGGTACAAAAAAAGTTGAGCTAATCGTTCACAAAATACCAATGAGTATCTCATATGAGAAACTGGGTGCAAATTATCAACATGACAATTTCAGTATGTTTACAAAAATTATATTTTTATATAGTGTTCACAGATGTCCATTGGTAGAAATAATTTGTTTTACAAAGCACCCTGTACAATCAATTTATCAAAACAATTTACATAAAGGTATTTTTAAAAAAATTACTTTTTCCACTGTGCCTCATAAGATTAACGTTTGCACAGCATTCTAGATGCATTGTATAAGTGACTGTTTGCTATTACCGTAGCACCCAGGAGCCCTCGTCATGGACCAGTACCCCACTGTGTTAGGCACTGTACAAATAGAACAAAAAGACGGTCCCTACTCCAAAGAGCTTACAATTTAAGTACAAGACAAGGAAAAAGGGGAGAGTACAAGGAAACAATGAGACACCATTGGTCACTAGGATAGGCAGCTTGCGTACTGAGACCACAGCTTAACTGTTGTCAAGTTTTTTGTAGGCATCACAGCAAAGGAGAGTTGTAAGGAGGACTTTGAAAAGATGAGGTGACTTTGCAGATGGTTATGGGGGGCTCTTCCCGAGCACAAGTTGACAGCATGGGAGAAAACACAAAGGTGAGTGTTTAAAAATTTAACAAAATGTATGTGTTATGGGCCAGTCAGAGGTGGGAGTTGACATTTCAATAGGGAATGAAAAAAAGGATGCCTAAGTTGGGGTAGGCCATGAAGGAGCTAGGAAGTGAAGACAAGCAGCTTGTTTGTTGCAATAGAGAATGGAGGGGCGCCGAGAGAGGTGACATGGTCAAAGTGACAGGCAGGGGAATCTTTGCAGCAGCACTCTGAATGGATATGAGCAGAACAAAATTGTATTAAAAGTTACACGGTGCATTAAGACTATGACCTTCTGCTTCTGCTTTTGCAAAGCTGCCACCAGCGATTCAAGCGGAAACTGTCTTTTCTGTTGTTCTTTTTTAAGCTTGTCTAGTTGACTTTCAAGCTCTTGAATCTTCTGAAGGACCCTCGTGGAAAGGCCTTTTACCACTCTTCCACAACCCAGCTCATTTTATATCAGCTTTTTTCCTTAATACAAAGTGTACATCACTGAACGTGAATCATACAAACTTGTAAAGACTTTGGACGAGTCATAGACTCATAGAATATCAGGGTTGGAAGGGACCTCAGGAGGTCACTTAGTCAAACCCCCTCCTCAAAGCAGGACCAATTCCCAACTAAATCATCCCAGCCAGGGCTTTGTCAAGCCTGACCGTAAAAACCTCTAAAGAAGGTGATTCCACAACCTTCCTAAGTAAACCATTCCAGTGCTTCACCACCTCCTAGTGAAAATGTTTTTCCTACTATCCAACCTAAACCTCCCCCACTGCAACTTGAGACCATTACTCCTTGTTCTGTCATCTGTTACCACAGAGAACAGTCTAGACCCATCTTCTTTGGAACCCCCTTTCAGGTAGTTGAAAGCAGCTATCAAATCCCCCCTCATTCTTCTCTTCTGCAGACTAAACAATCCCAGTTTCCTCAGCCTCTCCTCATAAGTCATGTGCTCCAGCCCCCTAATCATTTTTGTTGCCCTCCGCTGGACTCTTTCCAATTTTTCCACATCCTCCTTGTAGTGTGGGGCCCAAAACTGGACACAGTACTCCAGATGAAGCCTCACCAATGTCCAATAGAGGGGAATGATCACGTCCCTCAATCTGCTGGCAATGCCCCTACTTATACAGCCCAAAATGCCGTTAGCCTTCTTGGCAACAAGGGCACACTGTTGACTCATATCCAGCTTCTCATCCACTGTAACCCCTAGGTCCTTTTCTGCAGAACTGCTGCCTAGCCATTCGGTCCCTAGTCTGTAGCAGCGCATGGGATCCTTCCGTCCTAGGGCAGAACTCTGCACTTGTCCTTGTTGAACCTCATCAGGTTTCTTTTGGCCCAATCCTCTAATTGGTCTAGGTCCCTCTGTATCCTATCCCTACCCTCCACCGTATCTACCACTTCTCCCAGTTTAGTGTCATCTGCAAACTTGCTGAGAGTGCAGTCCACGCCATCCTCCAGATCATTAATGAAGTTATCGAACAAAACCGGCCCCAGGACCGACACTTGGGGCACTCCGCTTGATACCGGCTGCCAATTAGACATGGAGCCAAGTCATCCAAGGTGGCACCAGAAAAAGAGATAACATCCTACCAGCAGACCAAATTGCTTGCCATTTGCTACAAAGAAAGAAGTTTTCTTACAACAGTTGACAGCAGTCACAAGAAAAAACAGTGCAACAGGAGTCAGAAGATGCTAAACAAAGATCTGCACACAAACAGACAGTTTTCCAAGGAGGAGTGTGCACAAGAGGGCTTGAGAAACAGTGACCTGCTGGCACTTGCTATGGAGTGTCTGCCGCAAATCTATTTCTACTGGCCAGTGACCTGTGCAGGCTGGGGCCAGCACAGCACACTCCCTGTGAGCACAGGCGGCCTGCTATGGGCCACGCTTACACACGCAGCTGAAGCCAGGGCTGCAGCGGGTGGCTCAGGGAGGTTGATCTCTACCAGGAGTGGGCAAACTACGGCCTGCGGGCCACATCCAGCCCACAAGCCCGTCCTGTCCGGCGCGCCCGAGCTCTCGGACAGGGAGGCGAGCACCAACACTTCCCCTGCTCCCCCTCCCTTGACCTCCCTCCCCTTGAGTCTCCGCCCCATCCAATGTCCCCTGTTCCCTGACTGCCCCCCACCCTGCCATTTGCCGTAGGCAGTCACACCGCAGGGGTGTGCATATGGGTCGGGGCAGTCAGGGGACAGGGAGCAGTTGGATAGGGCATGGGAGTCCTGGGGGACCTGTCAGGGGACAGAGTCCTGGGGGGGCAGTTAGGGTGGGGAGGTCACTAGAGGGGGCAGTCAGGGTACAAGGAGCAGGGGGGTTGGATGGTCGGGGATTCTGAGGGGGGCAGTCAGGGGGCGGGAAGTGGGAGGGGGTTAATAGGGGCAGGGGCCAGGCTATTTGGGGAGGCACCGCCTGCCCTACCCGGCCCTCCATACAATTTTGAACCCAGATGTGGCCCTCGGGCCAAAAAAAAGTTTGCCCACTCCTGAGCTAGACCCCTGGGAAAGAATTCTCTCTAGTAACTCATAGCCCTCCCCATCTAGTGCTATTGGAGATATTTGTTAATAGCAGTTGGGATGGGCCATATGCCATTGTAGGCAATTGCATCATACCATCTCCTCCGTGAATTTAGCAAGCTCAGTCTTAAAACAAGTTAGGATTTTTGTCCCCCACTACTCCCCTTGGAAAGATGTTCCAAAACTTCACTCATCTGATGTAAAGCCCTACATGGGACTATTTTTTTAATCCCACTCCCATCCTGCCTCCAATATCTGCTCCCACCTGCTCCTGCATTGTTTCTTTTATATTTATCCCACTCCCAGCCGCAAAAAACTTAGATTCTGCAAATCCCACGAGAGAGACCGATTCCCCCATGCTACCAAAAAAAACCAACCCACCACGATTGGTTAATATGTTATATATATAAATGGAATTCAGACACAATTTTTACCACTAAAAGAATAAAACAAATCTTGCTTTAACCATGTAAAAAAACACTTTAACTCCTCTTATAATAGACATTAATCTCTTTCAATCTCTTGCTTAAATTTCAGTTTTAAAACCTTTATTTAATAAAAAAGAAAAACTTGCTTTACACTGCTGAAATTCTATTCATGACCAACTGATGAGAGATTTAATGTTTTCCCACAAAATATCATAGTCTGTTTTTTTTGCCCACCCAATCCCATCCATAACAAAACATTTCACCCGCTCCCATTAATATGACAGCCAATCCTACGGGATCCCAGTCCCACTGCAGGGCTCTACTTTGATGGTTAGAAACCTTCATCTAATTTCAACCCTAGACTTATTGATGGCCAGTTTATACTCATTTGTTTGTGGGCCAACGTTGCCCTTAACTTAAATAACTGCTCTCCCTCCCTGGTGTTTATCCCTCTGATTTATTAATAGAGAGCAATTGGATCTCCCCTCGGCCTTCATTTGGTTAGGTTACACAAGCCAAGCTCCTTAAGTCTCTTCTTGTAAGGTAGCTTCTCCAGGCCTCTGATCATCTTAGTAACTCTTCTCTGCACCTGTTCCAGTTTGATTTCATCTTTCTTAAACATGGTAGACCAAAACTGCACACAGTATTCCAGATATGGTCTCATCAGTGCCTTGAATAACAGTACTAACACTTCCCTAACTCTACTGGAAATACCTCGCCTGATGCAGCCTAGAATTGCATTAGCCTTTTTTACAGCTGCATCATATTGACAGCACATAGTCATCCCTGTCTTTCTCCTCTTCTGTTGCTTCCAACTGATACGTCCCCAGTTTATAACAAAAATTCTAGCTGTTAGTCCCTAAGTGCATGACCTTGCACTTTATACCACTACATTTCATCTCATTCCTATTACTCCAATTTTCAAAGTCATCCAAATTTTCTTGTATGACATTCCAGTCCTCTCTGTATTGGCAATACATCCCAATTTTGTGTCCTCCACAAATTTTACTAGCTCATTCCCACTTTTTGTGCCAAGGTCATTAATGAAAACATTAAATAAGATTGGTTCCAAGAATGATTCCTGAGGAACTCAACTAGTAACCTCCTCCAGCCTGACAGTTCACCTTTCAGTATGACCAGTTGTAGTCTCCTTTTACCCGACTCCTTACCCACCTTTCGTTCTTGTATTAATCCCCATCTTCTCCAATTTAACTAATCATTTCTCCTGTGGAATTGGATCAAACGCCTTACTGAAATCCAGGTAGATTACATCTAATGCATTTCCTTTGTCTAGAAAATCAGTTATCTTCTCAGCGATCTCCTTTTTGTAAAAACATGTATTTTATCCCAATTGCCTTTTTTACCTCTATGTCTTTAACTACTTTCAAAATTTGTTCTAAGAGCTTGCATACAATTGAGGCCAAACTAAAAGGCCTGTACTTTCCCAAATCACCTTTTTCCCCCTTTCTAAAATAGAAGTATTACATTTGCAATTCTCCAGTCATAAGGTACAACCGCTGAGTTCACGGTGCCATTTGAAACACCTGAGAATATGATGAGCCAGATCATCAGGTGGTATAAGCTGACTTCAACAGAGTGATGCTGATTTATATCAGCTGAGGATTTAGCCTTTCGATGTTGAAATAAAAAAAAACAAAAACAAACAAACAATAAACACCCACAAGATTTGTAATGGAAATAGCTAGCTAATATTATTTTGCTGTATTTAAAACAAAAACCTGTGGAAATAAATGTCCAGCTAAAAGAGAGAATTGTTTGCTAAAG
The DNA here is from genome assembly GCF_027887155.1 of Malaclemys terrapin pileata. Lineage (NCBI taxonomy): Eukaryota > Metazoa > Chordata > Testudines > Emydidae > Malaclemys > Malaclemys terrapin. The sequence continues at coordinate 44,887,077 of NC_071507.1, read as the reverse complement.
TAGTGATAAATCTGAACTTTCTTAAGGTAATGGTTGGCCTTGCTCTGCTTTCCCAATATTGACAAAGCAAGGAAGGCTCAATCAATACACCCATTCCTTTGTGAACTATTAAATTATACATATTGCTAATGAATAGTCATTTAATTAGCACAGGAGCCTTCAATTTAAAAGTTGTCTATAATGCACACTGAACATTAAAAAACAATTAGCAATGACTTTTCAGCTGAAGCCTCATTTAAAAATGCTATTGCCAACTTTTCTGTCTTAAGTTAGCCTTCTTGCTACATTTGCAGCTCAAATGCTGATACAGCGGTGTCCCATTTATTACAGAACCATTGCTATAGAAGAATTCATTCTTCTAAAACATAGGAACAAGTTACTTTTTTGCATGAATGACCTGCATTAGTTCATCGAGCTCCGATGCATTCACACAGGAACGCTCAGATACAAACGTCTGCTTCTGAATCACAATGGTGGTTCTTTGGGAAGTTTCAAGTGGCTGCTCCAGGGCTTTGAAGACAGTAGCTCCAATTATTAAATATACAACAACCAGCAGAAAAATCGTTGAGACCGTCTTCCATTTCATAATATTAATAGCCGAATCACATTCCTCTGGTGACGAGAGCACTGTGGGTTTTGTAGAAAACGATAGCCGTGGTTTGGAGTTCTGAGTGGCAGATTTGGGATCCAGCAAGTCAGGTGCCGCCACTAATAAAACAGAAAAAGAATGTTAACATCCACAGCGTTGGACAGAGGTGTATTTAGCTGTACACCTTTCTTGCCAGAAGGTTACAGAGATCCTATTAATTCAAAATAGAGTTCATAGAGAGTTGTGTTATAAATGCATTTCACTTGTACACCATGTTCTATTACTACAGAATGACTGGTTTCAGCTACTGCTAGGACTAATAATATGCTATTTATATGAACACACATGCATACACACACTTGCATTGTTTACTATATATATGTCCTCTATAAATACTCTGCAAGTGTAGTTCTAACATGCAGTATTTTCCCTATTTTCTTCTGTTCCTTTGAATCAGTATAAAAAGATATTTTTCTGTAGAGCGTCCTCACATCTTGAACAATCTTAGGCATTGCTAATATGCTTCTCAGACTACATTTTAGTCAGCGTTAAAAAACTATCAGGAAAACAGGACTCTTTCCTTAAGTCTTACATACCCTCAACTCTGCATTCAGACACTCATTAGAATATTTGCAGTTCACTTTCAAATTCCCCACACAGGTAACTATAAAAATGATTCATTATTAATTCTAACACTTTGAAAGTGTTGGCTAAACCCTTTTAGGAAATATCAGGAACACAAGCGCATGCCTGTTGGAAAAGTCAATCATCTTATTATAGGATATTTGATTGTTTACTGCTACAAGAAACCCACTGGGACAGTAATGATCACCTGCGTGTGTTATCAATTAGCCCCATAACGCATGTGATTACAAGTAACTACACTAGTAATTATATAAGAATAATCCACATCACGAACACTTAAGGGTCCCCTGAGGGAAGATTGCAACAACAATACAATATTTAAAATTATAAATATATTTTGAATGGCTGCAACACCACTTTCAGCTGTTGTGGGGAAAGCCTACTTCTAAATGTAGATTCAAAAGTCTCTCTCCCACGTCTCTGGAAGCTGGGAATGCCCCCAGAGGAGGGAGGGAGTGTCATTTTCCACAGGGATAGGATCTTCTCTTGAGCACCCGCTGGAGGTTAACCTACAGAGTTACAGGAACTCTCATTCGAAAAGAATCATGCAATACAGGTCAGAAGAAAGGCAGACCTAGGAAATTAATACACTGGACCTGAACCTGGGGAGGGGCAGGGGGATTAGAGGATGAAAAGGCAGCCCCAAATGAAAAAGCTCTGCTCGTGCCTCGGTGAACGGCTATGAAATAGTTAGTGTTCAGCTACTAGAAAACTAGAATCTGGTTCTAACTAACTGGGAGCACCAGACCAGCATGCAAATACCCTTCAAGTGTAGTGGGCATGGAACACTGTATGAGGCTATTGATATGCCCCTGGACAAAAATCGATGTGTGAGGCTAAGATTGGGAAGGACGCCCGATTTAATAACTGCTCCTTCAAGCTGTGCTCTCGCCTCGGATTGACATGATTTGTGATGGGGGGGAGGGGAGAGCCATCACGTTTTCCTTTCGGTCAGAGCTCCCCTTGCCAGTTTGAATTTTTCCTATTATATTATCACGACCCTCTGTCCAAACCCAAAACTGGGGGCACCTCAGGCTACGCCAAGCCTCATGCTGTAGACTAGGAAACTGCTCCTCTTTCTGCCTGGCTTCGACATTTGCAGACAGACACACACATCCTAGCACCATGAAGAAGGGCAGACCTGCCCCCCCCAGTTCTCCTGCTACACTCCCCCTGCAGTCCGCTGAATGCAGCTAACAAAGGAGAACAGGACGTCTGTGAGGCGTGCTAAACTGATCGACCCAGTGGTGCTCTGCATCCCTCCCATCAACTTCCCCAGCCCCCTGCTGACACCCATCCATAATGCAGTTGAGAAGGACATTTTCACACTCCTGAGAGGAGCAAAACGTGGACCCTCCAGCCAGAAAGGGCCCTGGCCCCTTTCCTCTCCCCCTCTCCCCAGCAGCCAGCTCATAAAGATGCGCTGGATTTAAAGCGCTTGCAAAAAGCATCCTTGCAGAGCGGGGTTTGGCTGGAGAAATGGTCCGGGTGGGAGCCCGGAGGCCAGCCTGATCCTCCCGGACAGGGGGAGCTACACCCACCTTAGACAAAGGAGAAGTGTTAGAAACAAAAGCCAGGCAGGTGTTTAACCAAGCGTGTAAAAATCTGGGACGGAGGCGCAGGAAGGAAAGGGGTGAAGAGGGACTGAGCAGCCCTGAGTCCTTCCTGCGAGGAGGCATTGGGAAAGCAAGGGAGCATGCAGCATTCAGACAGACTTTGATCTGGAAACGCACGCTATTGTGCCAGTACTCACTTCTTATTTACAGACCCGGCGCCCTCTCCTCGCTTCACGGGCAGGCATTTTTTCAGGGCTTGGGTAGGTGCCGTTTGACCAAATGGAAAAAGAAAGAGAGAGAGAGAAAAGGACCAGACCCAGGGTGGATTTGCTGCTGCTGAGCTCAGATTCCACGTGGAGCAGAGCCTGGCATTCTCCCTGTCACTGGAAGGATGTGAACGATCACAGTGTGTGTGAGAGTGAGAGAGATCACCCTGTAAGAGAGAGGGAGAGGGTGTGTGTGTGAGATCACCCTGTCTCTTTGTGTGATGGCCCTGGCTGTGTGTGTAAGAATCTTACAGAAAGATCATCCTATCTGTGTGTGTGATCACCGTCTGTGTGTGTGAGACTCACTCAGGCGCCAGGTGCGTGTATCAGCCTCTTTCTGGCTGCCAGTCCCTGAGATGTGTCTGTCACAATCTCAGTGTGTCTGTGTCTTTTGGTGGGGTGTGTGTGTGTGTATATATATCCACATCCCTCTCTCTGTCAGTGTGGGCGGGGGCCTGTCTCCTTTCAGCCCCGGTGCCTGGTTCTCATGCAGTGTCTGTGCCCCCGCTCTGTGACTTTGTCTCAGGCACCAGGCATGGGGTGCCTGACTCTGGGTGCAGTTGTGTGCCTCGAGAACTCGTGTGTGTGTGTGTGTGTGTGTGTCCTTGCTCTCCGCTTGTGTGTGTGTGTGGGTGCCCGCTCCTCTCCTCATTCTCTTTCCCGCAGTGTATCCCAACTGCTGGGTGCATCTTCCCCACCCTCCCTCCCTCTACCAGGCCTGCTCCAGCACCAGGGGCAGCTGCACCCTCATCTCGGTGAGCTGCTCGGCATTTCTACCCAGCCCCTTCGCTCGGCAGCGCAAGAACTAGGCTGAGGCAGATGCTGCAGGGATGAAGCGGGGGAGAAGGGGGTTAAGAGAAGAGGTCCGTGGAGGAAAGATAAATCTCAAACTGGTGGGCACTGACTTCGGAGGTCCTAGGGGAGAGCAATGGGGTGGAGGAAAAGCCAACAGCCTGAGTCCACGCATGAAAAAAGTGGGAGAGATGTTTGGCAAAGATAGGGGTAGGAACAAATTGGTCTGTAATATTGGTATGCCGTCCTTGACAAACCCAACAAAATGCATGGTTAGACTGGGCTGTTGGTTCAGAAGACCCTGCTGTTGCAGATGATGGGGGGTGGGGGAGAGGCATGGTGCAGCGGTTGCCTCCTGTAATTCCTGCCTCTTTTTCTAGGGGGACAGAGATATAAAGGTCTGATAGCTGGGAGCCTGATGGGGCCAGAACTGCTTCCTAGTTGTCACCGATATGTAGATTCCAAGCAACTTCAGTGTTGCCCTGGAATGTTTTAGACTATGCAGCCTATCGTCCATGTTTTCCAAAAAGAAGGAGACCCCCCCTCAAAGGACAAGACGACTGCAGCCACAGATATCTCCTCATAAATATGGCAGATGCCATGTATCAAGCTGCTGAGTCTGCCACATCCAAGCTGTCCTGGAGAGCTGTCCTTGCCACGAGCTTGCCCTCCTCTGCCATCAGAGTGAACTCGTGTCTCGAGTCTGCCTTTCTCGGGAGGTGTGCTCTGTACTGATGGTGTCACACTCAGAGTACTCTCTGAACCTGATGGCTCCACTGAAGGGCAAAGGGCCACCCCCATAAGGAGACACTTAAGTTTCACTGCTCTCTCTTTTAAAGCAAGGCTTAAACCCTCTACAAAAGTGTGACACTTGTCACTGATATGGAGCGCCTCCAAACACTTTAGGCAGTTGGGATGTGGGTCACTGACTGACAATGGCCTGGCACATGACCAGCAGGACGTGAACCCCAGAGAATGAGGTATGTCTCCAGCACAAGTCCAGGTACCATGAATCAAATTTGGTCCAAAAAGGACCTAAAAACTGAAGCCTATCACTAACTGTACATTATATCTAACTAACTACTAGCCACTAAATGACAAAACAGACTATATACAGAAAGAGTGAGGGAAATAAACTTGTGACTTATTTATTTAATATTTGCCTATTCGCCAAGCCAAGAAATAGCATTCTTAATGGCCAAGTGGAGTTCTCGGAGCCCGCCTCTAAATTTGGCTAGCGGGCACTCCTCGACAACACGTATCATTGTTTGATCTGCACCACAGCTGCAGCTTGGATTGTCTTGAAAACCCCAGCAGTGCTGGTTGGCTGAACAGAGGCCTTGCCCAGTCTGGAATCAGTTAAGAAGGGCCCACTGACAACGTCGCAAAGCGTGGAGCATGGGTAGTAGGGTCTGTGACGGGAACTGATTGGTGTTTGATGTTAAGCATCAGTCTTCCCACCACAAGGCCTCTGCTGTCATGTCCTGCCATGAAAGAAGCATAGCTGGTGGGCTAAAAATAGTGATAGCAAGCCCGGGAGCACTCCAACAATAGTCACTCATGGCAAGAAGAAACTGAGGCAGGGGCAGCTCTAAGCACCAGCGCAGCAAGTGCATGCCTGGGGCGGCAAGCCACGGGGGGCGGCCTGCCGGTCGCTGTGAGGGCAGCAGTCAGGCAGCCTTCGGCGGCATGCCTGTGGGAGGTCTGCCGGTCCTGCGGCTTCAGCGGCAATTCGGAGGGCACGCCGAAGGCGCGGGACCGGCATATCACCCACAGAAACGCCGCCGAATCCACATGACTGCCGTGCTTGGGGTGGCAAAAAACATAGAGTCAAGTATCAGAGGGGTAGCCGTGTTAGTCTGAATCTGTAAAAAGCAACAGAGGGTCCTGTGGCACCTTTGAGACTAACAGAAGTACTGGGAGCATAAGCTTTCGTGGGTCAGAACCTCACTTCTTCAGATGCATCTGAAGATGTGAGGTTCTGACCCACGAAAGCTTATGCTCCCAGTACTTCTGTTAGTCTCAAAGGTGCCACAGGACCCTCTGTTGCAAAAAACATAGAGCCACCCCTGAACTGAGGGGAGTTGGGGGAGGCTCCATCTTCTTATAGCAGCATGCAGTGGCACACAACGGCAGAGGGCAATCGAGCCACCCAGACAGGTACCGCTCAGTGAAGAAGTTCTCTGACAACTGCACATGAGTCATGCTCACAGCTAGTGGAATAAACATGTGCAATCACTCAAAGAAGAAACAATATTTGTTCCCCCAAGAACTTGTAGTGAAGAATCCCCTAGGAGATGTTCCCAAGACAGAGGGATAGCAATGATCTTTAGCTCCAGAAAATATGTTCAGTCTAATTTAGTTTTAATGTTTATAATTATGTAAACTGACAGCGACACGTATGGCATCAAGAAAGCATTGGCACAGCAACACCAAAAATCAAATACAATTCTGAGTCCTTCTCATTCAGAAGTTAGTATCACTGGGGCGGAGGGGGGGAAGTCACTGTTTGCTCACTCTCCAGCTAGGTGTTGTTTACATAGCCTCCAGCTAGGTGTAGACCAGGGGTCGGCAACGTATGGCACGTGTGCCAAAGACGGCATGCAAGCTGATTTTTAATGGCAGATTGCCATTAAAAATCCTGCCCGGCCCAGCCCCCTCTTCTCCTCCCTCTGCCTACTGCTCTCTCTGGCGGGAGCAGAAGCAAACTTGGCCCTGCCGGCTTCTGCTGTAGGGCAGGCTCCGTCAGCAGTCAAGCTTCCCCCTCCTCCGCCTCTTCCCTGAGCGTGCTGCGTTGTGCCCCGCCTCCTCTCCTTCCCTGCCTCCGATGACCCTTGCGATGGAGGGGAGAAGAGGAGCCCTAGCGCCCTCACTGCTCAGACCAGGAAGGAGGCGGAGAAGACTGACAATATGATTCAGTAATCTGAACACAATGGGATTTTCTTTAGGAACATGCGTTGTCTTCTTCCCACTGCATCACCTAGAACCCAAATCTGCCATCTCTGTCTTGCACATAACCCTGTTTTCTGTGAATGAACAGGTTTATTGCATAGTTTTGAATAAATGTGTTGGGTAAAATGTATCCCTAGGGTAACTTTGTGGAAATCAATGAAGTTAATCCAGCATGAATTTAGCCTTTATTTCCCATCCCCTCCCCCAGATTACTACGACCCACAAGAAACACATCTAGTTACATCAACAAATGTATTAAGAGTTTTCTTTAGCAAAACCTGCATGTGTATGTGTGTAAACTCATTACATGTAAAATAATGGAGATGCATTCATGGCATGAAGCTTGTTAATTATATGGTAATAGATATTTTCTTAGTTGCTTGTGTCAATATGGTGACCTCACAACTACATAGATTGTTCAGTACACCACAGGTCATTTTATGCTAGCAGAGCTCCTAATTACTATGGAGACTGTGGATATTTAAAATAATAACAAGCTAGAGCAGTGGTTCTCAACTGATTACACATTGTGGACCACATATGTGACCCACAATGTGTTCCCTGGGTTCAGGGGCCGGGTGGCAGGGCAGCAGCAGCCCCAATCCTCACCATGCAGGCCAGGCGGCTGCCACAGACCTCACAGGGCCGGGCGGCCGCCCCAGGACCCAGACTCCTGCTGCGCCGGGTAACAAGGCAGCCTGGCCAGAGCCCTCTGAGTCGGGCAGCAGGGCAGCTCAGACCCCTCCGTGCCGGGCAGCTGGGAACCCGGTGGACTCCGGGCCGGCCTTTAGCACACAGCTGAGCTGGGCCATAGCATAAGAGTCACAGGGGCCCAGGGCAGAAAGCTGAAGCCCCACCACCTGGGGCTGGAGCCTGAGCAATGTAGGTTTGCAAGGTCCCCATGCAATTGCCTTGCCTGTTACCCCTGAATGCTGGCCCTGGCTTTGATACGCAAAAAAACCAGTTACTATGGCACAGATGGGCCATGGAGTTTTTATAGCGTGTTGGGTGGGGGGGTGGAGGGCTCAGAAATAAGCCGGACTTGCTCAAAGCATCTAAGGGCTTGGCTACACTGAAAACTTTAAAGCGCTCTTGCAGGAATGGTGGAGTCAGGTGGGCCTGGGCCCCCATACCGGGGCCACCGCATCCCTTGGTGGGCACTCCACCCTTGATAGACTCTGGCCAATAGGCCTCACTGCCCTGCACTAAGGGCTGCTCAATAGACTCTGGTCATTAGGCTGTGCTGCCCTGCACTAAGGACTGCTTAATAAACTCTGACCATTGGGCTGTGCTGCCCTTGTCCTAGGGGCGTCACAGTTTGCAAGTGCTTTGGAGGTTAGGATTAAAATTCAAAATTATCTGAACAAACTAGAGAAATGATCTGAAGTAAATTGGATGAAATTCAATAAGGACAAATGCAAAGTACTCCATTTATGAAGGAACAACCAGTTGCACACACCTAAATGGGAAATCCTAGAATATCAGGGTTAGAAGGGACCTCAGGAAGTCATTTAGTCCAGTCCCCTGCTCAAAGCAGAACCAATTCCCAACTAAATCATCCCAGCCAGGGCTTTGTCAAGCTTGACCTTAAAAACCTCTAAGGATGGAGATTCCACCACCTCCCTAGGTAACCCGTTCCAGTGCTTCACCACCCTCCTAGTGAAAAAGTTTTTCCTACTATCCAACCTAAACCTCCCCACTGCAACTTGAGACTATTACTCCTTGTTCTGTCATCTGGTATCACTGAGAACAGTCTAGATCCATCCTCTTTGGAACCCCCTTTCAGGTAGTTGAAAGCAGCTATCAAATTCCCCCTCATTCTTCTCTTCTGCAGACTAAAGAATCCCAGTTCCCTCAGCCTCTCCACATAAGTCATGTGCTCCAGCCCCCAATCATTTTTGTTGCCCTCCGCTGGACTCTTTCCCATTTTTCCACATCCTCCTTGTAGTGTGGGGTCAAAAATTGGACACAGTACTCCAGATGAGGCCTCACCAATGCCGAATAGAGGGGAAAAGACAGTTACCTTTTCCGTAACTGGTGTTCTTCGAGATGTGTTGCTGATGTCTATTCCACAATAGGTGTGCGTGCTCGCCACGTGCACCGGAAGTTTTCCTCCTAGCAATACCTGTAGGGAGGAGCGCCCCAGCGACCCCTGGAGTGGCGCCTCCATGGGAGTCTTCTCTTCTCCAGACTAAACAAACCCAATTTTTTCAATTTTTCCTCAGAGGTCACGTTTTCTAGACCTTGAATCATTTTTGTTGCTCTCCTCGGCACTTTCTCCAATTTGTTCACTTCGTTGCCAAAGTGTGGTGTCTATAACTTGCCACAATACTCCAGTTGGGTCTTATCAGTGCTGAATAGAGTGGTAGAATTACTTCTTGTGTTTTGCTTATATTTCTTTTGGACTTTCTCAGAAGAATTCAGGACCCTAATTGATTGCTGCTGACCAAAACTACTGATAGGTTATTTCTCAATTATATAATAAATCAGGCCATTCATACTTTTAAAAATCAGTAGTAGCACCATGTATTGAGAGTTACTTAGCACAAGGCTGAAAGAATAAAAACAAAGACTTATTTCAGTGCAAATCAATGGAAAAAAACAATTCTGCCTCATTTGCCTTTAAAAGATGTAGGACAATGAAACCCAGAATGTAGAACATGTTAATCTGGTCTGGATTGATTGCCTAAATGTCAGTAAATTAAATGTTTGTCTTTTCAGCAATGTTATTAGAAGCATATACATCATGTTCCACACCTACTCTAAGTGGCTCCCTTCAAGGAACTCTCAACTCTCAGAAGACAGTATGGAATATTGAAAACAGACTCTCACTAATCCGTCATTTTTCTATTTAATTTATAAAATGGGACACAGAGAGAACAGTGAGGGCTGCGGATTTTGCAGTGCACAGATCAATCTCAGAAGCATTCACATAAACATCTGAAAGCTTGAATTATGAATATAGACTGATTTGTCAGGCATTCAAAGAAGACAAAACAATGCAAATATATTTGAGGACACTGAATTGTTTTAAAGCTACCCTCTAGCTTTTCAAAGTGCTGTTCAGTTTCGGAGCACATTACACATTGAAAAAAGGTTTATATATAACCATACCATCTTTGGAAGCACAGTCTTACCAGTTCCATTTTGATGCAAACCCAGGAATTTACCATGGGTTTAGAAAATCAATTTCAGTACTATCGTGGTTGAGATTATATTGTAATCCACATTTTATAGAAGACAACCAACTAAATACTCATCAGCATTGCCAGAAAGTTTTAAAAAATTGTTTTGAACAATTGAACTCTCCACAGAGGATTGAAAGTCTTAATATATAGTGCTTAATAAGGCTGATGCTAGGTAGGATATGTTTTCCTTCATAGTGGTGATGGGAATTAAAGCCATTACATGGGTCAAGTTGGCCTAAATCCTTATGAACAGGAACATGAAGCAGCCAGGCAAAACCAGTCACAGGGGCAAATCTAGAGAGAAGGGCTGTAATCTACACCAAGGGCCAATGTTTTTCTTCAGGAGAGGGCACATTTACCTTAGTTTGCCAAGTTTTCATTTGTAAAATGAGCACATTTGTAATTCATAATGCAAAGAAAATCCAGTTTAGTACACATGTTCTAGTTCCCTCTCTGATCTTCTTCTAAGAATTGTAGGACTATGTGGAATTATATTCCAATGTACATGTCTGAATCTGATTTGGATATAGATAGCAGCTCCACCTAATATGTTATTAACATTTTCTCCTTAACATGTGACACAATTGTGTGCAATCAATATCAGCAGCAGACAACACAGAGAAGCAGAAAAAGCAAGAAGATGGATGGTGTTGAGGCATTTCTTCCCCTTCTCAAGAAATATCTTTACAGGATTAGTAAATTCTTGTGAACAGTGTGATGTATAGCTAGCATTAACTACTGCACTGGTGAACACAACAGGGCAGCCCAGTGTTCCCTTTGAATACTGGCACTTCCAAAAGCAGCATAGGATGAGGTTTGGTAAATGCGTTTAGTTCGGTTGAGAGCTATATATGTATACTGTTGGACATGAATGAACTGAGTTGCTAGGTGGACTGAAGCTGTCATGGCAAATGTTGAGAAATCCTGATATGTGGAGAAAGTGAATAAGGAAGAGTTATTTACTCTTTCACCTAACACAAGAACCAGGGGTCACCCAATGAAATTAATAGGCAGCTGGTTTAAAACAAATGAAAGGAAATACTTCCTCACACAGTGAACAGTCAACCTATGGAACTCATTGGCAAGGGATGTTGAAGTCCACAACTATAAAGGTGTTCAAAAAATAATTCAATAAGGTCATGGAAGACAGGCTATTACCGAGGATGGTCAGGCAAGCAACCCCAAGCTCTGGGTGTTCCTAGCCACTAACTTCCAAAAGCTGGGAGCATTGGCCATGTCAGAAGACCAGATATTGTGCTAGATGGACCATTGGTTTTGATCCACTATGGCCGTTCTTATGATAGGTCATCTCACTAATCATGGCAAAACCTAATTACTTCACTATTGCTCAATCCCGTGACAAATCTTCTATTGATTTCAATGGGAACAGGTCAGGTCCTCACTGTACATCAAGGGTTCTTTCATCCCCATATGTAACAACTTTGTCTCCTTTTCTTTATGCAGTTGTCCTGTATTACCCAAGCACTAGGTCACCAGGGTATCTCACAAGAGGTCCACTGAGCTAGCCTTGAGCATCTCTACAGTGTGGTCACTGACATATTGCTCTTGGAGTACGTGTAACCCTATGGAGGTTTTGTGGCAGAGGGTTCCTAGTGCTTTTCTAGTTTGGAATCCCATTGAAATCAATGGTGTCGAATGGGTTGCAAAGAAGTCAGAGTAGAGCAGCGTAGTGAACTTTGAAAATCCAAAGTACTAGAATCTAACTCAAAACATTCATCCATGGTAATAATCCTACAAAGGAGCAGCAGCCAAACAAATCTCAGTTTTGTGCTTTTTCTTTCATTACTAGGTGAAAATGAGAAGACTATTTCAAGACCTGAAGGATGAGCTGAACAGCACTTATCAACTAGACCCTTCCATCAGCTACACTGGCATACAGCATAGTGATACCAGCACCTTTAAAACATGTTTTTAGCATATTACTATCAAGTCACGTTGATTTTTTTTTCCGTTTCCAGACACTTCAGGAGACAAACATAGAAAGACAGCAAACTAGACTATATTAGCATGAATTGTACTGTGAGCCTTGCACAAAAAGGAAAAATCCAGCCAATGCATTCTCTGCAACAGAATATACAATTGTTTCATATCACTGTTGTAATAGTCAGGTTACTGTGCACAGAACAATACTGGAGTGCCAATGACAGCATTTGTATGGAGACTTTCATAAATCAAAATGGAGTGCTAAGGACAAGTGTGATTTCACTGATGATTTATCAGCCCTGGCTCAGAAAGTTGCCTTAATTTATACAACCATCTTACCAGGAATTTACTTTAGGAATTCTTCTTGTTTTATGTACCACACACCTGATTATAGATAGATTAGAAATTAAGAACTGAGGGTAAAAATGTTCAAAATCACCTAAACAACTCAGGAGATAGTGTCCCGTTTATTTCCAGAGACTTAAGCTCCTAAGCAATTTGGGAGCCTTTGAAAATTTTATCATACAAAAAAATTAAGTTTAGAGGGAGTTAAGGTAGAGAGTCCATAGCACTAAATCACATTACAGGAATGCTTTAAATTTTCCCAAAACTAAGCACCACAAATGCAGGAAATTCAACATTAAAGTTACATTTAAAAAGTAGTACAAATAGGTTAAGAAATGAAAATAAACAGTTAACACAACCTTAACTCTTCCCTGTAGTGACACCATGCAATAACCGTAGGACAATAAATATTTTCGTTTTTGTGACCTCAGTTCAGCTAAAACTGATTTTTTTTTAAAGACTTTTTTCCAAACTCGTCTCCCTCATGTCGTCACTACAAAGTCAAGATGGGTTGGGAAAAATTATAAAAGCCCTATAATCTTTTTTACCCTTACATTACTGATATATACTCACAATCATAACTTCATCTTAATGTACATTTTGTATGAGTTTCGTTAATTTTTAATTACCAAAAATTTCACACATTTTCACCAAACAAGGAATCAAAAGAAAAGGCTATTATGATATTTCTAATTATTAGAAGATATGCAGTGTCAATCATTTTATTTTAATTTTAACTTTCAAGGTCAGATTTGCTGGTATACCAGAACAGCCTAAAGCAGCCAGGACGCATTGGCCATTTAAACTTAATGCTAATTGGCATCACTAGAACAACACAAAGCCGATAAAGTGTACTGGTGAATCTGTCTCTTAATTTGCAATTGATTTGTTGCTTTAGAGAGCGGTATTATTGAGATTCATGCTATGTGAAAAGGGGGTGGGTAAAGCACAGTCTGCAAGTCTCAATATCTGTGAAATTTAAAGACTCCTCCTATGAGCCTCAGTTTCCCTGCAGGGGCTGCCTGGGTGCACAATAGAGCTAAGGCAGCAGTGTCATCGGGAGCCTTTCAGGCATTGATACCCAAGCTAGTGTGCCAGCATGGAACCTTCAAAGAGCTGTGAAATTGGGCCAATTAATCTACCAATGAGCACTCCACTCATGTCCAGTCTCCTTCATCCAGAGTCATTACACCCCAGAGAACTATTGCATGAAAAATAACTTGAGAGAAAGGGGGGTGGGATTGGTGAAATTGCATCTGATGTCACAATGGTCCCAATTAAAAGTTACCTGACCAGTTGAACTGACCCTGTGTGTAGTCAATATAACAATTAGATTAAAAAATCCTTAAGATAGCTAATTTCTTGCAATATAGCCTACACACAAGTTTTCAATTAATTGTAACTATATAAAACATTTGAAGAGTTTGTGTTAAGATCATTTGGGACATAGAAGAGAGTGATACAAATGCTAAATTTCTTAAGGGTCCCAGTTTTCAATTAATTTAACTAATTAATTTATTTTCTTGTAATTCTCAGAAAATTCATTCTGTGCTCAAAAGGAAAGTACTGTAAGTTTGAGCAGGCAGGATAATGCTGTGTTTTCCATACATAAAAGACGTTGAATCCTTATTTGAGTCTAAAGCTCAACCTGAATTATGCTGTCAATACTAGAACCTTCATGATAACTGAACAAATGAACTATTAACACCAGTTTGGCTTAGAGCAAAATTGTACTGTTCACTTAGTTAATAAAGCTCTTGAAAGATCGATTTTTTTCTTCCAACTCAGATCAGTAACAACTGAAGAAGAGAGACTGTAAAAAGTAGAAGATACGAAGAAAAAATGAAATCATCTATATATATTATGCAAGTTACAGTCTTACAGTGTTAATATTAGTGTCATAGCCGATCTGATTTTTCTAATACATGGCCTGGATAGGGAAACATGATCAGCACTGCTTTGGGAAAAGTCATTTCTACTCAGTTGGACAATTATTGATTTTAATTGATTTGGCCGATGTGACCCTTTATATGTTCCACTGCACTGCGGTGGGCTGCTAGATTGAGCCCACTAAGGCCTTTTGAAGTGATGAATACGTTTTTTTAATGTAGAGTTTATTTGGAATGATTTATCCCAAACTCAAGTGCATTATGATGAACAAGGTGGAATTCCCATTTTTACTGAAATGCATCTAGGCTTGTAGACATTCTACTGTGGACTTAATCATCCACTTGTATGTCATCCTTTGTCCATTAAACTTTGTTATATTTACAGTACATTCTATTAATAGCCTCAGGTAAAGATGGACTGAGAAGTCAAAATGATAAGAGCTGGAATCCAAGACCTCTGGGAAACCCTTGCTCAGAGCTTTAGCCGTTATTTGGAAAGGCAGAAGATACCATCTAACTGAAAGGAGTCCAACACTCTGCTGTGCAAGAAGTGATCGTGAAGATCTAAAGAACTTTTGTCCAATATGCTGCTCTCACATGTCTACAAGCTGTTCACCAAAATAATAACAAACCGACTCTCACAGAGTCTGGACGAGCAACAGCTCAGAGAACAGGCAGGTTTTCAGAGGAATTTCAGCACATGGACCATATTTTCACTATATTCCCTTTATGTATTGCCTTTGTCGACTATGAAAAAGCGTTGGACAGCATAGAGATCAATACAGTGTTGAATGCTGTTGCAGAGCAGGGCATCGACACAAACAATATCAAACTATTAAAGGAAGCAAATTGACGGCACAACTGATACAACCTTATTTGATACTCCCCATCCCAGTTAAGAACGGTGTGAAACAAGGCGACATGGTTTCACCGAAACTCTTCACAGCCTGCCTCGAAATGATAATGAGGCAGATGAATTTGAAGGGTGGAATCAACATCAACAGAGAGCAGTTTTTCCATCTTGGATTCGTGGGCTATATTGTGTTGATTGCCAAAAATACTATCAAACTACAGAAAATGCTGCGAGAACTCAACACAAAAAGCAGCCAAGTCGGACTGAAAATTAACCGCTCCAAAACAGAATTTATATGATCTGATACCTTGCCAAAAGCCCAAATAACAATGAAGGGAGAACAAATAGAAGTTGAGCAATATGTCTATTTGGGCCAAGGAATTAACATGCGCCACGATCAGGAAGCTGAACTCTCGCGAAGAAAGAACGCACATTGGTGTGCATTCAGTTCTATCAAGGATGTCCTCCAAGGAAAAAATCAACAAGGCAACACGTGCCAGCCTCTTCAGCTAAACAGTACAGTAACTCCTCACTTAAAGTCATCCCTGTTAACAGTGTTTCATTGTTATGTTGCTGATCAATTACAGAACACGCTCGTTTAAAGTTGTGCAATTGTAAGTGGGGGAATGGTCCCGCTATTGGGGGAACTTTCCTGGCTTCTGCACTACCCCGGTGAAGTGGGCTAGCAAAAGGATCTGAGTCCTCGCTCCCACTCCCTTTACCTAGAGGCCTCCCTGCCCTTGAGGGCTCCCCTTCCACTCTCCTGTCTGGCAGAGTCCTCGTAACCCCAACAAGGCTGGGCCCAGGATTGCTGGGCCCAGGATTCCTGGGGGGTCAACCCCCAACCCTGCTGTAGTCACCTAGGACAGGGGCTAGGGTGACCCCACTCCGGGGTACCCTCTCTGCACTGGGCACCTCCCTGACCCACTGATTATTCCATACAATTTAAAGCAAATACAAGTTGTTTAATTAACAATTAATCTAAAGAAAAGAACAAGGAAAAATGGGAAAGGTTAAAGGAAAACACATCACCCTGCTCTGTGGCAGGGAACATCACAGACAGTGTCTCTGGACATCAGGGCACTTTGCAGTCTGTTCCTTGTAGGTCCCAGATTTCCTTCTCAGGCCCTGGCTGTGCTGCAGGTATGCTGCGGGTTGGACACTTGCAATGGTGGTGGCCACAGACCTCCGGGTTTGAGTGGTGGGACCCTTCTTCCCAGCGTCAGCCCCCCGTCAGGTTAAGGTCCCCCGCCCGGTCTGGCCTGCAAGGGCCCTTGGCTAGGGGTGTCTTTCTGTGCTGGGCCCTTTGCCCGAGGTCCCCCTTTGGCTGGTCCCAGTTGCTCACCACACCTGGCTCTGTGACTGCAGCTCTGCTCCCAGCACAGGATCTGCTCTCCCTGCGCTGCGTCTCTGGCTCTGTGGCTGCGCCTCTGCTCCCAGCACAGGTTCTGCTCTCCCTGCGCTGCGTCTCTGGCTCTGTGGCTGCGCCTCTGGCCCCTCTCGATCTGGCACGGTTCTGCTCTCCAGCTCAGCTTGGGCCCCTGCTTTCTCCTTAGCTCGGCCCCACTCAGTCTGACCCAGGCAATTCCAACTCACACGGAAGACGGGACCCACCCTGGCCTCCTGTCATGCTGATTAGCCTTCCCGCCCTGTCAATCAGGCTGACCTGGAGCATTGGCCTCTCGCCATTGTTCCTGGGGACTGTCAATCTCAGGGTCCTGATTTCCCAGCGACCCCTCCCCTTTTAGTGCTGGGAGCTATCCAACCAAAACACCCCCACTGAATGTTAGTAAGGGGCAACAGTCCCCTTACACAATGCTGCCTTATGTCCTAACAGATAGTTAAGGGTTAATGCCTCTTTACCTGTAAAGGGTTAAGAAGTTCACCTAGTCTAGCTGACACCTGACCAGAGGAACCAATGGGGGGATAAGATGTTTCAAAAGGAAGGAGGGAAGTTTCCTTTGTTTAGTTTCAGTTTTGACCGGAGTGGGCAAGCTCCAGAATTCAGCCTCTGATCAAGTAGTGAGTATTAGTGAAGGAAATAAATAGGTTTATGTTTATTTTCTTTGTAACTTGTCTTGGGCATTAGGGAATAATCAAATTGGGTATTTTTTGTGTAACTAAAAGTTTTTGCCCAGGGGAACATCCTCTGTGTTTTGAATCTGTTGTCTGTGAGAGTAGCTGGAATGCTAATCTCTCCCAGAGGGTTTTCTTTTACCTTTCTTTTCTTTAATTAAAAGCCTTCTTTTTAAGAACCTGCTTGATTTTTCCTTGTTTTAAGATCCAAGGGGGTTGGATCTGGACTCACCAGGAATTGGTGGGGGGAAAGGAGGGGGAATGGTTAATTTCTCCTTGTTTTAAGATCCAAGGGTTTGGATCGGTGTTCACCAGGGAATTGGTGAAGAAGTCTCTCAAGGGTACCCAGGAAGGGAGTTAGCACTTGGGAGTGGTGGCAGCAAAACCAGATCTAAGCTGGTAATTCAGTTTAGAGGTTCACATGCAGGCCCCCATATCTGTACTCTAAAGTCCAGAGTGGGGATGAAACTTATGACACCTTATAACGTCGTTTGGCAGCCGCCTGCTTTGTCCACTGCTTGCAGGAAGGTCAGCCTGTTGCAGCTAGCTGCTGAGGGCTTAGAATCTGGGTGGACCAGCAGCCCCCCCTTTCAGCTCCCCGCTCCCCTAAGTTCCCTGTGCAGCAGCTGCCCAGCCGGCTATCAATTGCGGGCAGTTCAGATGTCCCTCCGCCCACTGCCATGTGCTGCTCCTGTCTTCTGCCTTGCAGCTGCTCTTGGGAGCCTCCTGCTTGCTGTGCAAGGGGGGGGCTAATGTCAGGGTTTCCCCCTCTCCCCTGCTCCTGCACCCCACTTACCCTTCTCCATATAGAGCAGGGTGGGGACACTGATGGAGAGAGACAGAGAGAGCTTGGGGCAGCAGCTGATGTCTCAACTCCTGATACACTTAAAAAGACAATGTACTTACGAGTGGGGTCAGCATACTTAAAGGGGCAATGTGCATCTCTCTCTCTCTCCCACACACAGGGTGTGTGTCTCTGTTTGCCATGCTGTCTCCCCCCATTGGTGCTGCCTTGTAGAGTGTGAGGCTACATTAACAACATTTTAACCCTTGAAGGCTCAGCCAAAAGCTAGTTCATCATTTAGCAGTAAGGCATTCTCTGGGGAAATATCTCACTCTCTTCCACCCCCTCAACCAAGCTTCACAGTCGTCATCGCTGTGTACAGTATTAAAGTGTTTTTTTAAAATGTGGTGTGTGTGTGTGTGTGTGTGTGTATAGTTTTTTCTCTGGTGAAAAAAATTTCCCTGGAACCTAACCCCACCCATTTATATTAATTCTTATGGGGAAATTGGTTTTGCTTAACAATGTTTTGCGTAAAGTCATATTTTTCAGGAACATAACTACAACGTTAAGCGAGGAATTACTGTACTGCAATGTTGTATGGTAGTGAAACATGGGTGCTGACAGAGGAGCAGCAAGTGTCTGTCATGAAGAGGGCGATGGAAAGAAGAATTCTGGGAATTTCAATCCACTACCGAGTCCCCAATGAAGAGATCAGACAGCAGAGTGGAGTGCTGAACGTCGTTGTTGAGAGCAGGCATAGTAAAATGCGATAGGCCGGGCATATAGTGAGGCTCACTGACAATCGATGGACTAGCAGCTGCACTCGGTCAAACTCCAAAGAGATGGGAAGATGTTACCATGAAAAGACATGGCCGCACATGGAGAATGAAGGCCATGATACAAGAAGAATGGAAGACGTGTTGTGATTGGTGCAATCGAGACGAGGGTTGAAGGACCAATCGATCAAGGTGATCAAGGTGAACTTCTAGTAATGAATAGTCTCAGAAATGTGTTTTGGAAATTTAATGAAACATCTATATACAGAAGGAATACTGCTAATGTAATGTGTGGTTTGGTATTTAACTGCATTTCTATTAAATTTTATCTCAAACAAGTTTCTACAGAATTATTTACAGAACATTGTACAACGATCAGCTATATTACCAACATGTTGTGAAATAAAAATGGATATGACCATTCTTTCAACATAGCTTTCCTGATATAGTTCTCAGGAAATGCTTAACAACAAGACCTGTAAAAATGATTTAGTGTTCGAAGTATTATACAAATTATTTTGACAAAAAATAGTGAGCATATAGTTTTCATACCTAGTCATGAAAACTATTTATCTTCCAAAGTTTATCTTGATCTGAAGTCATATAACTGCAGTGTAGAAGGTTCGTGCCGGGGCTCGACCCTCCTGGGCAGGAGGGGAGCCACTCCGACTCACTACTGGTGGAACAAAGAACCAGTTAGTTCAGGGCTCAGGCCCTCTGGTGCAGGGGCTGAGCAAAGAAACAGTTAGTTCAGGGCTCAGCCCTTTGTTGCAGGGGCTGAGCAACCGTATAGAGTTAGGGAGCTCAGGCCCTTTGGTGCAGGGGCTGAGCAACAATACACAGTTAGGGGGCTCAGGCCCTTTGGTGCAGGGACTGAGCACCAGTACAACAGTGAGTTTCGTAGGCCCATGCCCTGGATCAGGGCGGGGCACAAATAGTCACAACTCAGGCCCCTTTGGTGCAGGGGCTGAGCAACAATCAGTTTGGTAGCTCAGGTGACGCCGGGCTCGGGCCAGTCCAGCAACATCGGTTCCTCTGGTCCGGAGCTTGGGGGCAGGTCTGGCAGCTCCTCGGGGAAATCCGGCCACTGAGGCTCCGGCGGCTCCTCTGGGTAACAGCAGGGGCGGAGGGGCTCTGGGGGCTCCTCGCCTTTGTAGATGGCGCGGGGCAGGTCCGACGGCTCCTTCCAATGATGGGAGCGGACGGGCTCCAGCGGTTCCTCCTTGTAGTGGGTTCAGGGTAGCTCCAGCCAGTTAGGGCAACAGCCTCGAGCCTCGGAGGTCTTCCGGCCGGGAGCTCCCGGCCGCACGTCTGCTCGCTGCGGTGGCTGGGGCCTCACTGAACTCTGGTGGCCAGCTTTTATACTTCCTGTACCGCCCCTTGACTTCCGGGGGGCGGGAACAGGAGTTGGTGACTCCGCCCACTTGGATGTCTGTAAGGGCTCTCCCTCTGCTGGGCAGGAGGGGAGCCACACCGAGTCACTACATGCAGGCTAGTAACCTCCTACCGTCAATCCAACCCTAACCCCGTCCTTTGACCCCTTAAGCCCCACCCCTTGATCCCTCAAACCCTGCCCACCTGTCACAGGTATTACTTCCAGGGTAAAAGCGGCCACATGACTAGAAGCAAGGTGACTTATGTGACCCCTCTAAGAACTCCTCCCACCGTCCTCTACCAATCAGGATGGGTTTTGCCCTGATAGGACCTCCCAGAGAAGAGACTTGACCGATCAGGGTGAGTCCTGAGGTGGGGTGACCTGTTCGGAAGTGGGTTGTGTTACCCCTCTAAGAACTCCTCCCAACACCCTCTGCCAGTCAGAGTGCAGCACCATTACCCCAGAAGTCCCAGCTCCAGACAGAAGAGGCCATCTCTTACCAAGGACATGTGTTTTAGAAATTGTGGAAAGGCTGCTGAGAGGAAACGTGGACTCCTTAACCACCCCTGTGAGAACTTCGGAGTTTGTTTTAGACCCGAGCACCTTTGGACGTGTATGGAGAAAGCGCTACATCAGTGACAGTTCCAAGGAGGACCCTTTGACTCAACCGTTGATGGATACGTTGGAATCTGACCCCGAAACCCTTGTGAGGCACCCCGATGAGAGTGACAGCCTCTCATTGTTCAACCCGCTAGAGGTGGAAGGTGATCATGGCTTGGAGGAGTCACCGGTGGACAAGGTGAACGGAAAAGACGTTGCTCAGGTAAATGAATGATTAAGAAGCGACAATTGAGGAAGGGCCGGCTCTAACTTTTTTACCGCTCTAGGCAAAAAGAAGAGCGCCGCCCCGCCGTACCCCACCCTGTGTGTGACGCACAGCTGAACCCGCCCCCACCACCGCCGCCGAAATCCCCGCCCCCCCAGCACAACGCCGCCAGAAGCCCCACCTCGCCAGCAAGCCCCCGCCCCCCCAGCGCCACACTGCCTGAAGCCCCGCCCCCTCCAAGTGCCGCGCCCCCCCTACGAGTGGCGTTCCGTGCCAAGCTCCTGCCCCCACTCCGAGCGCCGCGCCAAGCCCCCGCCCCCCTCTGAGCGCTGTGCTACCTGAAGCCACACCCCCCATCTGCAAGCCCCCGCCCCCTCGGCACTGCGCCACCCGAAGCCCCGCCCCCTCCAAGCGTCGCGTCACCCGAAGCTCCTGCCCCCCTCCGAGCGATGCGCCCCAGCTCCCTCTGAGCGACACGTCATGCCAAGACTCTGCTCCCCCTCCGAGTGCCGTGCCAAGCCCCCCGAGCGCCCCGCAGTGTAAGCACCCCACTGCTTGTTTTTAATTTACTCAATCCCTGGTTCCTAGCCCCATTATACCCCATCCTCGACTGTCGCTTCTTAATCATTCATTTACCTGAGCGACATCTTTTCTTTTCACCTTGTCAGCTGGTGACTCCCCTAAGCTATGATCGCCTTCCACCTCTAGGGGGTTGAACAATGAGAGGCCGTCACACTCATCGGGGTGCCTCACAAGGGTTTCGGGGTCGGATTCCAACGTATCCATCAACGGTTGAGTCAAAGGGTCCTCCTTGGAACTGTCACTGATGTAGCGCTTTCTCCACACACGTCCAAAGGTGCTCGGGGCTAAAACAAAGTCTGAAGTTCTCACAGGGGTGGTAAAGGAGTCCACGTTTCCTCTCAGCAGCCTTTCCACAATTTCTAAAACACGTGTCCTTGGTAAGAGAGGGCCTCCTCTGCCCGGAGCTGGGACATATGGGGTAATAGTGCTGCACTCTGACTGGCAGAGGGTGTTGGGAGGAGTTCTTAGAGGGGTCACACGACCCACATCCGGACAGGTCACCCCGCCCTGGAACTCACCCTGACTGGTCAAATCTCCTCTCAGGGTGGTCCTATCGGGGTAAAACCAATACCGAGGAGGAGTTCTTAGGGGGAGGGTCACATGACACACCTTGCTGCGGATCATGTGGCCATCTTGACCCCGGAAGTAACACCCCCTGGGGCGGGACTTCCTGTGACAGGTGGGTGGGATTTAAGGGGTCAAGGGGCAGGGTTAAGGGGTCAAGAGGCAGGGTTAGGGTTTTATTGACAGTAGGGCCCTTATACTACTCAGATTTACAGTATTATACAGATTTTGCCTTCTTCATTTTGCTCAGGTGATGTTTGTGTGCTCAAGGAACATCTGCGTTTGTGAGTGTTAAGATTCTCCCTAGAGGTCTGAGCAACAGGTTTTGTGGGTTGCTCATTTATGCAAAGAGATCTTGAACTAGATTCCATGGGTTCAATAGCTGTTTCTGCTTGGCACTGTTGAGCATCATCTACCTGCAACACAACAAAAAATAGTCTTGTTAAGTACCAGCAGGAAGTGAGAGACGCATTCCAAGCGACTGAATACCATGAATTAGCAGACACCGCTAAATTCAAGAATCTTCAGTGTTTATATTGATCACTTTGAAAATACAACAGTGCTGTGCAGAATGCTTTACAGCAACTACCTACTCCTCACCACGTTCAAGTTTTACAAATCGCAAGTCACATAATATAACAAGGTATAGGCAAAGCTAAGGAGTAGTACACAGTAATTCCTTGTCTAGTCTATTCTTGCTCAATCAGTAATCTGCAGAACTGTATTTTGAGATATGAGTAATTAAACTTAAATTACATATTTCATAATGAATTTGTAAATGTCCTATGGTTTATTCTGTAAATATAATAGCACTTGAAAAAGTTGTTTCGTCCTGAAGCATTTACACTGGCCTGCAGAGGATATCTTGTCCAGATTTTCTGCTGTTCAACACTAGCTTTGGAAAACTGTTGAAAAATTTCACAATATTTATACCTTTGGGGCTATCACAAATTCCAGTCCCCACTGCTATTACAATCATCCTTGTCTCCCCTGCACTTCCCACCAAATTCTGACATGATTTTAGCATCAATTAGTTAAAACTTAAGTAGTTATAAATGTGTGCTTCACGACAATTGAAATCCCAAATGCCACAGCTTCTGATAGTGTAGGTAATTGGTCTCAATTCTCATCCCACTTACACTGATGTGGGTCCTGTGTGAGAGATGAGCATCAGGGCTTATCCTTCTAGCGCCAATACTTATCAAAATAAAAGCTGTTAAAATGTTGATGTCAAGTGGAAAAAGGGAAGGCAGTGCTTACAGTTCCGTAATTGTAATAGTAGCTTGAGAAATATAAGGCTAAGTCTAAAAATACATGATTTTTACCACTGAAAGCAGACACTGTGGAAGCATTCCTTTTTAGACCTAAGAGTTGTGGAGATAGTGTGCCACCTCTCTAATTGTTCCGTCACTCTAACAGTGTTTTTCTAGCAATGGGCAAAATCTCAGATTGTGGACATGCAGTTACCAGTGTCTGGTTGAGGCTATCACAATACAAGCAGTGAGAAAAAGTTCAGTACCAGAACTTCTAAAGAATGAGATCAATTTTCATTCCAGTGTCCTCAATAATTAAAAGCAAAGGAAAAAAATCAGATCAAGTTTGCATAAGGATTGAGAAACGACTTCAGGGTCTGGCCCTAAAAAATGAAAACTCTGGGAACAGAATATCTCTTCAAACAATTTGTTGAAACATGATTGTTTTTGTAGAGATTGTTACTTAAAGAATGATTTTGTGTGTTGTTTAAATTGGCTAAGTTCACAGCAATGCAACAGCAAAAACAAAATTGTTACCAACATATATTACTGGCAAAGCTAGTAGGATCATTTATTATTAAGGTTACCTGTCTCCTCCCATTACAAGACCCTGTTTTCTGCTGCTTATAACTTTACAAACTTTAATTGCTTGGGCTGAAATTTTCCATGCTGTATGTCTGCCTCATGCTCTTTTTCTTCGGGGGTGGGGGACAGAGGCAGAATTTCAGCCAAAATGGTTTAGCTATTCCCAAGAGCAAGGCTAGGGAAATCTACATTTTTCTCATATTAAACTATTCTGGCAACTTTTCTTTGAAAAGTTCCATGTGTTGGAGCAAGGACTTGTCATTTGGCAGGGAGTGGCCTTTGTGTCAGAGAATGTGCTTTTTGCCATCTGCAGGAAAACCTGCCCAAATTTGGCCAAATTAGAAGCCTTTGAAAAAAATCACAGTTCACAGACGCTCAGTAGAGAGAATTCTTAGATTTTTAGCAGCTAAAATCTCTGAAGGTTTCATCCTCGCTGCGTATACTTGGATCTCGCACAGCTCTTAGTGTTAACCAAACTGCGCATGAGCTATTCCCCACAGAGTGACTGCACAATGAGAGAAGGCGGTGGTATGGGGAAAGGAATGTGTAGGAGACACTGAGAGAAGACACAGAGCTAAGAGGAGGAGGAGAAGAGAACTGGGGCTGGCTGAACAGAGAGATTGGGACAAGGAGCCTTCATTCCAGCATATCCGAACTTTTGAGTGCTTTTGTGTGTAATCCATCTATGCACGCACACAAGCACCCCCTGCTCTAGGCAGCCAGGTCTTTCAAGAAATAATCAAATATTTGTGATGAGCATTAAAGTGGGAAGATTTACCTCATTTCTATTTACCAAGTTAATGAGCACTTGGCATGAGATCACAGATTTGATCATACCAACAATTTTAAGTGTACCATTATGCCCAGATCTTTGTTATATGCCACGCTTTATTGATTGTATTTACATTGATGACCTTGTCTTCACTATATTCATGGCAAATAGAAAGGAGGTGTGAATAATACGGCATATCTTCAAACTCACTTGGAGAGATAAATACATTATGTGGATTGCCCATGCCCTGCACATTCAGATACATTTTTAAGATCAGTTACCTTTTGTGATTTGCTGCCACCAGCTGTCGGTTTACAGATCTCCCCAAGATTATCTGACCTGCCTTTTCGTAAAAGTTGGGAACATGGTGACAATTTTTGGCTTTGGGCAGCAAGACGGGGACTGGTCCTTAGGTTTAGAGTTGTTCTGCACAAAATGTAAGGGTCGGTTTTCACAATAGGAATATCAGCAACCCCTAAAAAATAAACAGCTTCTATTAACCAAGGTTGCTTAAATTACTTTATTGTTCTAATCAATCTGATCTTGCTCATTTCAAGATGGAGATGACAACTGGTAATAATTTAAGAAAGTAAAATGGCATTTACTCACTGAATAAAATATAATGGGGGAATTATTAGGACTATCTTGTGTTCCTAGAATTTTATAGGTGAACTCAGGCAAGGGTGTGGATCTGTGCAACAGCAGCTCTACTAAAATGGCCAAAAGCGTTTTCCCCAAGAAAATGTTCTCTTTTTCCTTTAAAGGAACACCATTAACTGGAAAATCATTTCCATCTGAAAATGATGTCTCTTCTACTGTTCTAAGTGGAGCTGGCCAGAGGGCGACAATTCTGTTTTGCGACACCTTTCGAGGTTTCAAAATTTGTTTTTATTCTAGATTGGAATGAAACCATAAGCCTTTCAAATGCTTTCACAAAATGAAATTGAATCAAAAACATCAGGTTTTCAATTTGGGGGCTTTCCTCCTTGCAAGAGTCCACTTTGCACCTCAGAAATCTTCCCAGCAAAAACTTTGTCTGAATCAATACATCTCCGTGAAACATTTCGGCTTTGACAATGCAGCACATTTCAATGAAAAAACATTTAGTTAAAAATGTTTAGGCAAAAATTTCCCCCCTTCCTCTCAACCAGAAGAAAAAGGCGTTTTATACTGGGAATGGCTGGGCCTAGAATCCTTCTCTTTTAAGGATGGGTTGTAGAGCACTGCAGTGACATCCTGGACAATGATCCCTCACTTTCACAGACCTTGGGAGGCAGGCCAGTCCTCGCCCACAGACAACCAGCGAACCTTAAGCATATTCTCACCAGCAACCACGCACCGCACCGTAACAACTCTAACTCAGGAACCAAGCCATGCAACAAACCTCGATGCCAACTCTGCCCACATATCTACACCAGCAACACCATCACAGGACCTAACCAGATCAGCTACAACATCACCGGCTCATTCACCTGCACGTCCACCAATGTTATATATGCCATCATGTGCCAGCAGTGCCCCTCTGCTATGTACATTGGCCAAACTGGACAGTCACTATGCAAAAGGATAAATGGACACAAATCAGATATCAGGAATGGCAATATACAAAAACCTGTAGGAGAACACGTCAACTTCCCTGGCCACACAATAGCAGATGTAAAGGTAGCCATCTTGCAGCAAAAAAACTTCAGGACCAGACTCCAAAGAGAAACTGCTGAGCTCCAGTTCATTTGCAAATTTGACACCATCAGATCAGGATTAAACAAGGACTGTGAATGGCTATCCAACCACAGAAGCAGTTTCTCCTCCCTTGGCGTTCACACCTCAACTGCTAGCAGAGCACCTCACCCTCCCTGATTGAACTAACCTCGTTATCTCCATACTGATTTATACCTGCCTCTGGAAATTTCCATTACTTGCATCTGAAGAAGTGAGGTTCTTACTCACGAAAGCTTATGCTCCCAATACTTCTGTTAGTCTTATGCCTTGTCTTCACTTACCGGAGGGTCCGGCGGCACGCAATTGATGTTCTGGGATCAATTTATCGCGTCTGGTTAAGACGCGATAAATCGATCCCGGATCGATCCCGGAAGTGCTCGCAGTCGGCGCCGGTACTCCAGCTCGCCGAGAGGAGTACGCGGCATCGACGGGGGGAGCCTTCCTGCCGCGTCTGGACCGCGGTAAGTTCGGACTAAGGTACTTCGAATTCAGCTACGTTATTAACGTAGCTGAATTTGCGTACCTTAGTCCGAAGTAGGGACTTAGTGGGGACCAGGCCTTAAAGGTGCCACAGGACCCTCTGTTGCTTTTTACAGATTCAGACTCATCTGAATCAAACGTAATAATGCATGTTTTGAAAACATATTGTATAAATAAATGCATTAAGGGTAGAAACAGGATCATGATTAAGGCTATGTTTTAGTCTCGGGTATTTTTGGTAAAAGTCCTGGACAGATCACGGGCAATAAACAAAAAGTCACGGCCCCATGACCTGTCCATGACTTTTACTAAAAATACTCATGACTAAATCTTACCTACTGGGAGGGGGGACGCTCCTGAAGACTGCTGGGGAGTGGGGGAGAGAGAACAGGGCGACGCTGTTGCTGAGGGGATGCCCAGGACCCTGCTGCCACTTGTCCCAGACTGCTGCTCCAGGGCAGCACCAGGGACCATGCCTGGTGCTGCCGGAGCAACGGCCAAGGCGGCTGGCTCCTGGGCTTCCCCAGCTGATGGGGTGGTCCTGGGATCAGCTGCACCAGCACTGCAAAATTCACAGAGGTCACGGAAACCGTGACTTCCATGAATGATTTGCAGCCTTATAACAACATTCTAGTAGAGCATTTCCTTCTTAAACTACCCCATACTTGGCTTTTGCTCCTTTAATGGAGCACCATGTTCAGCAATTTGTTTATGCAACATTTTTTTATCCTTCTCTAGCTGCTTACAGGATTTCATCCACGTCTTCTTTTCACTGCAAGCAAATCCATTTTGCTTCTTTAGTTGAATTGTAGACTTCAGATTGTCCAACTATAAAATAAAAAATTGTTTTTAGTTGGTAATAGGAAACTTCATTCTTCTGTATAAGCATTATACTATCACTAATGGCATCTTATCTGTCATTAAAAGTTCAGTGCAACTAAAAACCAGACAAAAGTTATAATACGCATTTGTATAGTAGATTCACTTAGTAATATACAATTGAATTATAGCAGCTTCTAATTCCAACAGAGAAACATTAAAGTCATGTTTATTGGAAAGCTACATGTGTGTAGATTTCCTTGATAGAGAAATAATAATCTAAATAGAATATTCAAAATAACCAAATGACAAAACCCAGCTGAAAAGCATGTGGTCCAGGCAGGTTTGTCCACCCTATGTGCATTGGAATGCCAAAATAAATGGATGGTGGATATCTGGCAGCCTTATAAAACACACTTCAGGATAACGTAAATATCAAGCACAGTGCTCCATTAGCTGGGCATGGAGTGAGCACTGTAACTCAGTGCCTGCTTGCAACAATACAGGCTCCACACTGTGCTTTTTCATGTGTTTATTTCTGAAGCGAGAGCACAGAACTACAGTCCATCATTCACCACAAATGGAAGTAGAAAAAGACTGCAGGCTAGAAAATGCAGAGGGAATTAATAAGAAAAAATTCACCTAGATGGACAGGTTTAAAAACTAAAAACGCTTATCTAAATTATTAGCAAAAATAGTGCTGTCATAAGAAGAATCACTTAATTAATAATTTAAATGGAAATTCTGTATACATCAGAACTGATATGCTCTCACAAGTTGAGTGTGACATAATGAGGTAGTAGAAGCAGTTTAAAGACAATAGGGGCATGTCTAAAGTGGGAAGTTTCACAAGGTATTAATTAATGTGTTCATTAACATGATGTTACAATATGCAGTGTAGACACTGCACTGTTATGTTTAATATCACATCAGTCAGCTATGGTTAACCTTAGGGGCAGAGTGAAAAGACATGTTTAAACACGGTCTAATTTTGAAGTACAGACCCTGGCAAGTAAGGTATTGTTTCCTTTGCACCATAAGTGGAGGCATGGCGATGTCTCTCTCTGGTAGGACTATTGCTGCACTTAGGTTCCCCAAACTTTCAAATTTTCCTTACATTTTAGTTTAACATCTAGTTTTAACCGGAAATGATGATCTCAAAGGAGGAAAGCATGAGAAACTAGATAGTTTATTAATTATTATTATTATCTCTCACTGCTGAGAGAGTCATGTGGGTTTGGGATTTCTTTTTTGTGTGATTGTGTACATGGGGTACTTCCCCCCATTGTTTACAGAAGTGAGGTAGCACGCTAATCACCCTGCTCTGGGCATCTCTCAACTAAGTAGGGGTACTGAGACAAATGCTGATTGTTGGAATAGCTTGCTAGATGGCCCCAGCTGCCTGAAAGGGTGTCTGTCTACACCCTTCCGAAGAGAATTAGTACCACTTGGGGGTTTTTACTCAGTAAAGCAGGAGCCATTTTGAGCATGGGAAGGGATTTCTCCTTGACGCCTCTGTAATCCCCTGATGGTGCAGCTACATAAGGAATGGAATTCTTATGTGCCTCTGTTCTGGGCACACACTGTCTAAAGTGCTCTTTAATCCAACACTGAGCAAGCCTATGGAGAGGGGGAGGAGACTCCAAACTCCTTTCCCTGGTAAAACCTGGGTCCTTGACCTGATAAACGGACAGGGACAATTCCCACTCCATTGTGACCTCAAATTTGGGCCCCCTTCCCTGGTTGAAAAGCAGAGATGAACAATTTACATTACCCTGTCCCCTGAGACAGGGCTTCACAGAAGTAACACGTTTCTGCACACCCAGATATACTCCAGGGTGGGAGTGGGCAGTGAGTCTGATACAGAGCACTCCAGGAGACCCGCATATAGGAGAAAACCCCAGCAAACACATCCTAAGAGTGGGAACGCAAGAGAAAAGATTTAAAGCCTGATGTTTATACGACCTGCTCATTAATTATATATATTACTTCCTTACAAAGGGGACAATTCCATTTGTCTTTTTGGGACCCAGAGCATATGGAGTTCCCAAGTGTTATTCCTGAGCAGACTATGTGGGGTTCTCATCTCCTTGAGAATCCTCATGCTCCTGATCAAGCCTTCTCACAATGGAGTCAGGGCTTCAAATGGGTGCATTTATGTGCGCATGCAGGGCACTAGTGCGCTGGTCCAACAAAGCCCCATCCCCTCACACAGCAAGGGTTGGTGGCTTGTAGCAGCAAGACGTAGGTTACCCTCTAAGACCCCTAAAAAGCTGCCCACTGAACTACTTGGACTTAGCTTGATCTTGCAGGGCTTTTCTACCACTGCACTAGTGGTCAAAGGGAGTTACTGAGAAGTGCTGTGTTTGCGGATCCAGAGAACTTACTTGAGGAGAGAGAAAGAGGAGCAAGAAGTTGAAATGAAATCAATATTGCAGAAAAATGAACAAAAATTCATGATAAAACAAAGTTGTTGGGAGAAACTGAACCGCCAACTTGTTCTGCTGGTGGACACAATTTCTGGTGGCCTGAGGTGAAGGATGGAGCTTAGTCCTGGAGCCTTCAGCAACAACACTGGTCCACCTCCCAGTTCTACAGGTGAGAGGAATCACCTCTTTATTCCGAATGAGGAGAAAAGCTGGGCCACAGAACAGGCAAAACGTGCACATTTTATCATGTTTTCAGGTGTCCCGCTAAAGACCTCCTGTATCTTTGATAGCCAGAAGTTTATAAGGTAACAGATTTAATGAGATTTCCATGCTACTAATGGAGAAGTTATAGCAAATGTTATATTAGAATAGAGACTAGATATTAAAAAGGACACAAATAAATATTTTGGCTCTTAAAAGCTTAAGTATAAAATGCCTTATTAAACTATATGAAAAACTTATGTTTGTTTCTACTAAGTCTACTTTTTCTTCTTCTAAAGCCTTGTTCAGATTCTTAAGGGTTCCATTTTCAAGTTGAAGCTCCTGGATTGAATCCTGGAGCAATTTATTGTTGCTTTTTAAATGCTGAAGCTCGGCTTCTTGTGCTTCCAGTTCTATTTTCTGAGACAAACTCTTATCTATAGTAATAAAAAAAATTAAGTGGTTAATTTGTGAAAGCAAACTATGTCAAATATGCAATATTAGCTTTTATGGGTAACACTATAAAATGGCAATATTGACAATTTTCCATTTTTCATCTAGCAATACATTTTCTTAGTATTTCAGAATATAATTACGTATGTGTTCTAAAACTGCCTTTATTCCCAAACCATGAAATTGTATAGCTGAGACAATTTTAGCATTGCCAGAATTCAGTTTTGGAGAAAGAACATACTGCTAGTCAAATCGCTCTATGCTTCACAATTCTAACTCTGTTTCTACAGCCCATCTTCACTGAGGTCTGATGGCTTGTACTCTGAAACTCATGGTTGACAGGTAACAGTATCAATGGCTAGATAAAAAATTTTGGTGCCCTATTTGTCCATTTTCCTGTCTTCAAAATCCAGAATATATAAAAATGATCAAGGTTTTTGATGGACTGATGTATGGAGTAAAATTAAGAGACACAGACAATACAAGAGATTTCCCGTATTGCAAAGAGAATTCTATTGAATAACACCAACTTACCATATAAAACAAGACTATGCATTGCCTTCCTACAGGACAAGGAAAATTTAATGTCTCCAAGACCCAGAACTTGGTGAGAAAGAGGGGCACAGAGAGGGGAAGGGAAATGATAGCAATCAACAGTTATTTGAACTATGTCAACACATAGGATGGAGAAGGATTATTTAGGGTGGCGATTCAATGGGGAGTGTAGAGGAGCGGTTGCCCGCTCTAGCCCTGAAGGAGTTGGAACAACCCAGCAGAGGGCTGTGGCTGGGGAAAGCAGCAAGCCTGGGCTGATTGGGGAGGCAGCTACAGCTGGGCCACGCCCCCATCAGGCCACAGCTGGCCCTTATAAAAGGGCTGTGAGCCAAACACTCAGTCAACCTTCCTCTAGCTCTGAAGGGAGAGGGAGCTAGCTGTTGGGGGAAGCTAAGGGTATTGGAGTGAAGCAGGGCTAGGGAAAGGCCAGAGGAGCTGGGGAGCTCCAGGCTAGCAACTCCCCAGGCTGCAG
Source organism: Malaclemys terrapin pileata (assembly GCF_027887155.1). Lineage (NCBI taxonomy): Eukaryota > Metazoa > Chordata > Testudines > Emydidae > Malaclemys > Malaclemys terrapin. Next base: position 44,855,337 of record NC_071507.1, on the reverse strand, counting down.
GGCCTTGTCCAAGGCCCAGAGAGGTACTGAGTTGTAGGGAAAGGCAGCAGGTCCAAAGTCCCCTGCCAATGATGAGTGGCCATTACAGACTGCAGTCGGCCCTAGTGAAACAGGGCTAGATGGTGACTGGCAGTAGCCACTGAGGCAAGGTGGAGGATAGGGGGTGGGGATTCCCCTGGGTGGGAATCCCCAGATAGTGGGTTACTGCTGGGGGCAGGACCCTGACACCAGGGGAGGACACCAGGGTCTGGGAGGGACTTGGGGGCTAATGTCGAGCAGGATGGTGACCATCAGAGGGTGCTCTGGCTAGAAATGAGCTAAGTCCCTGGATGATCAGAAGGAGGTGCCGCAGGGGTGAGTCCCACTCCATTACAAGGGGGAAAAGGTATAACTAGAGAGGATAATCAGAGACTTCTTAGAGAGGAAGAACCGTCCGGGGGTTAAGGGTGACAGCCTAGGACTCTGGGCACCCACACTCAGTTATGTTTCAATTAGGACAAGTTATTCTTGGTTGCAGTGAAGAGCTACAGCACAAACATCTTCTGACTTATTTTTTTGTTCATAATTATTCCCTCCAGAAAACTGAGAGAATGCTCCCATTTAACACCTTAAGAACCACAGATAAAAGATAGCGAAAGCAAGAAAATGGACTTAGAAGGCATTACATTTTCTTAGCTAGCCAAAAGTGCTGCCACTTGCCAAGAATAAGATCAAAATGCAAAGCAGTTATTTGGATGGCCTCATGGATTGGAGAGTGCAGAAATACTGATTAAAATGGGAGCAGGACTAGGTCCATCAATTTAATTTTGAAATCTCATTAAGTGAGGTTAGACTTCTACAGCGATAAGTGGGAGCAGTCTCCTCCTTTACAATGGCTATTTAGCAGAATTACCTGTTCTCTTAAACCTCAGTCTGCAAAATGCATTTTCCCAACCAGATAGACAAATGTAGGGAAAAGTCAAATTAGGGCTTGGCAGGTAACATTTCATCACGTTTTAGCTTGATGGAGTCCATATACAAGCTAAAGGATAATAGTTTGAGGTATATTTGTTTGCTTGGGATTTTAAAACACAGGAGCACATTGTAATATTTAATTTGCTGACCATATAGTTTTGTTTGGGACATATTTATTCCTCATTTTAAACCGCTTTAAAACGATATAATGTGATGAGTTAGTATATTTGTATAAAGACGTTCCATCTCAGTTTGGAAAGAGAATTGCGTGTATTAGCTGAAAGTTAATTTAACTATATCACACAGTGGGAACTTTTTATTTCTTGGGGATGCTTCAAATCACTATTTATAATGAAGTTTACAGATCTCCCACACTGAAGTAATAGTTTGTAACGGGATTTAAATAGGTAGAAATGCGTCACTCACTTTTCATCTCTTCAGCAGTCTTCTGGGTCTCCTTTAGAAGGTGCTGGGCTATTTTTAGTGCTTCTTCCAGCTGATGGATTTTTTCTGATTTTTCATCAGACTGGCAACAAAGTAGGTCTTTTTCCTTCTTCATTTCCTACAACAAAACATTACTTACAAAACAGGCAGATGAGGAGGAACATTGTCACATTCTTAAGATGGTCCAAAAAAGGACAGCCAGATTAAGACAGTATCGAAACACAACTTCTGGTGGAAATACACTATTCTCCAACACACAGCTTGCAGAGTTCCCCTGTGAGTCAGTAAGGCCTAAATGGCACCAGTTCTTACTGATTTCCAGTTTAAATTATTAATTATTCCAGTTGCCCCTCTGATTTCTTTACCTCAAAGTTTCTCCTCAACTCATTTTCCTTTGACCGGCTTGCCAGTAAAGCCTCTTCTGTTCTGGACAGCTTCTGTGCAAGCTCATTGGAGTTGTTTTCCAAATGGTGTTTCACTGCTATTGCCTATGAGGAAAACACATCACATTTTATTTGTAGTCATATTTAATCTATTTTAAAAAATTAAAAATTCCTGATGTCCCTTGAAATGATGAGCTCCAAAGATACGTTATAAAACAAAGCAAAAAGAATAAGCTATCTTCTGCTTCCTCTTACAGAAAGAGAACTTTGGAGTAACTGTTGACTTCTGCGTTGTATAACTAAGAGCAGAATTTGGCCCTAATCCTTGAAACTCAGCGTGATGGCTTTAAAAAAGTGCAATTAAAAACAGCCCAGATATCTGAAAAATCCATCCTCCTTTCACTGTGCAGTCCCGGGTTCTAGATTCTGTATCATACCAAAAACAGTGCATGTTAAGGTAACACAAATCTTTAACTCAAGACTGGGCAAGGATATGAAAAATATTTTCAGGCACATTTTCAAGTATATAGTTGTAATGTATAAATATATTCATAATTTAAGCAATATTTATAGTACAGTCTGTTAATCATTGGGAATCCTAACCAGAGCTTTCTTTTAAGTTCAATCATAAGGGCAGCAGATTTAACACTTGCTCTCAATTTTTTTTAACGTAACATATTTTGTCAAAGCAAGCACCTATTAGGTTTAGAAGATGCTTCCCCATTCCTACTCAGTCCTCAACTGCTCATTTGAGAGGTAACGTTTAGGTGTTGGACTGATGATCAGCTATCACCAAATATGCCATTGAACAGCCAACAAACAGAAAGGATCAATACCAAACTAGACTCAATTCTGTACAATCCAAATAGCAAGAGATTGACAAATTACTCTACCTTTTCCACTTACTATATAGTCAAGGAATAGGTTACATGTTCTTAAAAACCAGTATTTGTACCTTAATTCCCCGTATTTATGGACCAACAAAGACATTCAGCTTGCACCTCTGTCTCCAGAACTACATTCTTCGGGGGTAAGGGAAATTAGTGTAGTGCTATGCTCAATCTTAAATTTATCACCTGACTTTATATCGCTATCTAAACCAGGAAGTTAACAAGACCATAACTGTAACACCACCAAATTCTAACTGGTTTTCAACCTTTTTAATCTGTTTTATATCTGTCATAAGAGCTCTATAGTACTCCAAATTAAAAAGGAAGTAAATTTATTACCAACATCAAGAGAGAAAAAAATGAGAATGAAATAATTTAGTTCCATTCTAGAAAGGAGTACGCTTTTCTGGATGAATACCTTTAGACGTCCAAGTTTCAGTATGAATCGAGTGTTTCAAGAGTAAACATGGAAAGAAGAGTATGTTTAGTGGTTAGTATTTTCTCCTCTGTAGAAAATGTTTGATTAATGTGCTCACACAGCTAGGATGACACATAGCTATGCCGGACAGCTATCGTGGACAAATTTAGATCCTCTGTATTAAGTCAGTGTAGATCATGTGTATCAAAAATAAAAAAGCAGTTTTCTATTAGAGAGTGTGGGTAGAAAAGAAGCAGTGCTCAAATCAGAACAAGGCTAAAGGGAAGGGTTCCAGGGCATTACCCCCAAACTGCCTTTGGGCCCATCTGCTACCTCAGTTTACCTTCAATCTTGCATCAAACCAGCTATCACATGTGGCGATTTTACAGTAGTGCTCTCTTCCAGTTTGGTTTATTATCATAACACAACACTCAAACATACCCTTACCAGCCTCAATTATTCCTTTCCGTTTATAATGCCTCAAGTTTTTCCAGCTCTTTATCAGAACATGCCCATCCCTGCAGTCCAGCCCCTCTCCTAGCTGGGATTTCTGCATCCTGCAGGTCCATCAATGGAGGCTTATCCCTGCACAGTTTCCAGTTCCTTGTAAATAACTTTCCCCAAAAATCTTCTGCCTTAGAGTTCTTGTCACCTGTCCTCTTCACAGGCTCTCTGCCTGGGAACTAAGGAGAGAGTGTGTCTCTCTGAACTTTTGGTGTGTGTGTGTGGGGTCTCTCTCTTGAATGACTACAGGCTGCCATGCATCTAAATCAGCAGGCCTGGTTTAGATGTATGCTTCTGTCACATGACCCTTGTATTCATTCCCATCATACAGGGAGATGGGCTAAACCTGAGAAAAGGTGCAGCTGTGCCCCAGTCTTTTAATGGACCAGCTCACCCTGTGACAGGAACATAGCGCAGCTTGCTCTGACCTGTGATGTATTTAGTTGCACTTAAATATTAGTCATGTATAGATCTTTAAACACAAAAAAGAGGACAGTTAAAATTTTACATAAAATAAAAACTCAGCATCACCACTTCCATTTGAATAGTTGAGATATTAATAATCCTACGTTGTCAAGTTCTGCCCGTAGACCATCGTAATCGTTCTTGGCTTGCTGCAAATCCTCGTTGAGTTTGATCTCCTTGCACTGCTGAGCCACTGTCTGTAAGGCACGGAGCTGACGTAATACTTCCTAGAAATGTAGAAGATGGGGGAGGGGGAGAAAGGAGGGGAGAGAAACACACTCCTGTTACATGTTTCTAGTCAAGTTACTATAACTATTAACACTGGAAAACATGGGGGAGGGACTGTAAATAGTCTCTGTAAATAGTTATTAATTACACTAAAGCCCTCTCTTACAGAAGCAAAAAGAGTTTAAAAACCATTTTTAAGTAAAGCCTAAATTCTGTTATGGCCACTAATGGCCATGACTCAGTTTGGCCAATCAGAATAGCCTACTGAATCTGTTACACCAATACAGGTGGATCAAAAAAATACTAGCAAATAATGGAATGAAGCTTATATATCAATTCAAAAGTAGATCTCCATAACAACATTGAGCATTAAAACTAAGCAACCAGACTAATCCCCAATAATCATGATCCTTTGGGGGAAAAAATCCCTTCTTTGCTATGATTACATGTTTAACTTACTGCTGTAGAAATGTTTTTTGTGAGGAAACTGCCTTAGTTTTTTTCAATTTGACTTAACATAAGACTGAGTAGCAACAGAAGTTTGGTAGAGGGGCATTCACTCCTCCCGCCTCAGTTCTGGGGGAGCAGAACTTCACTAATGCACACCTCCTAAGATCCTTAGGAATCTAGCCCATCTCCTGCAATCTTTAGGAGATGCAAAGTAGATATCCATCCAGGTATAATTAGTTTTTGAGGCTTCTTCCCAGCCCCACGGTCCTTATGGTTGGGGCTCTACAAGAATTTGAGAGGGGATTTATGTGGGGGAATAGGGCTATGGGGGGCACAGGACTTTTAGTAGAGGGTTTTGAGGTTGGTAAGGAAAAGAGAGAGCTAAGTGGGGGAGCAGAAAGTGGAGGAAGATAGGGAAGGGAAAGCATTAGTTCTCCTGGCAACAAACCTCTCTGCCAAACTTCTCTTGGCAGCAGTTGCAGGACTCCCCTCTAACAAATCATAGCAGGTTTGTCAGATGGAGAAGGTAGTGAAGTGCTAGTGCTTCCCCTCTGCTTTCTCCTAAGCACCCTCCTATCCTCCAGCAAGACACCTGCTCCATCCCATGTCCTCAAGTACCCCCACAGCCTGTTCCCACTCTCATTGCCAGCCGGAGACCCATCCTATGAAGTCCCCAACCCTCTTGGATCCCAGTGATTCATTTCCCCAAATCTTTATGTCTCCCCCCACTTACCACCAGCCTCTCTGCCCTCATACCCTTTCCAAAGGCCCACTCCTACCCTGGGCTGGCCTGCCAGGAGCAGAAGAATGCAGGTGGGGAGGGTCACACTCAGGAATAAGTGAGCCAATTACTAGCAAAATGTTCACACTTTTTTCTGATTTTTTTATCATCTAACTATAAATTAGAGGTGAACAAATTGGTAGCCTGCCTGCCCAGCCTACCTTGAAGAAATACGGATTCACTTCCTCTTACCAAGTTATAACCACCAGACTACTATTATCAACAGGTAGGGAACATGGCTTTAGTCAACTTAATTCGTGGTAGGCCAATAAATTGTTTCACTAACAAATGCAGATCCATCCAGCTGCCAAACTAAAAGAAAAGAAAAAATCCAAATAAAAGTAGCAAGGGAGAGTGTGACAAAGGAGAAAAAAATGAAAGAGGGAAGGTCAGAGTGGACATACTTAAAATATTTTCCCACTAACTTTCCCTCAATTTGAATATGAGCTACTAAAATTTGCCCCTTAGTAGCAAAATCAGAATATCATGTTACAAAAAAGTTATTTTCCTTATACTAACTGGTTTCTTTTGAGATGTTTTGGCTACATGGATCCTGCTCTAGGTGTGCAGGTGCCCTATGTGCATGAGATTGGGTTCTTTTGGGTTGACAGTGCACAGTGTAGCATCAGCAGGTATCTTAATATGCATGCACAGACACACGCACCCCCCTTACACACTCATAACACCAGTGGGTATAGCAGGCCCAGCCACTTCTCAGTTTCTTTGCCAATACAGAATCCCAAAACTAATGGATTTCACAATAGTAGAGAAAGAGGACTGGTCGTGGGGTCCATGTGGGCAGAACAGCCAGAAGAACCAGAATTACTGTAAGGTAAGTAATTGGAGTTTGTCTCCCACTATCTGTTAACATGGATCTCACTTTAGGTGACTAGCAGTTATCTCCCTATGGAGGGGGATGTCAAGAGTCTAATTTACATAAAGACTGCAGGACTGCCCTAACAAACTGGGCATCAGATCTAGTAGTTGCAACTAGTGAGTAGTGGTGAAAAAAAGTATGCAATGAGCTCCAACTGGCTCCTTAGCAAATTTCTGACATAGGAACCTTCCTCAAGCATGCCCATGTCACTTGGGGCCTAGTATAGTTTGCTTTAATATGAGAAGGTTTAGTTCACTGAAGATCTTTGTGCAGTCAAATATCCATTTCAAAAGTCTCTGGGTTGAAATAATGAGCCCTCTAGACCTGTCCCAAATATTACAAAAAAAGTTCTAGGTCAGTTTAGGAAAGGCTTTGTTCTATGGAGGGGGTAGAAAAGTGCCCTAAAGACACCACGCATATGAAGTTTTGCCTCTCCAGGAGTCAAATGAGGTTTGGGGGGGAAACACTGAGGGTGTAAGCACTGATGCAAACAAAAGCCTGAGACCACTCTGAATAAGAACCTAGGGCGAGAGCAAAGAACAGTCATCTTGTCTTTGTGAAATATAGTAAAAGAGGTCCTGCCATTAATGCCTAAATCTAGCTTATCCTTTGAGCGGAGATAACAGCCATCAAAAATCCTGTCTTGATAGAGAGGTGATAAAGGCTCTAACAGTGACTGGGGGGAGATCATTAGGTCCAGGAATACAATACTTTGGTCCCAGGAAGATCCCTCACTTGGGGAAGTGTAGTTGCTGTAGCCAACTACACTTGAGCACCACAATCTCCAGCCCCAACTTGGAGGCCACTCTTTCAAGCAGCTCCTGGTTGGCATGGAAATCGTCGGGTAGCAAAAGGTTGGCAGGTCCAGCCACCGCCTCGTCAGGGAACGAGGCAGCCCTGGGTGTTGCAGCTGGTTCATCCTCGGCATAGCCAAGGCCTGGCCCTCAGAAACTACCAAGGGTGCCTGGAGAGAATATGAGCACGGCATAGGAGGGAACCCCCAAAGGATCCAATACAACACTGGGGTGACCATTGGGTGGATGGCCAGGGACCCGATGGCGGGCCTGCTGAGGGCTCTGGCCCATAAGACCAGTGCTGATGATGCCTCTGGGGTGGGGAGGGCTCACTCTCAGACCCCGTGGAAGATTCCTCCCTAGGAGACTAGGGTGGAGCTGAGGTGGCCTCGTGCTGGTAGCCATGGCTTGTTGGGGATCACTGTTGCACCAGGGAGCGGCCCCATGGGGAAGGTGACCGGTGTCTCAGAGCTGGAGATGCGCTTTATGGTACCGAGGTTTGGTGTCGGGAGAGTGGAGGCCAGCGAAGTGGCGAGCGATGACGTGATGATGGGGAGCGTCGGGCTGGGGAGCGGTGCCACGTCGGAGACCCAGAAGGTAGTCTCATCACGGATTTCCCTTTAGAGGAAACCGCCTTGGAGAGGTCTGCCAAAGATGGGCCTAGGTCCCCAGGCATGGGTGGCACAGGGAGACACATCAAGTCTCTTGCTGCTCAGAATGCCTCCAAGGTTGAAGGTGACACGAAAAAATGTTGTGGGCTCTGACGTCTCCCAAGAGTAGGTGGTGGTTCCCAATTTGAGCTCGGTGCCCTAGGTGATGTGGCCGCTGCCAGATGTGGCTCTTGGGGAAATCGAGCAGCCCTGTGCAGGTCTCGATTTGTGTGGGTAGGTGTGTGTCGTGCCAGAGAATGACCTCGTTCCAACCATGACTTCTTATGCCTCTTCTTAGGCATGGGAGAAGGGGAGCGGCACCAAGAAGGTCCCGGTGTCAGAGGGGAACTCCGCACCGATGCCGAGGTGCTCAACGCAGAGTCGGAGCGGCATGATTCCAACGCAGGGCACAGGGCAGCCTCCATCAACATGGCTTTCAATCAGATATCCCTGTCTTTAAGAGTGCGAGGTCTGAAGTTTTTGCAGATCCTACACTTCTCTTTAATATGCGCCTCTCTGAGGCACTTAAGGCAGCTCGTGTTCAGGTCACTAATAGACATAGGTTTGCTGCACCAAGCCCATGGCTTAAACCCCAGGGACTGGGGCATACCCCGTCCTTGGGGCTATGTCCCTAATGGGACTCCGCTCCTAAATGCTAACTACTAACACTACAGTAATGATATACAAGAAAAACTCAGAGTCCGAAGTTAGAGAAACCACTATCGGACTTGTGAAAACAAGAAGCGTTCCAACAACCGTCACTGGTGGAAAGAAGGAACTGAGAGGGCATGGGGTGCGCAGGGCCCAATGTACCAGAGCATAAACACAGGGCTCCAGAGGTTGCCAAAGCCGGCTCTAGGGGGCGCGCACACATCAAATATGGAATCAACATGAGCGAACACTCAAAGAAGAATCCAATCTTGCGTGCCTGAGGCACATATTCACCTAGAATGGGATCTACATGGACAAATACTCAATGAAGAACTTGTTCACTCTGGTAACAGCAGTCTGGAGGCAACTTTAAACTTGTGAAAAAATGGGTCTTGTCTTACCTTTTCCCGTTCTTTTCTTTTCTCTTCTAAGGAGCGACGATTAATTTCAACTTCTCTTTGCCATTTCAGTAGTCTTTCCATGTTTTGCTCCATCATTTCAGTCTATAAAAAGTTTAATCATAAATCACAGTGATACAAGGGGAATATTTATTATTTGTACTACAATAGCAATCCCGCCTCCACAATCAGGATTGAAACCCCCTCTAGTAGGCACTGTTAAAAAAAAAAAGAAATAAGACCACATACATACGAGGTGGTCTTGGTCTCTGACCCAAAAGTGCTTACAGTCTTCCATGACCTAGTGAACACCCACACAGGTATCCCATCCCAAACTGATAACATATTACACTATAGTACAAGTGTGTGCTAAGTTTCAATAAATGTGCAGAAAAAACTAATAAAAAAATAGAAGTGTTTAGGCACAGGAAATAAATTCAATGCAACTTTCAATTTACAGTGAATCAGCACATTGATTCAACTGAAAAAAATCAGTGTACTATTTTGAACAGCAAGAACAGAACAATTTTCATTGTTTAAAGTAGGTTAGACTGAAATTTTAAACTGAAAATCAATATGCTAAGAATTTCCTTTTAAGAGGAAATTCTCCTCTTAGAAGTGTTTCAGTTTATCTGTCATTTTATTAAAATAATATATTGCTTGTAATTTTGGTGGTTTATAAAGAACTAGAGTACACTGAAACCCCATTTAATAAATTCCCAGTGTAATTTCTATTGTGAAAACAATCTGCTGATAAAAGTCTGAAAGTTGTCCAAAGCACACTACTATACATTTTCTCAGAACACAATACTACTGTCGCTCCTTTGCCTTTTACAGTGTCATTGTATTCACAGCATGTTAGGGAGACTTACAACCAATTTACCAGAAAGCTGTCCTAGCAGAATAACTGTTTTTCTCTCTACAGAACACATTTTTATTTTCTGAAATCTTTTCTTTAAGACAAGTAACTATTTTTAAAGGTAATAAAAAAGTGAACTGCTGATAAGATTTAAATCATCTTCATGGCTGGATGCTTTTAAAGCAGAAGATCAACAATTTACTTCAATATAATTTTAAAAGGATGTGAAAAATGCTACTGGCATATGTGGAGATATATTTCATTTTAATTTATGCTTTATTGAAGTGAGGAACTATGCGGAAGAAAAAATGCTGCTTTTGCTTTATTTCTTAGTAGTTTAACATAGTACAGTACTGTATTTGCCTTTTGGGGGGGGGGGAACGGGGAGGGAGGAGAAGGGGGTGTCTCTGCTGCTGCCTAATTGTGTTCTTCCGGTTCCAAATGAGATTTGTATGGTTGACTGATCAGTTTGTAACTCTGGTGTTCGTAACTCTGAAGTTCTACTGTAACTTATGGAGCCGCCATGAGCAAGCACATACATAGGTAAGCTTTGTTGGAGAACTGTGTAATGAATTGTGTTACTCAAATATGTACTAAGTAATGTTAGAGAAATTATTATATATAATACTATAAGAAAATAGGAAGGAATTTTTGCTTTTTGTATGTATTTCTGCTGCTTTAGATCATCAGATTTTGCTGAAACAGTCTGTAAATCAGAAAACTGGTTTGTGTGTCTTATATATAAAGTTCTTGACCAAGCAGATAGCAGGGTAGAGAAGAGAACTGTTAGCTTTCAGTAACTCAGGTACAATCCCTCATCCCCCACCCGTCCATTCAACCAGCTAACAAGTAAAAACTCAAGACCACAAAAACAAATGTGTAAAAAGAATAAAAATTGCTGTAATGTAAGTACAACTGCATGGAGCCAGTGAGCGTGACAGCAAGGAATAGATGCATTGGGAACTACACAGATATAAGTAAGCTTTAGCAGAATAAACAAAAAAAATTATTAATTTGGGTTATTGTGTTTTATGCAGGAAAATCTTTTAATTAGGGGGTTAGAGTGGAATATATACGGATAAAGACACAGATGAGGTAGCTTGCTATACTGAGTCTGCGCAAAGTTACAGAACAGAGGATTAAAAAAATAGATGATTGACATAATAGTGGAGAAGATACAGAGGAAAAATAGCCAAGCATAGCAGAGATTTGAAAAGAGTCACCCTGTCCCCAAGAAAAATAACTTGAGCGTTTCCTTTTCTTGCCTTATCTTTTTTTGAATGTTTCTGTAATTCAGAGGTGATAGTAGCATTGTCTGAAAACATATATAATAAAGGCTAAAATAAATTGTTTCAGCCTAAATTGAAGTAGATTTGGTTCTTACCCAACAGGTTGACATTAGCATTTAAAGTGGAACTAAAAATCCCTGTTTCACAGTATAATAAATTAATCTACTTTCCAAGTTTAGCAGAGTTACACTTTAGATGACATTAATTTTCTGCATAAAATAGTTTCTTACTTTGCCAAAGAAAACAATTTTTTTAAAATCAAAATATTAATAAAATTCACCACTTATTCTCTCACCTTATTCTTGGCTTTGAATATTCCAGTGACACACCACCCCAAACTCTTCATATATTCCATATTTAATAATATAATTTGTAATTCAATCAGATTTTAAACTCATTTAAAGAAGCTAGACTGTAATAAGAAAAGCTCTTAACAGTCACACCTAGAGGTTATGGTGACAGAGCTATGCCAGTAACTCAGGTGATTTATAAGTAGCATCATTGTGACATCAGAAGTAGCAACCAATCAATCTTTCCTCTGCAATTTGCTCAGTAACTCAGGTGATTCATAAATAGCATCATTGTGACATCAGAAGTAGCAACCAATCAATCTTTCCTCTGCAATTTGCTATCAGTCACTGAAGTGGAGAGGGCCTAGTCACAGGTCAAAAGTTCTCATTGTTAAATTACTTGAACATCTGTAGACAAACATGGTAATAACACTGGATTGGCTCAATGTCCCTGGCCTCAACCTACTCCCAGCCAAGACCGTCTCTCGATGGGCTCCTCACAGAGGTAGCAAAGAACAGCCATTACCGTACCTCTCCAGAGGGAAATTCTTAACCCCCATTCATGTGATGGTATAATCTTCAGCATCCTGTAGATAGGATGTAGGAAGCAGCAGAATTTTCTAACATTCTTAAGTAGGCAGCAGAATCTGCATGCATCCATTAAAACCCTGACAGCAAAGGGTAGGTGACAACCATCACATCTACAGAAGACACATGTGGAGGTCCCTTTCTCCACGGCAACATAACTTCTTTCATCTAAGTGTGTATGGAGGGGCACAAAGGGGATGGGAAAAGAGTTAAGCTAAAGATAAATATGAAGAATCATGGAATCCATGACTTGCATGAGCTACAATGTTCTACCAAATGCACAGGAAAATTGTGGAGCTGCAGCAATTGGCAGAGGCCAAAACATTCAGCTGGACTTCCCCATGTTCTCAGGAATTCCTGTAGCCCCTCAGAGTTTCTCCACTGATCTCAACTCAGAGTGCCTGCAAAGTTCAGAAGCTCCACCAGAACCTGCAGTCCTCCTGGTAACAACAGAACCTGAGGAATACAGACTGGTTAACCCCTATCGTACTTCTAAGCACTACAATGTTCCCTGTTACTTTGCTCCCCCATTGTTCTCTGCATAACACAGGGGACTCTCTCCCAGCTTTCTTTCTTTGCATGGAAAAGATTTCAAAATGTCTTAAAAAAATAATCAAGAAAATCCCCAGGCAGAAACCAAACCAAACAAATCATTAAAATCTGTGAGTAAAGTTGACAGTACATGTAAGTGTTTTTTTAAATTCATAATAATGCTGCAGTTATTAAAAACGAACAAAATCAAGCATTAGAAACCAAGGTAATTCTGAGTTAAGATCAAAATAAAAGACAGCCTAACATTTGAAAGTAGGAAAGTCCCTCTGCCCCTAAAGCAGGGGTGGGCAAATTTTTTGGCCCGAGGGCCACATCGGGGTGCAAAACTGTATGGAGGGCTGGGTAGGGAAGACTGTGCCTCCCCAAACAGCCTAGCTGCTTTACATATTTCCACAACAGAAATATATCAGCCATGATGCCTAAGCTCTGGTAGAATAAATGCTGAATGAAGCAGGAGAATCCATATTATTAAACAGGCCCTCACACAGTCATATATGCACCTAACTAGATGAAGATCTAAAAGATTTAATCCTTTGCAAATTAACATGTCAAAAGCACGCCTGACATTCAACATAGAGAGCATAGCAGCAGCCTTAAAAGCAGGTGGTTCAGAGAAAAATATAGGCAGATGAATCTGCTAGTTCAGATGGAAGTCTGTGACAACTATCAGTAGGAACACAGGATGTGTCCTAAAGACACTTTGTCCGGACATAAGTTGGGCTTTGAGCAGGCAGTTGGACTAGATGACCACCTGAGGTCCCTTCCAACCCTGATATTCTATGATTATATGACCCAGGGCCTGAAGATAGTCTCATTGCTTTACCCATTAAGTACATCTGGAGCAGGGCTTCTCTAGATTTGTAGGTCATGCAAGTGAAGGACTTGCAAATAGCACATTTTCCAGGGATATTCCCCCAGACAAAATAAATATTTTAAATGCCAAACATTAAAGGGTATAGTGCCCTTGTTTGATGGGCAGGATGTAAATCCAGGGGACTTAGAAGAAGCCATCCTGGCACCAGAAAGAAATAGCTATTCTGGTTAAAAAACCAAAATGCCAATGGGCAACAACTAACCAGCCCTATCTATACTATGGACAAATTTGAAAAGAGCCAGTTATTTTGTTAGCACTGCTCACTGCCCATGTTCTTCTCGAAGCCAGGAGGCATGGAAGAACTGAGTGGTGGCTGGCCTGCTCCACCCTTTTATGCCCTCGGTGCAGGACATGAGGACGCTCAAGGTGCATGAGACTCTGAACATGGGTGAGTGGGGTACATTGCACACCGTCAGCAAACTGTGCATATGGATAACCACTCCAAGGGGAAAAAGTTACAAAGGGATAGCAGTGGTCTGTTCACTAAACCGATAATACACTGGCTTTTACAAATTGTCCAGAACCAGTGCAAAAAGCCCTTGATCAAAATACCAGTTCAGTATGGAGACCTAATCTTGCAAACTCTTATGTGAAGGACTTGAAAACAACACATTTTCCAGGGAGAAAGATTAGAGGCTAGAGTCACTGACGAGGCAGAGTTGAGGTTGTTTGAGAGCCTTAATGAGACGTTTCCAAATTTTTAAATGTTGGGTTGCGATTTATGTTTAATTTAAAAATACAGGAAATTCAAAGTTAATACTTGTTAGTTTTAATTACTACAAATTTATTGTAAGGCACTCTCATTCTTAATTCGAATTTACCGAAGTATTTAGCCTGCCGTAGTTTAGAATCCAAGGAACTTTCCCCTGAATTTATGGTAGTTTAGGCTGAAAATGTTAAACTATATGACGACAGTGTCCCTTTAAGGTCACAATTGGCCACCAGGTGTCATTCTTGCTCTATGTAATATTATTGGTAGGGACTAAGGTTCATTTTGGTCAATTTTACCATCATAGGATTTTAAAAACCATAAATTTCATGATTTCAGCTATTTAAATCTGAAAGGTCATGGTGTTGTAATTGTAGGGGTCCTGATCCAAAAAGGTGGTGTGTGGGGCGGGGGGGAGGGATGTCACAATATTATTGTGGGAGGGGGCGTTTGCGGTGCTGTTACCCTTACCACTGAGCTGCTGCTGGTGGCAGCGCCACCTTCAAGCTGGAAGGCCGGAGAGTGGCAGCTGCTCGCTGGGAGCCCAGCTCTGAAAGCAGAGCTACTGTCAGCAGCAGCACAGCAGTAAGGATGGCACGGTATGGTATTGTCACCCTTACTTCTGCGCTGTTGCAGGTGGGGCACTGCCTTCAGAACTGGGTGCCTGGCCAACAGGCATTGCTTTCTGGCTGCCCAGCTCTGAAGGTAGCACAGAAGTAAGGACCCTCAATTTGAGACACACTGGTCTCCCCCATGAATCTGTATAGAATAGGGTAAAAGTACACAAATGACCAGATTTCATGGTCCGTGATGCGTTTTTCATGGCTGTGAATTTGGTAGGGCCCTACTGGAGAAGATGTTCCAGATCTTCAGTGAATCATGCCCAAAGGCATGAGGCCGCAAGAAGCTAAGTACCTGCTAAGAAGTGCTTGGACCCTTGCAGAAAATGGCAAGCTAATTAAGAACTTAAGGTTGTCCAACATAATGCATACTTTCAATTCATTATCCTCAGGATGTTCTAAGAAACATTATTCAAGTATCTTGAATCTTGTAAATATGACTGAATGTTTGACACACACTACTGCTAACAATCATTATAAAAGCAGCCAGAAGAGGCCTGGTGCAACATGGTACAGTACCTGGGCAGTACCTTGATCATGTTGTGCTGTCATTCTATTCAATTCATCTCTAATTTTGTGCAAAACAGAATCTTTTTTCTGTGAATTCCAATTTTGTTTTCTCCAGCTGGAGCTGAATTTCTTGAAGTTTGTTCATATGGAATTTCTTTTCTTTTTCTTGATCTTGTAGCAGATATTCCAGTTCTTGAACTCTAAAGTTTAATTCTTAATTTAAAAGAAAAAGGATTAATATGATGCCTTCTACTTAAAAAGGTATTTACTGTATTAGTACTTTAAAGCAGTCTACACATTCTAATTAGACATATTCTATGCACTTGATAAGATGCAAATAAAAAATAACTACTTAAAAACTGCTTATCAGGTTAAATATGTAGCAATATAAAAAATTTTAAAAATCTATTATCAAATTAGGAAAATTGAAAGGTCTTTAAAAGTCTAGTTGGCACAATTGAGGTTTATTTTTTGAGCTTGGATAGTACCTGTAGATCAGTTTCACTTTGTTTTTTACTAGCTTCATTTTCTGATTCTTATGCATTGGCACAACATCGCAGTGTTTAGGCCACAAATTTTGCAGAGGCTCTTTGTCAGGGGTTCTCAAACTGGGGGTGGGAACCCCTCAGGGGGTCTTGAGGCTATTATGTGGGGGGGGGTCACAAGCGGTCAGCTTCCACCGCAAACCCTGCTTTGCCTCCAGCATTTTAATATATTTAAAACCATTATAAAAGTGTTTTTAATTTATACGGGGGGAGGGGCACTCTCAGAGGCTTGCTATGTGAAAGGGGTCACCAGTACAAAAGTTTGAGAATCATTGCTCTTTGTTTATAAGAACTACCTCCACTGGAATTTTCTAAAACGTTATTGAAACATTTCTATTTGGTCTTAAGTTTTGAAAAAACTGCTTCTTAAGAAAAACTATTACAAACCTGTGTTTTGGGCCAAATTTAAACAAATAGTGTTCATTTAACTTTTCAATGCATGTCTCCCTTTTTGGAAGGGGCTTTAGTAAATATAATATAGGGTCTTTTTTTCACATCACTAAAACACTGCGTATCTAAAAATCAAAACTGCTTTTGTCATGATACACGTGTGTGTTTGGGGAGGCTCAGAATCTATAGTTTCGTTTCCACAGACTTCAATGGAATTTTGCACATGAAGAACAGTAATCATCAATTTCAGATTATTAGCATGTGAAATAAATGATCTGATCATTCTTTTATGAAGACCTATTCCACTGGTACTCTATCTGCAAACAAACAGATGGCAGCCAATAGCAGTTGAGAATTTTCCTTTTTTCGGTCACTGACCCTTCACCCTGCCCCATCCCCTTCCTCCTCCCCCGCCCAACCCCCCCACCACACCAAACAAAAAAAAACAACCTTCAGGCTTCCAAAGCTGAAACTTCATCTTAGGTTTGCAATTAACTTTACGATGTGACTGTGCATATAAACTAAGCCTTGAATGAAAACTCTTCCCATTTAAAGTAACAGTAAGCAAAGGGTGAGTGTTTGAATTGAGACAACTATCCTGCAGAACAGCATTACCATTTAAAAAATTATCTTTTCCGTAGACCATTTGCCAACGATTTTGGCTTAATTGGATTAAAGTAGAAATCTAAGAAAGGAGACCCATCCAGTCACTGAAAAAAAAAAAAATGGAGGATACAGACACTGTCCCAAACACTTCCAACAATGTAACAAAATTTACTGACAGAAAATCTGAAGACCAAAGACAGATGGCAGAGCAGAAGACATGAAATGGCCTTATGTCACCGGTCACCTTATCTGCTGAAGATAAGGTTCATCCTATAGTGTTTATTAAATGTTTGCAAAGACTTCCAAGGGGATATTCTGCACAGCTGCACTGACACTATGGCTACACTACAGCTTAAGTTGATATAAGTTGTGTTGCTCAGTCGTGTCAATTAGTCACCCACCTGAGCGACATAACTTACACAGAGTTAAGCGTCAGTGTGGACAGCACTGTGTCGGCAGGAGACATAGCTACCACCGCTTGTGGGGCCCGGAGTAATTAAGCCAGCGGGAGGTCTCTATCCCATCGGCTTAGAGTGGCTACACTAGAGAGCTTAAGCTTAAACTCTCTAGTGTAGCCGTAGGGGGAATGGTGGGGGGGAAAGACTTCTCAGTTGAAGAAGCTCCAGCTGCTCATTCTACTACGGTTTTAGTTTAACCAGGCAAGGATCTCCATGAAAAATGACTTCTTGATAGAACAGATTACTCTGCAGAATCTTCCAAAGAATTAAATTCAAAAATGCAATAAAACAAGTCAGTTTCTTAGCTCAGTTCATTTTTTCATACTGGAAAAGCTTTATAAATCAATAAAATAATTAATAAACCTGTACACAGTGTTTTTTACCCAGAGATCTCAAAACGTCTTACAAGTTGAGTAGGTATTTTACCCCTATTTTATATATAAAACAGTCTTCAGTGAAGTCCTTAAACACAGAGGGTTTTAATTATCTTAAAAAAAATAAGATGTTCTTATTTACAAAATAGATTTAAAGTCATAACTACACTTGCAAGATACCTTGGTTCTGTATTTTTAATTGCTCGATGACACAAGAATTACTACAATTGTCAAATAAACTGTTGTTGAAATCTGTCTTCTTTGATCTTAAGCCCCGGTGGCTAGGAGTTGCCTCTTGCTCCCATGGAGAATGGGATGAAGTAAAACTTCTCTTTAAAGGGGTTTCTTGACTGCTGGATGAAGGACAGCTTGGTGTCTTTTCTTGTTGCCACGAGAACACTGATGAAGAAGCCTGATGCCGAGCAATCTCTCTGTGACTCTTAGTACTTTGAGGATGAGAATGATTTATTTTCTATTTAAAAGGGGTGGGGGGAAGCATATCTACCTTTACACAGCTGACAATTCATAAGAGAATTAATTCACTACTGTATGGTGGAAATAAGATAGGGCAATTGGTCAAGCTGTCAGTTACAATTTTTGATAACAGAGTCAGCGACACAGATCATCCATCAACACAAAGTATTATATGATTCACACGAGTCTGCTTTTATACCCCCAGCAGGCAACTGACTGGAATACTTTGCCGATTAACATCACAGGCAGCTGAAGAGCGTTGGGAGAGTACTATCTGCAATTCAAATAGATCTAAGCTGGTCAGCATCTCAAGGACAAGAAGTTTGACTTGTGGTTCCTTATATTTAGTAGATCAAGTTTTTTGTTTTGTTTTTAAGAGAGGCATCCTATCAATTAACATTGAGGTACCTTCCCTGCACATTCCTCACGAGCAGATCAGTTTTGTAAAGCTAGATGTTGACATGCATAATATTCATTTTTGTACTTCATTCTAGACTTACTGTAAATTAGATCTGATCCTCATTTGTGTTCTGTGAACAAATATAGCTACATTTTAGACTATGGGCTCAATTCATCTCCAAATGTGTGGTGATCCCATTAGCAAGAATTCTCCATGTAAATCATTCCACGCACAAGAGAGAGACTCATTTATTTGCACTTCCTTTTACAAAATACCTGGACTCAAAAAACATGTTTTGGTTCTAATATCAGATATTTTTCTTTCCCTAAACCTCTGACTGCCAGAAGCAGGGACTGGATGATAGGGGATGGATCACTCAATAAATTGCCCTGTTCTGTTCATTCCCTCTGAAGCAGCTGGCACCATCCAGAAGCCAGGATAATGGGCTAGTTCAGGGGTCGGCAACGTTTGGCACGCAGCTCGCCAGGATAAGCACCCTGGCGGGCCGGGCCATTTTTATTTACCTGTTGACACGGCAGGTTCGGCCGATCGCGGCCCCCACTGGCCGCAGTTCGCCGTCCCGAGCCAATGGGGGCGGCAAGAAGCCGCGGCCAGCACATCACTCGCCCGCGCTGCTTCCCGCCACCCCCATTGGCCCGGGACGGCGAACTGCGGCCAAACCTGCCGTGTCAGCAGGTAAATAAACTGGCCCGGCACGCCAGGGTGCTTACCCTGGCGAGCTGCGTGCCAAACGTTGCCGACCCCTGGGCTAGATGGACCATTGGTCTGATCCAGTAGGGCCATTCATATGTTCTAAGAATACAAAAAAGCTGCTATTGGTACTTACTAAACTTGTTTTTCCAATACATCTAACATTTGAATGGGGTTTTTGCCTAAAGCACTAAGGGCCCCAATACTGTGTGATTATTTACATGAAAACAATATGTTTAAAAAGTCCTTTTTGTGTATTCGAATTAGTACTAACTTTTCTAAAATGCTGCCAGGAAATTAACCATACCCACTGCTTACTCTTCTTAAATCTATACTTTAATCTCAATGGCATGAACAGTGAGCAAATTTAATTTTACCAGTTTCCCTGAAAAATCATATGGCTAATTTTGAAGAACTGCACCTTTCTCCATTTCACACATTAAATGAGATTATAATGCTGAGATACTCGATACCCATTTCAAATGATACTTTAATCTGGACATTTTTCAGATATGCCTCCAGCTTTTTTCTTTCTTCAACTTCTTTATTGTATTTTTCTTGGAGTTCTTCAAACTTAGAATCTACAAATTGACAATGAATATTTGCTAATAATCTGATTCATTTTATACATAATATCTTTCCTATTCCATTTCTTATGTCTAATATTAGACAAGGGTGATTAAAGCAACAGCCCTCATTAATCTCTAGTGATATATTAAGACAACGACTCAAAGGGAGTTCTAAAACCAATAAAACTGAATAGTTCAGGGTCTGAAACCTGAGATCTGGAACTCAGTGCCACAATGAAAATGCAACCACTAGATTGAGGGACCAATACCAGGGGTACAAATGTATATTATAATATGGCCTGAATGAAGAATTTTTTCCCATTGTTCCCTTGGCATTAACATTTGTTTGTAGCATGTCTGAAAAATCAGGCATTGAGATTCAAAGGAGCTTAAAAAGAAAAGTCAGTGGGAGTTGGACACCTAACTTCTTGCTAAGGGGACTCAACACACATTTGAAAACTCAGCCTAAAGTCACATCACTCAGATTCCTATCTTGCTTCTCTCCACTTCCTTCATAACTGTAGCTAGGGTGACCAGACGTCCCGATTTTATCGGGACTGTCCCGATATTTCCTTGTTTGTCCCGCGTCCCGACCGACGTGCGGTCGGGACATTGGACAAACAAGGAAATGCGTCGGAGCCTGGAGCCCGGAAGTGCTCGCACCCCCCCCCGCCCCGACTCCACCCCCTCCTCCCCCGATTGGCTCCCTCCCCGAATCCCCGCCTCTTCCCCGGGCTCACCATTCCTCCTCCCTCCACAAGCGCTGGAGGGAGGCCCGGGAGACGCAGGGGAAGCGCGGGGCCAGGGTGAGTAAGAGTCCGGCCTGGCCCCGAGCAGGCAGGACTCAGTTGGGTGGTAGGGCGAGGAGGGGTGCGGCCCGCGGGGCCAGGCGGCGGCTGTTCTCCCCCCCGGGCAGTGGGACTCGGGAGCAGCCGCTGCTGCAGCTCCCACTGCCGCAGGGGGAGGAAGCGGCCGATGGCCAAGCTCGGCGGCTGTGGCTCTGGCACCTGGGCCCGAACCCCCCGAGCCGGGGCCTGCTGCGGGGACCCAGCAGCGCGCACGCTGTGCCCAGCCCCTGGCCAGTCGCGTCTGGGCTGCTGCCCAGCTGGTGCTATCGCGCGGCGGCCCGGGGCAGAGGCATTGGCAGCCCAGCCCCGTTTGTTCCCCTGCGGGACCCGAGCAGGACGGGGGGGCTGGGGCCTGCTGCCCCCACTCCGGGGCCGCCGCGGGACAGTACCAGCTGGGCAGCAGCCCAGACGCGACTGGCCAGGGGCTGGGCGCAGCGTGCGCGCTGCTGGGTCCCCGCAGCAGGCCCCGGCTTGGGGGGTTCAGGCCCGGGTGCCAGAGCCGCAGCCGCCGAGCTTGGCCATCAGCCGCTTCCTTCCCCCGCGGCAGTGGGAGCTGCAGCAGCGGCTGCTCACGAGTCCCGCTGCCCGGGGGGGAGAACAGCCGCCGCCTGGCAGCGCGGGCCGCCCCCCTACTCTCCCTACCGCCCAACTGAGTCCTGCCTGCTCGGGGCCAGGCCGGACTCTCACTGACCCTGGCCCCGCGCTTTCCCTGCGTCTCCCGGGCCTCCCTCCAGCGCTTGTGGAGGAAGGGTGTTTTTTGTTTTTGGTTTTTTGCCCCGCCCGCCCCCCCCCCCCGCGTCACCCTTCCCCTCTCCCCCCGCGTCCCGATATTTGACTTGGGTGATCTGGTCACCCTAACTGTAGCAGCCAGTTTCTCAAGGAACGCCATAGCCAGAATGTTTTGCATCTTCCGAAAGCATCTGAAATCTCAGCTTTCAAATGAGAACAAGG